>NC_140167.1:71396924-71579530 GCF_963971535.1 Notolepis coatsorum | reverse complement strand
GCTACTGAGTCACAAGCTCAAATCTCCCGCCCAGCTGTGTACAATCTGGGCTAGCAAAGAGAATGCTCTCAACGACTATACTATAGTATATATATATAGCAACACTACTTATTGTACTTATTGTATACCTATTCTTTATTTTTTCCACTTTTTCTCCCCATTTTCTATTTTTCTCCCATCCCAATTTCATATTATCCAATTCTTCCCTCCCCTGTCTTGAACGTTGCTAGACTATGCCTCCAACAGGTCGGTTGTAGTGAGGAAAGAAGCCTTGCATCACGTGTCCCCTCCGGTACACGAGGCAGCCTGTCGCATCTTTTCCTACCCGCCTTCCCCACCTTTCCATATGTCTCCAAAGATGTCACATTAATTTGACCCGCACCCTTTCCAGTTTGTATGGATGAAGATGTTTCAATATCCAGTGAGGAGTCTCTCTTCTCTGGTGTCCTAGCTAAACACTCCGTTGAGAGTCATCCAGCCTAACTCTTACAGTTTTGTATTGATACTTTGATTGAGTTAATACTGTACATCGTATTAACCAGGTCCCTTTGGACTGAGTAAGTTATTCGCTTCGGCTATATTTCCCACCACACCACTCAGTGTCGAGCATCAGATGACTGTGATGGTACGGGCCTATAGTAAAGAAAAAAGCACAATAGACCTTTTTCCATCCGTCCGTCCGTCCGTCCGTCCACACGCCCGCCCATCCATCCATCCATCCATCCGTCCATCCGTCCGTCCATCCGTCTGCTGTCTGTCTGTCTGTCTGTCTGTCTGTCTGTCTGTCTGTCTGTCTGTCTGTCTGTCTGTCTGTCTGTCTGTCTGTCTGTCTGTCTGTCTGTCTGTCTGTCTGTCTGTCTGTCTGTCTGTCTGTCTGTCTGTCTGTCTGTCTGTCTGTCTGTCTGTCTGTCTGTCTGTCTGTCTGTCTGTCTGTATGTCTGTCTGTCTGTCTGTCTGTCTGTCTGTCTGTCTGTCTGTCTGTCTGTCTGTCTGTCTGTCTGTCTGTCTGTCTGTCTGTCTGTCTGTCTGTCTGTCTGTCTGTCTGTCTGTCTGTCTGTCTGTCTGTCTGTCTGTCTGTCTGTCTGTATGTCTGTCTGTCTGTCTGTCTGTCTGTCTGTCTGTCTGTCTGTCTGTCTGTCTGTCTGTCTGTCTGTCTGTCTGTCTGTCTGTCTGTCTGTCTGTCTGTCTGTCTGTCTGTCTGTCTGTCTGTCTGTCTGTCTGTCTGTCTGTCTGTCTGTCTATCTATCTATTCTAAAGCTGCATTGCTTAGGTACCTGTAGAGTTATTGAATGCGGTGGTCTATTCCCAAGGCCGTTGGCTACAGTGTGCTTACAGTATATGAACCCTACAATCAGCTCTTATGATGGTATAAGTGCCCATAATCATCTTCTGTATAGAGAGGAAATTGAATGCTTGAGACCGTTCTGTTCTTCTTTGATACATTAGGAAAACTAGCATGCACCCGTAACATTTGCACACATTATGAAATTGCCTGCTGTGAATACAAGGATATAATAGTAATTTCATTAATTGAGGGGATTCATGCACCAATAGTGCTATAACTTCATTGCAGTCATACAACTGAAATATCATCGAATCATAATTAGAAGCTGAAATCGGTTTGGCAAAACACATTTCAGAATCTAAAGAATCAAAAAGAACATAGATGCACTGCCTTAAAATGAAATAGACTGCTGTAACTAAGCTCCAAACAGGATGTTTTATGTTGGAGCACTCCACAGTGATCCTGTGAGCCTGGACGTGGAAACATGAAATACTAACAGATGAGGTCCAAAGTGTGAGGTGAAGGCAGGATGACTACTATTATGTTTACAACCAGGCAAAAATGATTATCTACCCAAGAGAAGCAGACTTGTGACTGAGGTCTGAAAAGGCTCTAGAAAAGCAGACGTGTGACTGAGAGGTCTGAAAAGGGGGTACTGAGAGATCACTGGTTGGATTCCCTGAACTTCTCTGGCGTAACAACTTCCATTAAGGTGCCCTTGAGAAAAGCGCTTGAAGGAAACAAATTTTGTTAGCTAGTTAGTTAGTTAGTTAAGTTTAGTTAGTTAGTCTGCAAGTTGGCCGGCTGGTTGGTTGGATGGCTGGTTAGTTAGTTAGTTAATTAGTTAGCTGGTTAGTTAGTTAGTTAGTTAGTTAGTTAGTTAGTTAGTTAGTTAGTTAGTTAGTTAGTTAGTTAGTTAGTTAGTTAGTTAGTTAGTTAGTTAGTTAGTTAGTTAGTTAGTTAGTTAGTTAGTTAGTTAGTTAGTTAGTTAGTTAGTTAGTTAGTTAGTTAGTTAGTTAGTTAGTTAGTTAGTTAGTTAGTTAGTTAGTTAGTTAGTTGCTCAGTCATTCAGTCAGTCAGTCAGTCAGTCAGTCAGTCAGTCAGTCAGTCAGTCAGTCAGTCAGTCAGTCAGTCAGTCAGTCAGTCAGTCAGTTAGTCAGTCAGTCAGTCAGTCAGTCAGTCAGTCAGTCAGTCAGTCAGTCAGTCAGTCAGTCAGTCAGTCAGTCAGTCAGTCAGTCAGTCAGTCAGTCAGTCAGTCAGTGAGTGAGTGAGTGAGTGAGTTAGTTAGTTAGTTAGTTGGTTGGTTGGTTGGTTGGTTGGTTGGTTGGTTGGTTGGTTGGTTGGTTGGTTGGTTGGTTGGTTGGTTGGTTGGTTGGTTGGTTGGTTGGTTGGTTGGTTGGTTGGTTGGTTGGTTGGTTGGTTGGTTGGTTGGTTGGTTGGTTGGTTGGTTGGTTGGTTGGTTGGTTGGTTGGTTGGTTGGTTAGATATATAGTTAGTTAGTTAGTTAGTTAGTTAGTTAGTTAGTTAGTTAGTTAGTTAGTTAGTTAGTTAGTTAGTTAGTTAGTTAGTTAGTTAGTTAGTTAGTTAGTTAGTTTGTAAGTTAGTTAGTTAGTTAGTTAGTTAGCTAGCTAGTTAGTTAGTTAGTTAGTTAGTTAGTTAGTTAGTTAGCTAGCTAGCTAGCTAGCTAGCTAGTTAGTTAGTTAGTTAGTTAGTTAGTTAGTTAGTTAGTTAGTTAGTTAGTTAGTTAGTTAGTTAGTTAGTTAGTTAGTTAGTTAGTTAGTTAGTTAGTTAGTTAGTTAGTTAGTTAGTTAGTTAGTTAGTTAGTTAGTTAGTTAGTTAGTTAGTTAGTTAGTTAGTTAGTTAGTTAGTTAGTTAGTTAGTTAGTTAGTTAGTTAGTTAGTTAGTTAGTTAGTTAGTTAGTTAGTTAGTTAGTTAGTTAGTTAGTTAGTTAGTTAGTTAGTTAGTTAGTTAGTTAGTTAGTTAGTTAGTTAGTTAGTTAGTTAGTTAGTTAGTTAGTTAGTTAGTTAGTTAGTTAGTTAGTTAGCTAGCTAGCGTTTGAAACCCCTGCTCTCTAACAACCAGAATATTGAGTAGCCCAAATGTCATGAATCTGATTGAAGCTGTTACTTCTCCATCTGTCTGCTTTTCAGACAGGGTTTGGGAAATAACCCAGCCGCTGTTTGCATGTAAACATTCTGTGACATTTACTTTCCCAGGAGCAGCATGCACTCCTAAATAGAGAATAATTACAGGAGTACAGAGAAGGAATTTGGGAGAATGACCTGTAGAAAATGATGAAATATGTCCCTACTCTGCTCTAAATGTCACGTTGCTCATGTGCTGCTTTTGAACATTTCTAGTTTGCGTTGGTGTATTTTCAGGGGCTTAAATGGAATCACTGCACTATAGGAGAAAAAACATCAGATATTGACTCAACTTATAGATTTTTTTGCAACTACACATAAAAAAGGCAACGCTAAATGGTTAGTTGAGAGAACTTGTGATTCTTGTAACTTCAGACAACATTGGTAACATTGTACTTTGGCAAACCGTTATAATGGATTATGTGTTAATGTTATAATATGTGTGCTATTAGAAACTATATAACACATCTTGTGTCTCTCAATGAAGAAGATTAGGCCTGTCATTGATGTAATATGATCAGTGTTATTAGCCTGCCTGTCATTGCTGTAATATGATCAGTGTTATTAGCCTGCCTGTCATTGCTGTAGTAGGGTAGTTATTGACATGAGGATGCCCTGTCATCTCTGTAATAGGATCAAGGTTATTGACATGAGGATGCCCTGTCATCTCTGTAATAGGATCAAGGTTATTGACATGAGGATGCCCTGTCATCTCTGTAATAGGATCAAGGTTATTGACATGAGGATGCCCTGTCATCTCTGTAATAGGATCAAGGTTATTGACATGAGGATGCCCTGTCATCTCTGTAATAGGATCAAGGTTATTGACATGAGGATGCCCTGTCATTTCTGTAATAGGATCAAGGTTATTGACATGAGGATACCCTGTCATTGCTGTAATAGGATCAAGGTTATTGACATGAGGATGCCCTGTCATCGCTGTGATACGATCAAGGTTATTGACATGAGGATGCCCTGTCATCGCTGTGATACGATCAAGGTTATTGACATGAGGATGCCCTGTCATCGCAGTAATAGGATCAAGGTTATTGACATTGTGAGCTATTATTTATGGTAATAATTGTAACCATATAGTCACTGAAAAGTCACAGGTACACACACACACATACTTTATTTGGTTCCACAAATTATATTACATAAACAGGGAATCAAATGTATCGGGGCCAAGCAGCACTGAACACTTAAGGGAC
Source organism: Notolepis coatsorum (assembly GCF_963971535.1). Lineage (NCBI taxonomy): Eukaryota > Metazoa > Chordata > Actinopteri > Aulopiformes > Paralepididae > Notolepis > Notolepis coatsorum. The sequence goes on along the minus strand of NC_140167.1, from coordinate 71,574,890 downwards.
ACATAGCACCTCCTTCTCCACGTGGCTAAGCTGCCAATAATAGCTGAGACAGAGCAATATTTGGCAATTTGTTTGGCTTTTCTTTTAGACATTGCAGCTATTCTCAGACCGGTCATGGTGCATTTGTATACATGGCCAAGACTTCCGAATACAAGTACACTATATCTACACCTATACCCAAGGTCAGCCATCACACTGAGCAGTGGTTGGTATTTGATATACTTGTCCCGGAAGGCCTGGTCCATGTACAGATCAAAGGTACAGCCTACTTCTATGACCAGCACCTCCCTGTGGCTGGTGTCAACAAAAACAACATCCGGTGTATGTTAGCAAAGACATCGTTGGTAAGGCCAAACCACTCTGGTTTCACTCTGGCATGTTTGTACATTGCTGCACTAGATGGTGATATGTTCCGCACCGCATCAGACACAATGTCCACAGTGCACGCACGCACGCACGCACGCACGCACGCACACACACACACACACACACACACACACACACACACACACACACACACACACACACACACACACACACACACACACACACACACACACACACACACACACACACACACACACACACACACACACACACACACACACACACACACACACACACACACACACACACACACACACACACACAAGTTTGAACCAGTGACACTGATGAATAGCAAAAAGGTTCACTTGGTCCCTTTGTCAAATATGACATATTTCATTTCACACTCAAGAGGGCAAGACTCCAAAGGTCAACCAGCTCCTCAGGCTAAAGGGCCTTTGGAGAGCTTTGACATATCCAGCACAGCCCGGCCCTCTGCATAGGTTAAACAGAAGAGAGTGCTGCATGCAAATAGTCCTCGTCGGTCCAATTGTTGCATTATATATTATACTTGATTTGAAAATATGCGTAATGTTTAATGTTTAACTAAAGACACACTTCTTCAATCAATATCTGAAATAAAAGAACAAAACAAAAATAAAACACAAAATGTCTTATTGTCACACACTCTTCCTAATATACTAACATACACTCAACACTGTAGCACTCAAGTCTGAACACTTGATGAACATTGTTAGCTGCTCAGCTGATAGAGTCGTACTCTTCCTACTGACTTGTCCTACAAAACTTGTAAGTTGCTTTTGGATAAAAGCATCAGCTAAATGACTAAATGTAAAAAAAATATTAATTTTTTTTTTGTTCTTCGGTCATGGCATGCTTTATCGGGGAGTGTGTCTTGGATGGAGATGTGGTAGGGATTGATGCACTGTTCTGGGGGGGGGGGGCTCAAATGCCTTCGAGCAACATTGTACTTTTGTACTTATTTTATGCCATTATTAAGTCTGCACATTTACATTTTTATTGTCTTTTATACATATTCTTATGTCTGCAATTTATGCATTGTGTTTTATTCTGTCAATCTGTGTGCTGATTTTATGCCTATGTTAATTGTATACTATATAGATAGTTATTAATAATAATTATTGTTATATTGTATAAATGTGTGCATTGAAATGTCTGTAAAGTCTCGACGACATTGAAAATGATGGTGACCTCAATTGTCTTTCCGAGAATAAATAAAGGTTGATGAGGAAATGTAAATGTGGTGGGTAAATCACATCAACATCAGTGAAAGCCATCCAGTTGCAAATAAACAGATTTCCTTGGAGCTAGAAGGACCACACCATGGTGGCGATATGAGGGATATTTGACCGCGGGCTACCGTATGCAAAATGTGAAATGCTGTTTATGCCATGTAATCATTTCCCACCAGCCAGTCTGCCACATTGTCTGGTGACCCCGCTTGCAACGCTGTGTCGAAAACAACCGCGTTCTCATTAGCGCACTGAGAAATGCCACAGTTAGGCTTCGCTGATACATCTCGCCCTCTCTGTTTAGCTCTGAGCCCGGGGGCCGTTACGAGATCAGCACAAGACGGAATTTAAATCGATGCCGGAGATGTTATAGAGCAAGGTTTGAACCGTGTGAAATGGGATGCGAGGAGGTTTCAGGCTGCACTGGCAGGGTGATTAGAAACATCTCCACGTCCGGCAACTAGAAGGTCCATCGCCTCGCACGTTCAATACCTGCAACGGTTAGCTATATGAGATTTATATATTTATATATTGTAAATATATGTATTATACTGCAGTCCATTTACCATATAGCTATATATGGTAGTAACGTATTGTAGAAAAAGTGCTATATAAATGCAGTCCATTTACTATATACAGTAGCTATATATGGTAGTACTGTACCTTATTGTATAGTGCATGTCCAAGCCCTCCCCTATCCCCCATTAATCAACTCTAACCCACACATCGGATAGAAACCAAAATAAATGTGAACAAAATGCAATACCAAGCGAGTCTCGTTTAGCTAGGGGTCGCTGTTTGACTGCATTACAGATTCTAACTTTAACAAAAACAAATCTAGCACAGAAAAGTCACATACAAGGCTTTTTTTTGGTTTCCTGGATGTGACGAGTAGAAAATTAGACGGGACCTGATATACAGTGAACATAATATTATCATGGAGAGGAACCCTGTGGGCCCCCTGCCCCCTTCGGACGGGTGTCCCTCAGGGCTCGGTCCTTGGACCCCTCCTCTTCTTCCTCTTCACCAAATCTCTGGGTAACATTATCACGTCTCATGCCTTCTCGTAGCATTGCTATGCCGATGATACCCAACTCTTCCTCTCCTTTCCTCCCTCAGATATCCACGTCTCTGAGTGAATCTTGGCCGGTCTGTCCGACATCTCCGCCTGGATGACGAGCAACCACATCAAACTGAACCTAAGCAAAACAGAATTGCTTCACCTAACGGGCAAATCCTCCACGCTGACCGACCTTTCCATCACAGTGGAAAATGTAGCCGTGGCCTCATCCACGACCGCCAAGAACCTGGTCTAGTCCTTGATGATTGGCTGAACTTCTCTGCTCACATCGCCGCAATGACCCGGACCTGCAGATTCCTCCTGAGCAATGTCAGAAGGATCTGCCCCTTCCTGACAAAAGAAGCCATTCAACTCCTTGTCCAATCAACAGTCATGTCTCGACTACTGCAATGCACTGGTCGCTGGTCTACCGACCACCGCCACCAAGCCTCTTCAACTCATCCAGAACGCAGCCCCCCGTCTGAACTCCAACCTACCAAAGTCAGCCGATGTTACCCCACTTCTAAGGGACCTGCACTGGCTCCCCATTGCTGGACAAATCCGCTTCAAGGTCCTCGACCTGGCATATCGCGTGGCGAAGGGAACGGCTCCCGTCTAGCTCCGGTCAATGGTCTCTAACTACACACCCTCAAGACCCCTCCGCTCTACATCCTCTGGCTGCCTCACACTCCTATCCGAGCTCCAGGAGGGTCATCATAGAGAACCCGCCTATTCTCGGTCCTCACTCCACAATGGTGGAACAAACTTCCCACCACAGTTAGGACAGTCGAATCCCGACTGTTGACAGAATTGGCTATGGGGCGACAATAATATATGTAGGAGGCATGAATTCCATCTTTAGCCTTTGGCTTGTTTATTCATTCATAGTGATTCACAGCAGCACAGCACATGGGCACTCCTCTCCGGGAGAGGCAGATGTGGTAAGAGGATAGAGAGGGAGGGAACAAATGCTTAAATACTCCCAACCTGGCGTAGACAGTAGAAGCACCGCCTATAGCACCCTCCAGTGGACACAGATATATATATATGCAGTCATGGGAGCAGTAGAGTACAGTTACAGTTAGTTACAACCCTACATACAACCTCGAAATTCAACACTTCCACTTAGGGTTGCTTAGCACACTGTATGAGCTCTTCAAAACAATTTACAAAGAAAATAACACAGTCTTGGAACATCAAAAAGAGTATGGCAGTCAATATTTACACACCAAACATGACCTCTGCAAATCTCCTCAGTTTCAATTTGGAAGCAGGCTTCGCCATAGCGTCTGTTACCATGTCGTCTGTTGGACAATAAACCAGTGTCATCCTTTCTTCTCTGATGACAGATCTGATGAAATGGTACTTTATATCCATATGCTTACACCTCTGTCAACACACAGGGTTTCTCGCAATGGCAATAGTTCCCTGGTTGTCCTCATAAACATCAGTCTTCTTATATACATAGTTATCCATTCCTCCGAGCAGTTGTTCTAGATAAATACACTCCTGTATTGTCATGGCCAGCGCCATGTATTCGGCTTCACAAGTTGACAGTGCCACTGTGGGCTGCTTCTTTGTTTTCCATGAAACCAGTGAGCTGTTTGTGTTCAAACTAACACAGTATCCTGTAGTACTCCTTCTATCTGTGATGTCAGCAGCCCAGTCTGCATCACTGTAGGCTTTAAGCCCTAAGCCTTCGCTGCTCTTTCTGAAACAAAGTTGTTTATCTGCTGTACCTTTGAGATAACGAAAAACATGTTTTACCGTAATCCAGTGTTCCTCTGTGGGATCAGCAAAATGCTGTGATAACTTACTCACTACAAAACATAGGTCAGGGCGGGTACATGTTGTTAAGTAGATGAGGCTACCCACGGCTTCCCTGTACATTTTTACATCTGTCAGTTTCTGAGCATCCTCCTGGTAATCAAGTTTCTGATCACATGGTGTTTCCCTTGTTCTACATTCCTGCATGTCAAAACGTTTCAGGATTTTTTCCACATATCTCTTCTGGGATACTGTTACACAATTGGCCGACTGCTCAAAGTCCATGCCTAGGAAATGCTTTAACCTGCCAAGGTCTTTCATTTTGAATCTGGTGGAGAGCATACCTTTCACCTGATCTAGGTTTCTAGTGTTGTCTGCTACGATGATCAAATCATCCACCCAAATGACGATTATCACTTTTCCTGACTCTTTTGACTCCCTTGAGTAAACACAGGGGTCTACTGGACTCTGTAGGAAGTGATCCTCAATGAGGCATGTGTGAAGCATCTCGTTCCAATTTCGCCCAGACTGTTTCAGGCCGTAAATGGATTTTTCTAGCTTGCACACTAGCTTTCCCCCTTTCTTTTCGTAACCTTCAGGTTGTTCCATATATATCTCCCTATCTATGGGTGCGTGCAGATAGGCTGTCTTCACATCCATCTGATGTCAAATCAGATTGTCCTCAGCTGCTTTCTGAACCACTACCCTTACACTGGTCAGGTTGGCGGTGGGGGAAAATGTTTCACCATAGTCTATCCCCTCCCTCTGACTGAAACCCTTAGCTACAAATCTCGCTTTGTACTTTTCGTGGCCTTCGATCCCTTCCTTGATTGAGTACACCCATTTCCCTCCCACTGTCTGTCTGCCCTTTGGCAATTTTGTGAGGGTAAAGGTGTGGTTGTCCTCTAAGGACCTCATCTCCTTGTCCATCGCTCTCTCCCACTTACTCGACTCTGGGGACACTATGGCTTCCTTAAAAGACTGAGGCATGCCACACACCACTCTGTAGCAGTAATCAATACTGGCGAGTGTACTGTCATCCTCGTCACTTCCTCTCCGGGCATAATCTATCAGATATTTTGGGGGTTTGTGTTCCCTTGAGGGATACCTCCCACTGCTTGGGGCACTTGACGTCACCCTCGGGTGCTCCTCGTCATCGCCCTCTGGGGGTGGCTGACTGTCTGCTTGCACGCCTGTGCTCAGTACACTAGGCTGTGGTGTCTCTGTCCCTCCATACCTTACCCCGGAGTCCAGCCATGGCTCCTCTGTCTGTGTCTCGATTTTGCACGTTGTCTTGATGACAAATTTCACTAGTCTGTGCTTTTGCACCTTCCCTTTACCGGGATAGTAGACTAGGAGTGCTGGGCTCCCTCTGTCGTGTCCTACAATAAGTCCTTTTTCACATCTGGACTCAAGCTTGCCTCTGTCCTGCTGGTAAGCATAGCACACTGATCCGAATTTGTGCATTCTGGTTAGATTACATCTTTTCCCTGTCATTGCTGTGCTGGCTGCCCTCCACTGGCTTCCTGTGCGTTTTAGGATTGATTTTAAGGTTTTACTGTTTGTTTTTAAATGTTTGAACGGCTTGGCACCGAGTTACCTCTCAGACCTGCTGGAACCCTATGTTCCTCCAAGGTCCCTCAGGTCCTCTGACCAGCTCCTCTTGGCCGTTCCAAACTCCAGGCTGAAGCTTAGGGGGGACCGTGCTTTTGCAGTGGCAGCCCCAAAGCTCTGGAATGAGCTGCCACTGCATGTTAGGCAGGCCCCCACTCTGCAGGTGTTTAAATCACGCCTCAAAACACACTTATTTGCTCTGGCTTTTGTTTTTTAAACCGTTTTTGAGAGACTGGCCATTTTTTTGTGACACATTGTACTCTTTTATTATGTGCTTTTATTAAATTTTTCTGTTTTATGTTTTATCCCATGTTTGTGGACTTGTACAGCACATTGGTCAACTTTGTTGTTTTAAATGTGCTATATAAATAAAGTGGATTGGATTGGATTGGATTGCTGTATATGGGGTGGTGCCCGTGTGTTTATTAAAACACCTGTTTCTGGTGTACCGCATAATGCCACAGGCTCTTCGGTATGTTACTATCGTCTAGCTTACACCTGGCCATTTCAAAAAGAGTGCGCCATTCCCTCTCTGCTACCCCGTTCTGATGTGGGGAGTAGGGACATGACGTCTCGTGTCTGATCCTGTTCTTTCTCAGCAGTGATTGGAACTCTCTGTTTGTAAACTCGGTCCCGTTGTCTGACCTCAAACATTTTACGTCCCCATAGGGGGCTACATCGGCAAGGAACTTCTCCGTGGCTTGGAGTGCATCACTCTTTGCTTTAAGGAAATAGACGAACACTACGGCTGTACCCACATCTGTAAAGGACTGTACATAGTTAAATCCAACTATGGACTCGTTCCTTACTGGACCGGCTAGGTCGGTGTTAACTAGCTCCAGTGGTCTCTTTACCTTCTCTGTGGGGTCCCTGTTCCTTGTTTGAGTAAACTTCCCCCTTATGCAAACTTCACATTCTTTGTCAGGTCTATGCTTTTCACCTTTAATGTGCATACCGTCTGTCACTGCTTGCAGCTTTAGTAAATCCTTGTGATTACAATGACCCATAATTTCATGCCACGTCTGGATGTCATGACTGACAGTCACATTACATTTGTCATTATTATTGCACTCCGTTTGTAGGTAATACATTCTCCCATATACGTCGATGTTAAACCGTGTACCATCTCGTTCTACAAGAACTGCTTTACCTTCACTGAAGAACACTTCGGCGCCGTTAGCAGTAGCAGATTTTACTGAGAATAGTTCTTGTGGGAATGAGGGTATATATAGAGCGTCCTTTAACGTCACTGTACACCAGCGTCCCTTACTGTCTATAAGGCGTACCTGTGCGTCTCCTCTCCCTTGCGCCAACCCGTAGGTGCGCTTCCCGTCTGCCAGCTCCATGCTGTGTCCCTCCGGCTCGAAGGATTTATCGAAGTTCTTGAAACTGTTCCTGTCGTTGATGATGTGGGACGACGCACCTGTGTCCACGATCAGTCCCCTCCTCGGGAACTGCCGGTGCTGCGTTGGCCGGGTGACGCCCGTAGTCCGCGCCCCGAAAACAAAGTCCTCTCGTCCTGCCGCTCTCCGGGCGTCATCTCGACTCGTCTCACAATCTCCATCGCCGCCATCTTATCTCTAGTCGCCATCTCGTCCACAGTTGCCATCTTGGCCATGGCCGCGATCTCGTCCATCGCCGCCATCTTGTCCGTATCCTCGACCTCGTCCGTCGCCGCCATCTTGTCCATGGGCGCCGCCTCGTCTATAGCCGACATCTTGCCCATGTGCGTATCGGGTGCTCTGGTCTCGTTTCTTTCGGCACTCTTTGTCTGTGTGTCCCGATGATCTGCAGAAGTTGCACCAGACCGTCTTGTTGCAGTTATCCCTCCGATGCCCATTCTCTCCGCATCGCCAACACGTCAGCTCCGTCGTGGGCCTGGCCTTCTCCCTCGGTGTCGCTCGGGCTTTCAGTGCTATCCCCCCCGCTTCCGCGGCGTCTGGGTGGATATCCTCTGAGGCCTTAAAGCTCCGCAGCTTGGCTTTGAACTGCCCCAATGTCATGTCCGTTGAACCGTGGGTAACCAGTAGCGCGAACGGCCTGTACAACTCTGGTAGTCCTCTCATCACCATCACCATCATTAGCCCCTCGCCTGGTGCCTCTCCTGCACTCTTGAGCGCTGTCATGATCTGCTCAGCTCGGATGATGTATTCTGTCATCGTCTCTGTGTGCCCTTTCTTCAGAGCCGTTAACGTTACGTAGAGGGACACTACTCTGGGCCTTCCCCGTCCGATGTAATGCTCCCTCAACACTCCCAGGTTTTCTCTGCCTTTGTCCTTCGTGTCGCGGAATATTAGCCCCAAGCTTGTATCGTCGAGCAGCGGCGCCAACTCACAGTATGCGTCCGCATTAAGCTTGTCGTCTTGGGCTTGGTCCTCCACCGTCAGTGGTCCCGCGGGGGCCGCCAAGATCACCGCCTTGAGTCCCGCGCCGTGCATGCAACATAGCATGCGCTCTTCCCAGAGCTCATATAATAATAACTTTATTTGTATAGCACTTTTCATACAGAGGTTGCAGTTCAAAGTGCTTCACAACAGCAAAAAATACAGGCATAAGCGAGCATAAAAAGATAGACAGGTAGAATCACAGTGTTTCACATTAGGATCTAGCATCCCAATAGGCTCTCCGCTTACAGTTTTCAGTAACACAAATAGTAAAAATAGTTTAAAATTATTCAGTTTAAAAATAGTCAAAAAATTATAAAATAGAACGGACATAAAAAATACAGGCATGAGCGAGCATAGCAAGATATGGCAAATCACAGTGTTTCACATTAGGATCTAGCATCCTAATAGGCTCTCTATTCAGTAATACTCCTGTAATTCATGAACAAATAATCACAGTGTTTCACATTTGGATCTAGCAAATAATAAGAATAAAATGATTCAGTTTAAAAATAGTCATAAATAATCAGTGTTTCACATTTGGATCTAGCAAATAATAAGAATAGTTTAAAATGATTCAGTTTAAAAATAGTCATCAGTAAGAAGTAAAAAGTGCAATAACCGACACATGAATTTGATAGGCAGTGTAAAAGAGTAGGCAGGGTAAGAATAAATACAAGTTGTGTCAGGATATCCCTGATGTTTCCTCTTGCCACTAGGTGGTAGCAGATATCTATCAGTGAAATGCCTGAGCAAAGAGATAGGTTTTAAGCTGTCTTTTAAAGATGTCTAGCGAGTTGGCTTCCCTGATGTTTTGGGGTAGTTTGTTCCATAGTTTTGGGGCATAGTTGATAAAGGCTGCATTACCGATCCTCTTTTGACTGCTTCTGGGAGCCTCTAGTAGTCCAGCAGCTGATGATCGCAGTGTTCTTGCTGGTGTGTAATTTATTAGAATGTTGGCGATGTAGCTAGGTCCCTGTCCATTTAGAGCTTTGTATGTAAGGAGAAGGACCTTAAAGTCAATTCTAAATGTTACAGGAAGCCAGTGTAAAGCGGCTAGGACTGGACTAATGTGCTCTCTCCTTTTGGTTCTAGTTAGCAGTCGGGCTGCAGAGTTTTGGATTAGCTGAAGCATCTCTGTGGTTTTCTTAGGGAGACCTGTGAAAAGTGCATTACAGTAGTCTAACCGGCTAGATATGAATGCATGAATTAGCTTCTCAGCATCGTTCTGATTAATAAATGGTCGTACTTTTGCTATATTTCTGAGATGGAAGAACGATGTTTTCGTCACTTTGCTAATATGATAATTGAAGTTCAGTTCTGAATCTATGATAACCCCAAGACTAGTGACCTCAGATTTGATCCAAGGGGTTAGTCCCCCCAGGTTCTTTATTAATGTTTCTTTTTTAGTTTTGGAGCCGATAATTAGAATTTCAGTTTTGTTCTCGTTTAGTTTCAGGAAGTTCTTACTCATCCATTTATTTATTGCCAGTAAGCAGTCTGTAATGGAGCTAATCGCTGTATCATTTGGTTCAGCAGATATGTACAGTTGTGTATCATCCGCATAGCTATGGAAATCTACATTATGTTCTCTGATGATATCACCCAGCGGTAACATGTAAAGGGAGAAGAGTAAAGGACCTAAGCAACTCCCTTGTGCAACTCCATAGTTGTTGTCGTATATATCAGACATGTGATCTCCTAGTTTAACATAGAATTTCCTCCCTCTGATGTATGTTTTAAACCAGCCCAGCACATGGTCTGAGAAACCGACATGGTTTTCAAGACGATCGATTAGAATATCGTGATCGATTGTATCAAATGCTGCACTGAGATCTAACAGGATAAGGATGGAGATCTTATTCTCGTCAGAGTTTAGTCTGAGGTCACTGATTATTTTGGTGAGGGCAGTTTCAGTGCTATGATATTTTCTGAATCCTGACTGAAATTCTTCTAAGATGGTGTTTTCTTCAAGAAAGGAATTTATTTGAACTGAAACTATCTTTTCAAGTACTTTACTAATGAATGGTAGGTTGGATATTGGACGATAATTTGCCATTTCATTACTATCCAAGTTAGGTTTTTTTAGTAATGGCTTTACAACTGCTGTTTTAAAGGCATCCGGGAAAATACCAGTCCTAAGGGAAGTGTTTATGATATCTAGCACAGGGCTTGAAACACTATTAAATACCCGTTTGAAGAAAGCTGTAGGTATAGGGTCAATGTCTGAGGTGGAGGAGTTACATTCTGAGACAGTTTTGCAGAGTACATCTAATGTGATGCATGTGAAACTTCTCATGGTTACATTGCACGGTTTGCCGCAATCAACTTTATTTCCATCATGAGTAATGCTGGCCCTGATCAAGGTTATTTTGTTGTTAAAGAATAGTGCAAGTTCTTCACACTTAACCGTTGATGACTGAGGAGGTGTAGGGGCAGTGTTGAGTAGTACATTAATAGTGGAAAAGAGGATTCTGGAGTTTCCAGCATTTTCTGTAATGATTTTAGAGAAGTAATCTTTCCTTGCTAAGCGGATGGTTTTATTATAAACAGTTAAAGCATCTTTGTATATATCACAGCATATGGTGGTTTTTGTTTTTCTCCATTTTCGCTCCGCTGCACGACATTTCCTTTTTTCTTTGTTGACCGTATTATAGTTTAACCAGGGCGAGGCTCTAGTTTTCTTCTTTTTCGTTTTTAATGGGGCGACAGAATTTAATATAGATGACATTGCATCATTGAGATTTTCTACCATTTCATTTAGAGAGATGTCATGATTGTGTGGTTCATGTAGTCTGATAAGATCAATGAACTTTGATTCAGCTTTGTCGTTTAGGAGCCTCTTTTTAACTATGATTTCTTTTTTTGTTTTAGTAAGGGTTATTTGAGTATCAAAAAATATACAGTGATGGTCGGAGAGAGGTAATTCAGTTATTGAGATATTTGTTATGCTTAGCCCAGTTGTTGTTATAACTAAGTCTAGTGTATTCCCAAGCCGGTGAGTTGCATTTGTTATATGCTGTATTAGGTCAAAGCTATCCAGTAGATTTTTTAGTTCCATAGTTTTGGAGTCTGTTTTCTTATTAAAATGGATGTTCAGGTCTCCATTTAGGATCACCTTATCATATCCGGTAACACATAGTGAGATCAGTTCAGAGAGCTCCTGTATAAATATTGGTGAGTGTCTAGGCGGGCGGTATATTGTGACAATAATAGTTGATTCTGTTTTTAGTTCAATGGCAAGATATTCCATTGACATGAACTCGCCTAGTTCTGTGATTCTAAACAAGAGTTTTGAGGAGAAGATTGCTGCAACTCCTCCGCCCCTTTTATTTTTTCTGGGTATTTGAAAAAAGTTATAGTCTGGTGGACAAGCTTCTATCATTATTGATGTAGCTGTGTCATTATTTAGCCATGTCTCTACTAGGCAGATGCAATCTAAGTTATTTTCTTTAATCAGATCATTTACTAAGAATGTTTTATTATTCAGTGATCTGACATTTAGGAAAGCTAATTTTATTTGTTGGACTTCTTTAGAGGAGGTCTGCTTTGGTTTGACCGTGATGGCCCTGAGGTTAATAGCAGGTAAACGCATTGGTGGCGTATATTTTTCACCATGCCATTGGCTAGTTATGATTACTTGTATGTTTTGAGAGATGGCATGGTAATTGTGCTATACTGTACCGTACTGACTGCACTGTGCTTTCGGGGACATTTGATCAGACGAGATGGCCTTGTGTGATATGGGGGGGGGGGGACGGGGACGGGACGTCTTGTGCTGTACTTCATGGTGAGATTGTGTCCTTCATGACTATCTCTCGTGCTGGTATGAGCTTAATATTCTTGGAGGCCATCAAGGCATGACGCATGTTTGCTGATAGGAGCTTTGAACCTAAGCGATTTGGGAAGAAGCCATTTCTTTGAAAACGTTCTGGGTTATTCCAGAAAACATTGAAGTTGTCAATGAAATTCAGGCCGTGTACGAGACATGCAGCCCCTAACCATGAATTAAAATTTAGGAGTCGACTGAATGCTTCCTGTCCTCTGCGAAAGCATGCAATTGGTCCACTGATGGACACATCAGTGTTTGTGTACACAGACTGGTTTGTCTAGTGTGTTCATTAAACGTGTGAAATTGTCTTTCAAAGTCTCTGTGCCAGTCTTCTTTCGCAGGATGTCAAACGATCCAGAGTGAATGACAATTTTTGTTATTCCTGGTCTGATTAGTGTTGGAAGTTTTTCGGCTAGCTCTTTCACAGTTGTATTGTCTAGACAGATATTTTCTGTGTTTGCCATCTCCACATACCTTGTTATGGAATCTCCAATCAGTATGCAGTCTATTTTCTGTGTGAGGTTAGCATTTTTCTTTCCAACAGTTTTGGGGCCGTTTGTTTTTGGGCTAGGCCTAGTCTGCCGGTTCTTTCCACAGTCCTGTGGCCTTGGTGAAGCCTCGTTAGCCTTCTCAGTAGCCGGCATGTTAACGCTGGTCCCGTACCTTCGGCGTTGGCTACCGCGACGTTCTCGGCGCATGATAGTCTCTTCGCTGTTAGCCGTTCGCTCGGTCTGGGTCGTGTTTGCCAGCCGTGTCGCTAGTGGCTCTGTTTTCCTCGTCGTCTTGTCGTTAGCGTGTGCTTCGCTAGCATTAGCGTGAGCTCCGGCATGCCAGCTGTTTGCTTCGCTAGTGTTAGCGTGAGCTCCGGTATTCTTGCTATTAGCGTCGTTAGCGTGAGCTCCGTTACGCTCGCTGTTTTCTTCGTTAGCGTTGTTAGCTACGCTTCTATGTCTCTTTGCCTTGGGTGTTGATATGCGTGTTTCCGAGAGTAGGTTGAAACTATTTCCTGGCGGTACCGGGGGTGAGGTCCTGGATCGTTTATTTCTCCTTTTATCCTTGACGGTGATCCACTGCTTTGGTCTAGCTCCTTGGTTGTGCCAAGGACCGTCTTTTGGGTGGTGCTGTTCTGTAGTTACTAGCATAGGCCAGTTCTCAATCATGGTATTGTTGGCTATATTTGTAGTAGCTTCATAAATAGAGTCAATGAGTTGCTCATCCTGCTGTATTTGGTACAGGGTAGAAACCCGAGCCTCCAGCTCTACAATCCTCTTTCTCATCTCCAAGCAATTAGTACATTCTGTGGGAGAGCCGAGTCCCGGCATCTTCCTTTATTTCTTTTCAGGTTAGGCTAAGCTGAAGCTAAGCTAGGTACTTAGCTGGTGGTGGTGGTGGTGGTGATGATGATGATGATGGTGGTGGTGGTGGTGATGGTGGTGGTGGTGGTGGTGATGGTGGCGATGGTGGTGGTGATGGTGGTGGTGGTGGGTCACTCACTTCACAACCGGGGTCTTTATGAAATATCATACAAGAGAGCTGTCCGTCGCTCTCTCCTAAACGGGGCAGCTTCCGTCGCCCCGGATATGTCCGTTTCTCTCCCCTACACGGGGCAGTTCCGTTGCCCTGGAGCTATTACTCACACTGTCGTCTTCCGTCTCGTTAAAACTCAAAATAACAAGGAAAACCTTCCTCGTCTTTCATAAATATCCTTGCCTTCCGACATAGTCCTTTGTGTGTAGCTGATAAGACGGCTCGCTATTCCTCCCACGGAGAATCTTGCTACTCGTCCTTTCGACTGTGGTAAAAAATCTGAATAGATAAGAAGATTCACAGTTCTGGAGAAGTACCATAGGAATTGGGAGTTAACGTACAGAGTAATTAAAGTTGAAAGGGCTGTAATAAATCATTATAATAGCGATAGGCAAAAGCAGCGGAGCGGAGCGACAGTAAAAGCAGCTTGCTTTGCTGAAGCAGGAAGTACATATCCCTCCGCCTTTCCATTAAATGAGGGCCATTTGCTCCTTCCCTTGGTCGCCATCCTCCTTCTTGGTGGTAGGTGGTAGGTGTAGCTTAAGCTCCGTTGGCCTAGTATCTAGCCACGCGGTACTCCCGGTGCTAATCTGGCCTACACTTCAGCTAAGCTAGCTACCCTTATTATTTCGCCCCTGCGAGATCTGGGCCCATAACCTGTTGACAGAATTGGCTATGGGGCGACAATAATATATGTAGGAGTCATGAATTCCATCTTTAGCCTTTGGCTTGTTTATTCATTCATAGTGATTCACAGCAGCACAGCACATGGGCACTCCTCTCCGGGAGAGGCAGATGTGGTAAGAGGATAGAGAGGGAGGGAACAAATGCTTAAATACTCCCAACCTGGCGTAGACAGTAGAAGCTCCGCCTATAGCGTCCTCCAGTGGACACATATATATGCAGTCATGGGAGCAGTAGAGTACAGTTACAGTTAGTTACAACCCTACATACAACCTCTAAATTCAACACCGACCACTTTCGCCGTCGACACACTTCTTCAATCAACATATGAAATGAAGAGAATTCTTTTTTAATAAAATAAAAACACTAAACTTCTTACTGTCCTATACTACCATGCACTCCTCCTACTATACTAATATGTGTTCATGTCTATGCACTCAATACTGCAGCACCCAAGTTTCAGCACTGTTTGATAAACATTGTTATTACATGGTGTTTTAACATTCGCCAAAATGCTTGATTGTGATTGGTCAATAGCGCTCGGTTGCCCCTGACAGCGGTCAATTCTTTCTCGATAACTGACCGCTGTCATGGGCAACGCGCAATAATGACTGCTGTTAGGGCCAACAGATCGCTATTGACCAATCACAATCAAGCATTTTGATCGCAGTCACGAAAGCTAAGCTCAGCATATGCACAGCTGCACTACATCAGTGCAATCAGACCACACACCTGCCGGCTGCCGGCGATGACAGAGGAGCCACAGAACAACTGCGTCTGCATTTGATCACGTCTTGTCGATGGTGTAAAATGAATTAGGTATATTGTTAGTAAGTTAGCCATGTAATAAGCGGGATAATGTATAGCTATACTCGGTCATTGTCGCAAAATAATTGACCTTCACTGTGTTTAGAACTCTGTGTCGGTCAATTATTTTGCAACAATGACCTCGTAGCTATATATTATCCCTTACTTACTCAGCTGAAAGAGTTGTACCCTTCCTGCTGACTTGTCTTACAGAACTTGTAAGTCGCTTTGGATAAAAGTGTCAGCTAAATGACAAAATGTAAATGTAAATAACGTTACTTTCAATGGCTCCCAACACAGCGAGACAAACAATGGACCTCATGATCGAAAGTGTACGTAACTATCTTCGTAAGTAGTCCGTAAAAACAAATGTACGAAGGTCTTCCTTCGGAACGTTTGAAAAGGTGTTGGTAAATAGACAAAGTGTTCTCAGCTGCGATCCCCTGAATGAAGAAGGTCACTCATTCTTAAGAACACAGGCGCACACCAGTCTGTCCTATTTATGACTGCCTTTCCGCATTCGTAAATCCTGTTCGTAGCTACGAATGAATATCCAAAAAGAAACCGTTCGATCATGCCAAAATCAAGCATGAGGACCAATATATTTAAATGACAGTAGGCCTACGTGCCAGAATAAGAGACATGGGTTTCTACATGTGGGTCCTTGACTGTATAAAAGAACCCCAGCTTTAAAAGAATAGAATAAATTCCACATACAGTCGAGGACTTCAGCTGAACTACTGTATCTCTACCCCTAGAACCGCTCTCCTGATGACGTCCACTGTATTCGTATCGTCAGGGCCGGACTGGGGAAACAATTCATACCGGGAGATATAGCCCCAATCAGGCCACTTTTTAAGTGGGGGGTCTGGGGGTCCCCCACCCAGAAGATTTTAGTTACAAAGACTTAATTTCCTGCATTCTGGTGAATTTTAGTGCATGTGAATCACAAACTAATGAGCCAACAATTGCTTAGTACAATGTACTGTTATGAACCTCAAATAAAACTGTTGTGGCACTAGCAATGGTACTCTCTCCACCTTCAAAAAGAAAAAAGCAAGAGCACAACATATTTTTCTATTTACTATTATAATACAGTTAACCACTCTCTCCACCTATTCAAACAAGTCAAGAGCACAATACCATATTCACTTTACTGATGCACTACCCATCAACAGTTAAAATAGCCCTTTACACAAACATTAAATAACAGACCTTTCATTACAATACTATAATAACAGTAGCCACTGCCAGAATAGTGACACATGTATCACGTGTGGTGAGCACACGCATGCATGCACAACGAAGACAGAAGATTGCGTTGTCTCAATCATTTTAACTATAAAATGTGCTCAAAGTATGAGCTCACTGACTCAATTTCCACAAAAAGCATCAATTGTCAAATAATATTGATCACATTAACTAGACTAGATGTTTTTGAGGAAATTAGAAAGGGAACAACAACTTAACCCTTGTGTCTGATCAGATTCTTATTTGTTTGATAACTTTGCAATGATTATGTTTGTAGCCAATGTGGCAAAGGTGTGTAATCTTTGAATTATCTTGGAATTATTTTGACTCTCTCTTTCATAAATTGTTTATTCAACTTCAGCCCCAATCATAACCACCACATATTGTTTTTTGTAATGTCAGATTTAACAACTCCTTTTTGGAGTGTGCCATCTGCCATTCCATTCGCCGCCTCCACTGTCAATCAGTTGTATCGCCTGGTCCCGCCTCCACCAATCACAAGCGGCAGCACGGCTCCATTGTGTGTGTGTGTGTGTCTGCGTGAGGGAGAGAGAGTCAGATAGTTCTCCAACTCTGTCGCAGACAGTGAAATCCTGGTTGTTCCCCACCCACCTGGTTATCTAAAAACTATCGCGCCGCGCCGCCGCCACAACTAGAAACAATGGCCTGGCAAAAAATAAATAAATAAATTATAATAAAAAAAATATATAATATTTTTTTTTATATAATTCTTTTTTTATCTGTGCAGGCCAGGCCACGGGAAAACTCCCGGTGCTCCCGATGGCCAGTCCGGGCCTGCGTATGGTTGAGCAGAAAGATCCAGATTCTCATTAGCGCCTCGGGGGAAAAGACAACGCTTCCGCTTCTACTCCGCCGACGCGTTTGTTGTCTCTCATGTTCTTCGCCCTGAGCCTGCAGGGCACTTACCAGGTCAGCAGGAGCTCCCCGCTAAATCCCAGCAGACGGGAGGATGGAACGTACAGGAGAGAAAACAACCGTGAACCACGGAATCGTGTAATAGATCGTCGTTAGCGATGGCGGAGATCAGTGGGCATGCCATGTGTTCATGACACCATAGGTTCCAATATGAGTAATGACATTGTAATTGCCTCAGGTTAAACCACCCGCCCATCTCTCTCTCTCTCTCTCGCTGTCTCTATGTCTCTATGTCTCTCTCTCTCTCTCTCTCTCTCTCTCTCTCTCTCTCTCTCTCTCTCTCTCTCTCTCTCTCTCTCTCACACCCGCACAAATACTTGCCATCACTCTGCAGTATAATATTTCACAACTTCAAGTCAAAGACATCACATTATTAACCCTTGTGTGGTGTTCGGGTCTGTGGGACCCGTTTTCTATGTTTACTGAAAGAAAAATACATACAATACATTATTGTTTCAACCTGAGACGCATTGGCCTTGGCTCATTTTATGTGAAGGACATAAAATAACCCATTTTCACTAAGAGCACGCTGTGCACCCGTCTACAAATTGATATTACATGCGTGGTGTGAAAGTGTGGAAATTGTGGGTGAAAACAAGTAAACATTGTGAAATTAAAACAAAAAGGTTCACTGTGTACCTTCACTGTCTGCTTCCAACTTGTTTTGTTAATATTTTTCAAAATAAACTTGATTTATTCCATCATTTTTATTTTTATTTTTTACAGGCATCACATTTGATCACAGAATAACGCTTTTATTGATATATGTGATCTAGCAGAGGTAAATGCGAAACATTAACAATATTTATGTCTAGATTGGATGAACACTGAATGTCACCCACACACAGTGTCTGAACGGTGTCACAACCCCATTTCAGTAATGGCACCGTAATGTGTGTGCTGATGGGGGGATGCCCCCGGACGGGTCAGAGATTCAAGAGTTTTATTTGTCACATACATAATACACAAGACATGTCGTGAAATGTAGGTGGCTGTGCCCGCTTAGATTGTGCAAAAATACAAATAATAAAATAAAAAAATAGACATGAAAAGAAAAGTCATCAAAGTAAAATACAGTACTAAACGTAAGAAGTAAAAAAGTAATAAGTAATAATATACAAATATACAGTGGATTCAGAATATTGCAAAAAAATAAGTAGTTTGTAAAAGAATGAACCTGCCATAACACCGCGGTTTTGGATAGTGTTTAATAATATGTGTTAAACTAATAACGAATTACAAATGACGAATTACGAATTATGAATTAAATTAATGTCACTGACTTGAAATAGAGCTAGAGGTTATCGTTTAACTCTTTTGTAAGTAAAACTGTGATGTTCTTCACCTTAAATGCCCCGCTCATGTCTCTTTGTTTCCTGGAGCTGAACTTGGTGATTGCTTCCATTAACCTTTATTTAACCAGGTTAGACCCATCGAGATTAAAAACTCCAAGAGCTGCCTGATGGTACAGCAGTTTCATACAGTGTACACACACACACACACACACACACACACACACACACACACACACACACACACACACACACACACACACACACACACACACACACACACACACACACACACACACACACACACACACACACACACACACACACACACACACACACACACACGCACATTACAAACAGATCAGCTCAGAAGTGCTTTACAGTAAAAGTGCATGGGAAGCCATGTAACCCTATTTCAATTAAAACAGTTACAAATATCAATATAGTCCGTTTCTATAGCTTTCACCATGCCTTTAAATGTATTAAGACTAAGAGTGACTAGATCCTGGAGTTTAAGTTCATTAAGAGTGACTAGATCCTGGAGTTTAAGTTCATTAAGAGTGACTAGATCCTGGAGTTTAAGTTCATTAAGAGTGACTAGATCCTGGAGTTTAAGTTCATTAAGAGTGACTAGATCCTGGAGTTTAAGTTCATTAAGAGTGACTAGATCCTGGAGTTTAAGTTCATTAAGAGTGACTAGATCCTGGGGTTTAAGTTCATTAAGAGTGACTAGATCCTGGGGTTTAAGTTCATTAAGAGTGACTAGATCCTGGAGTTTAAGTTCATTAAGAGTGACTAGATCCTGGAGTTTAAGTTCATTAAGAGTGACTAGAACCTGGAGTTTAAGTTAATTTACAGGCTATTCCATGCAGATGGTGCAGAAATTATAAAAGCCTTCTTTCCTAATTCAGTCTGAACTATAGGGACAGTCATACATATAGGCTAGTGTCCTGAGACCGTAACCCATATTTGCCCTGTTTTCTGGTTAGCAAGACAGATAAATAGCAGGGGAGTCTACCCAGAATTGTCTTATAGATAAAAACATACAAATTACTTGGCAGAGCAGGCAAATTGACTGTGGAATACAATATACAATGATGGGTGAGGGCTGGCTAGTGTGGATATCCCCAAACGGAATAAATAATGCATCATAAGCACAACGAGCTAGGTCGTTATCCTTGGAGCTTTGGCGTTTTTCATTCATAATTGACAGATTCTGAAGGCTAATATCCCTTTCTATATACAGTGTCACGACTCACGAGTATTATGAGTTGAAAGACAAATGCAGCAAGCTGGAGGCATCCGTATTGCTTAGGTGAATGAGGTTAAGGTGAATATCATCGCTTCTATTCAATTGGATTGTACCATATTCTTATTTAAGTACAAAGGTTGTACCACAGGGATATATAACTTTTACCATTGCAGTATCATGGTAAATTATTTATACAAGGGCCGGTGCAATGGTAAAACTGAAATTACCATCAAACTACTGTGATACATAATACTTGATACTTGGTACACTGCTGATGTATGGATGTGCTGCAGTATGAATGTGTTATGACAGTGGTATTTCACAAGGATAATACATTGATAGATAATAACAATAATACAATAAGAATGCAATTTAAGCTTCCTGTTAATGTAATGTTAATGTTACCGTAGATAGATAGATAGATAGATAGATAGATAGATAGATAGATAGATAGATAGATAGATAGATAGATAGATAGATAGATAGATAGATAGATAGATAGATAGATAGATAGATAGATAGATAGATAGATAGATAGATAGATAGATAGATAGATAGATAGATAGATAGATAGATAGATAGATAGATAGATAGATAGATAGATAGATAGATAGATAGATAGATAGATAGATAGATAGATAGATAGATAGATAGATAGATAGATAGATAGATAGATAGATAGATAGATAGATAGATAGATAGATAGATAGATAGATAGATAGATAGATAGATAGATAGATAGATAGATAGATAGATAGATAGATAGATAGATAGATAGATAGATAGATAGATAGATAGATCGATCGATCGATCGATCGATCTAGATAGATAGATAGAGAGATAGAGAGATATAGAGAAAGATATAGAGAGAGATATAGAGAAAGATAGATAAACAGACAGAGAGGAGTGTTATGACGTATTCACTTATCAAGTGGAACAGTGGGGAAGGTTACAGTTGAGACCATCTGAACAGGGAAATTAAGACGGTTCCCTGATGGCTTTCTTTTATTTCAGAATTTCATTATCACAGCCAGAGGTCAAACGCATTTCATGAGCTAAATAATTGCTACAGCTCCCGTCAATTACAAGGAAAAGTTTGGAGAGGTTTTCCAGCTGGGACCGTCTTCATATGCTGCAATGTATTGCATCAGACACCGTGTTCGTATTGAATGAGAACGAATGGATTCACTTTTTCTCAGGTCTTTTGCTATTGTGGAGCCTCACGGTCAGACCAATATTAATAAGTGTCTGTGGACAATTATAAATAATGTAATTATAATATACCACAATGTAATGTCATATCGTGGGTATCAAACAGGAGGGAAGACTGTCAGGTTTTAAACTGTGGATACCAAACAGAGAAGGTAAAGACGACTTTAAACTGTTAAACAGTAATCCAGAACTATTTTATTTACTACTTTATTGCACTGTAAAATTTAATTTCATTCATTGCTCATTTCATGTGTATTCTATGATACTACTTATTGCACTGCACTATTGCACTATTTTACTCTGTCTGTTCTATCTTACTCTTTTTATTATTGTCTATTATTTTTTTTAAACTGAATCAAACCATAAACAAGGTGGCCTGTTGCCGGGATGTTAGAAAATGTGAAATGCGTGAATTTGTGAAAAACTGTGATTTTATATGTCTGCACTTTATGTGCTCATTTTATGCCTGTCTTTTTTCTGTTGTGAAGCACCTTGAGCGGTATTTTTTATTATTATTATTATTATTTTTTATTATTATTTTATTATTATTATTATTATTATTATTATTATTATTATTATTATTATTATTATTATTATTATTATTATTATTATTATTATTATTATTATTATTATTATTATTATTATTATTATTATTATTATTATTATTATTATTTTTTTTTTTTTTTTTTTTAAACAAACATATAAACAAACATGACAACACACGATAAGATATACAATCATTATTAACAGTGCACATCCAATGAAATCACCATATAGTTAAATGTCTTATACAGGATATACCCCCAATACCTGCTCTCTAATACCCTACACACATATGCTCTAGCTCGTACCCCCCCCTCCCGGACCCCCCATTGGATAATCCATCCATTATCCCTCGCTCCAAACCAAACACTACCATTATATGCTAGCTTTTATTTTCTCCACCACTTCTAACCACATTGTCATTTTGGATTCATTGAGACCCAAAATTCTTGCTGTAGATATTTCTTGATAAATCACATCGAGATATGTAATAATCCAGACCTTTCAGCAAATTTTTTCCTGTTGGAACCATCGTGATGCTATCAGCTTTTTAGCCACTGTGATACACGATAAAACCAATCTCTTTAGCTGTGGATGTACTGCATACTCAAAAACATCATTCAGCAGTTATACAGAGGGGTGTACAGGTATATTCAGAGTTAAGAGATTTGATAATTACTGGGTCACCTATTTCCAGAATATCTTAACTGGTGGGCAGTCCCAGTACATGTGCATAAATGTCCCCTCGTCCCCATTTGTACATAAGGAGCATTTGGAGTCTTGTTTAAGACCCATTTTTTTCAGTCTTATAGGAGTCAAGTGTGTCCTGTGAATATAGTTAAGATTTATTTGTTGATGGTCCGGGTTCCTTGATGTAAATCGAACATTTGCCCAGGCTTCTTGCCAATCAAAATCACTTTCCAGGTCTGGTATATCCCTCCTCCAGACGGAGTCTAGGTGGAGGGTTTCATACGAGGACGTTAGTAATTGATGATAGAAATCTGAAACAAAACCTCTCGATGTCTCTCTTTCATAGAAGAATTTGTGGTATCTGTGGTGTTCAATTGGTATCTTTAATGGAACACTGTGAGACTTCAAACATAACAATAATTGTGTGTAAAAAAAAATTGTGGACTCGGTGAGATAAAATTTGTTGCGTATTTCTTCATAACTACAAAAACCCTGTTTGTTAAAAACATCACCTAATGAGTGTATGCCTTGCTTTTCCAATATAGGGAGTCTTATAGGTCGTTTTCCAATCAAGAGTGCATTGTTATTGAATAAGGGAGTATGATTATGCCATTTTTGTGGTTTAGAATATTTTTTTTGTGTTTCACGCCATATCCGGATCGCATGAGTAATTATGGGGCCAAATTTCCGTTCGCATTGCTTAATTGATAATTTAGTGTATGCTATGTCCTTCAGTCTATGTGGGGCTACTATATTTTCTTCAAATTTTCTCCAGGATACTAATGCTTGGGGATCAAACCATGTTGTCAATGGTTTTAAAGGGGAACTATCTTATAAATGGCCTTTTTGAGTGTTTAGCATTGTTTCCTAGCTATGTGAACTTATATTAATATGATCTATGTCTCAAAATTCTCATATTGGCGCATTCTTCCAATTCTCCTCTCACAATATTCACCCTCACTGAACTGAGTCATTTGAAAATGTGCGTGATATGTGATGTCAGAAAGACACTGCTGCATGTTAATGTTCAGGCGAAGACGACGCTGCGCAGTGGTTTAGGAGCCCAGGCTCAAAACAGCTCGAGATCTTGAGGTAGAAAAATGCTGTTTTTGAGGACTTGATTAGAAATACAAAACAATGAATAAAAAAAATATATATATTACAGAGGTGTTCCATAGACTCACAGGAATTGTGTAAAAGTGCCCAAATAGTGAAAGAAATAGTAAAATAGTTCCCCTTTAAAGTGTACGCCTTAAAATAGTGGAAAAAATCTGGAAATGCCATACCACCGTCTGCTTTGTTTCTCTGTGCGGTGGATCTTTTTATACGTGGTGGTTTGTTATTCCAAATAAATGTGTATGTGGAGGAGTGTAATTTTTTCCAGTAACCCTCTGGAGGGTGTAACGGTAGCATTGAGCTGAAGAAGTTTATTCTAGGTAGTACGTCCATCTTAACTATTGATATCCATGCCTGTACTGAGTTTTTAAGTTTTGACCACCTATCAAGGTCGTCTTTGATTTTGTTTTGGATTTTTATGTAATTGTGCTTCACCGTTTGTCTTATGGTGGGGAATATTTCCACTCCCAAACATCTAAAGTGTTTTACCATAGGTATCTCTTCTGGGAGGGTTATATTTTTTTTGCAGGGGCGTTAAGTGGAAGGAAAGCCGACTTCGGCCAATTTATCTTAAATCCTGATAAATCTCCAAAGTCCTCAATCAACTCGAGCAGATGAGGCAATGTGGTGTTGGGGTTTTGCATGAACAGTATTACGTCGTCCGCATATAAACTAATTTTATGTTGTGTGCCCTTGATTACGATTGGTTCTATGGATTGGGATTGTCTTATTTATTGTGCTAAAGGCTCTAATGATAGATCGAATAGTCCGGGACTAAGAGGGCAACCCTGTCTAGCTGAGCATGATACTGGAAAGATTCCAGAGGTGATTATACCTGTTGTAATCATGGCCGATGGGTCTTTGTATACTACTTTAATCATATCAATGAAACCTTTACCTAACCCCATCCTTTCTAATACTGCCCATAGATACGACCATTCCAGCCTGTCAAAAGCTTTCATTGCATCCAGGGACAGCATCGCCTTAGGTATGGTGTCGTCCTTGTCAGCATCTAGTACGTGCAGTATTCGTCTTATGTTATCAGTGATCAAGCGGCATCTTATGAAGCCAGTTTGGTCCGGATGAACTAAAGACGTCATATGCTTTTGTAATCTGATGGCTAATACCTTCGAGTACAGTTTGATATCGGTTCCGAGGAGGCTTAAGGGTCTATAACTACCGCACTCGGTGGGGTCTTTGTCTTTTTTAAGGAGGACTGTTATGAGTGCAATATTGTCGTTCTTATGGAAGTTCCCCTCCTTGACTGAGTATAAAATCATATTTAGTAATAAGGGTCCAATTATGTCCCAACACGAGAGGTACATTTCTGGTGGGATATCGTCTCGTCCAGGAGCCTTACCACTTTGCATTTTGGATATGGCCTTCATGAGTTCCTCTAGTGTGATCGGTGTTTCTAACTGTTTAGCGTCATCCTCTGAAAGTTTAGGGAGATTAATTTGATTAAGATATGTGTCCATTTTGTTTTGATCGAAGGTCGTTTCTGATTTATACAAGTTGGAGTAGAATTCTTTGAATCTCGCGTTTATTTCTTCAGGGTCTGTAACAAGTACTTGTTGTGCTCTAATGGTAGTTATATCTGCAAATTTTGCATTAACTCTTAATCGCATAGCTAATAGGTGACTTGGTTTAGAACCTTGAGAGTATTGCTGTTGTCTTGTGCTACGTATTTGTATTTCCGATTGTTGTCTGTATATGGCATTAATCTCTTTTTTTAGTACATTAACTTGATTTTCCAGTCGAATCGAGTTGTTGTATTGTAAAGAATTAAATAACGTTGAGTAAAGCGTTTCCAGTTCAGCCAGTTTTGAGCATCGATTTTTGCGCATTTTGGAGGAAAAGCTATCAGTGAAATCCTTGATCATTCCCTTTACCGACATCCATAATATTCTGGGGTCCTGCACCGAGTTTGCATTCCTCCGTAGGAATACTGTAAGAACTTCTTTGAGTTGTGTAATGAATTCCTTGTTATTAAGCAGCATCGAGTTAAATCGCCATCTTGGGGCTTGGGAAGATAGTATACCAAATGTTCCTTTTAGGAGTAAATAACAGTGATCTGATAATGCATTGGGTATCATTTCCACATCATATTTATCAAATAGTCTCGGGGATGCAAAAACATAATCTATTCTGGATAATGTGTTATGTCTCGCAGATCAACAAGAGTACTTCCGGGTTGTGGGGTTAAGTGATCGCCATAAGTCATTTACACCTGTAATCTTCGACCAATCCTTTAATGCATTAGATGAATTTTTTTCTTCGTTGGAAAAGGAGGGGTAAGATTTGTCCATCCTTGGATTCCAAATGGCATTAAAATCCGCACCAATTATAAATGAGTAATCGGGAAGGTCTAACATTGCTTTGGTGAGTGTAGTGAAGAAACCAACTTCGTACAAATTTGGGGCGTATACCGCTACCAACGCTATTTTCTATGTACAATCTTAGCTATAGTTATCCGACCATCTGCATCAGACCATACTCCCTTCATTTCAATATTCAACCTCTGTCTAACGACTATGGCTACTCCCCGAGTTCGCGTTCCAAAGGAAGAGTGACTAATGTTATGATATGTGTTGTCCGCTAACGTATCTATGTCTTTCTCTAAAATGTGCGTTTCGCTTAGCAGAGCCACGTCAACCTGTTCTTTTTTCATCAGTGTGAGCACGCTTTTGCGTTTGTGTTGATTATTTATTCCCCCAGTGTTCCAGATCATTATATTCAAACTAGCCATAATCTATACATGTTGTTGTGTAGTTGTTGGTAATGCTTCTGGAGTGCGAAGCAACAATAGATATACATCCAACTATTGAGGTCCCGTTGAGAGCCGAGCTTAAAAACATACATATATACAAATAAAAATCCCCTAATCCCCCCTCCCACAGAGAGTCATACAGGACTGTGTTCCATAGACACATCCTACATGTATGACTCCCTCCCTTAAGCCACCGGGTTGCCCAAAATGAGCTTTGTAACCCTAATCTTCCTATGCTAATTGCCATAGGATCTACAACTTTCATTCTAATTCAATAGAATGTCGCTTTTTGGTCTTGCGCCTTCCCATTAATGTAATAACAATAGTGTGAAAAATGAAAAATATACCTTCATTGATATATTCATTTGAACCTTCTACTAACTTATGTTGGAACCATCAGAAAGAGGAAAAGAGTGGAGAAAAATATTAACACCATCAAAAAAAAATAGAAATAAAAAAGAAAAGAAAAAAAGAGTGAGAATTAAAATAAAACTCATCAGAGAAAAAAGAAAATGAAATAAAAATGAATAAAGAGAAAAACAGAGACTTTTAGAGCTACATTATGCAAATCACTAAATCAATGGAGTAATTATTTAAAATATTAGAATAACCTTGTCATGCTTGTACCTTTAGATGTGGCTGATGTTTTTTTAAAGCCTTATTAAACTTACGTCATTGGATCATATGCATATACATACCGGATGTTAATGTTAAAGTTACAGGCCTTAGTTGTAGGAGTGCATTATATTCTAGAAGGTTGTAGAATACTCTTGTAAAAATCGTAAACACTGCTGTTATGTTCCAGAATGATCTTCCTACCCAGGAGTCATGACCTAATAGTATTTTCCGGAATATTCCATTGTGCCCCTGAGCAGTCGAGAGGAGTCCAGAATGTTCCAGAATGTTCCCAATGTCAATATTGGATTATTGTCTCCTCAGAGACCAGAAGTCTATAAATATAATGCCTTACGAACCGTATTAAACACCTTGTGCCTTGGTGTTGCCAGCATGCATATCATCTGTTGCTTTTGTTGAGCCATGGTAAAGTCATTCTAATAAGAGTACTAAAATACAAAGAGGAAAAAAATTGAGAAAAAGAGAAAGATGAGTAGGCTTATCTGATTCGAGCCGGCCCCGGGGGACCAGATCCATGTTGCTTCATGTAATCCTTGGCGTCTTTAGGCGTGCGTAATCCGTGCCTAATACCATCTTTCCCCAAGATCGATAGTAGTGCCGGGTACTTAAGGCTTGGTTTAAGACCTCTCTTGTACAATCTCTGCATCACATCCTTGTAGGGGACTCGCTGAGCGATGGCCTCCTTGCATAGATCTTCGTAGATAGATATTGAATTATCACCATATTTCAGTTTCCCCCTTTGATTGCGTGCCCCTCTGATGATGGCGTCTCTTATTACTGTCTTGCGCAGAGTAGCAATGATAACCCTCGGACCGTTGCCTCTTTGGTCTCGTGTACCGACTCTGTAACATTGGTCCACTATCGGCGCTGTGGGTAGGGTGTGGTTACCAAGGATCTCTGCTAACACAGTTGGAAAATTGTCGTCTGTGCAATTGACTGATTCATCCAGTCCCACAATACGGATATTATTTCACCTGTAGTAACGTTGGATCTCGAGCCGCCTCTCCATTGCTTCCTCTTCGATGTCTTGTATTTTCTTCCGAAACGCTTCTTCCACCTGTTTTATCTCCTTCGTTAACTCTGTAAATCCATCGTTAACGGTCTTCTCGTTCTCTTGGACCACCAGTGTAATTCCTATCACCGTTTTCTCCACAGCAGTGATTCGCTCGGCCTGTACAGCGGCCGCTTTTATAACCTCTTCGAATTTAGCATCGATGTGTGCTTTGAATTCATCTTTGAGTTCATCGATGTGTAATTTGAAAGCGACCATCTGATCCTTCCCTACTTGTATCTGATCTTTTATCAGGTTAGTCAGAGAATTGAAGTCGGGTTGTGTGATTTCACTGCTTGTGTCAGTTGACGTTGTAGGTGCGTTTGGGTACACGGTGGGTTTGATGTACATTTTCTTCTCAAATTCCTCTGCTTTATCTCTCACAGTATTTTTCCCCGCCGTTACCGTTATATTATTATTATTATTATTATTATTATTATTATTATTATTATTATTATTATTATTATTATTATTATTATTATTATTATTATTATTATTATTATTATTATTATTATTATTATTATTATTATTATTATTATTATTATTATTATTATTATTATTATTATTATATAATGATAATTTAATACACTGTGATATCATTAAGCGATATCTCACGACAGGCCATGGTATATTGTGATTCTATCACAGCTAAGGGGAGTTTGTTTGGCCCGATGTGAAGAGGACCACAATATATCACGGCCTGAAGTGAGCTATTGCTTTAATAAAAAACGGTCACCAAGTAAAGTAATATGAAAGTTATAGACACATTCCAGTTAAACAGTTTTATTCCTAATTTATAAATAATGCATACAAGAAAATAGGTCCTTCTGGCTGCTGTCTGCACATAGTGTGAGACATACACTAACGTCAAAGACAGTCTATGCAGTGGTGGAAAGTAACTAAGTATTTTTAGTCAAGTACTCTACTTAAGTACATTTTCGAGCTACTTGTACTTTATGTGAGTATTTTCATTTTAGGGAACGTTATACTTTTTACTCCACTACATTTCAAGGAACATATTGTATTTTTTTACTCCACTACATGTATCTGAACCCATCAGTTACTAGTTACTTTGAAGAAAAGGATTTTGTATAGAAAACATAATATATACAAAATAAAAAATGTATGAAGATTATGTATACGTTTACATTTGAAGCCTGTCAACTTCAAGAGGATGTAATCAGAGCAGCATAACTGGACCACATACCACTTTAACATAACCTTTAATCAGAGCAGCATAACTGGACCACCTACCACTTTTACTTAAGTATAATTTGAATGGAGGACTTTTACTTTTACCAGAGTACTCATTTACCTGGGTATTTCTACTTAGGAACTGTGTACTTCTTCCACCACTGAGTCTATGTAATGAGGAGATGGAGCGCTGAAGTAGTTTAGAATAAGGAAATCCATAACACTAAAGATGGAGGCAACAACGAAAAAAGCATTCAAAGAAAATATTAAATGTTATTATTGTTATATGATATGATTGTATGATTTTATGTTGAGTCAAATTAAAAAGTACTGCATTTTGAGGTGAAATGTGAGTTTTAAAGTGGTTTTCTCATGTCTTAAAATAATTGCTATTCTGGAGCCACACAGTCATACTGATATATATATATAAGCTGCTCCATTTAAGTGTAATGTCATGTAATAAAATGTGATATAATTAAGCAATAGCTCATTACAGGCCGTGGTATATTGTGATTATATCACAGCTAAGGGGCGTTAAAGAGGATCATAATATATCACAGCCTGAAGTGAGCTATTGCTTTAATAAAACGGTCACCAAGTAAAGTAATGTGAAAGTTATAGACACATTCCAGTTTAAACAGTTTTATTGCTAATTAAATAGATAATGTATACAAGAAAACAGGTCCTCCTGGCTGCTGCCTCCACATAGCGTGAGGCGGTGGCTGTGCAACGTACACTAACGTCAAAGAAAATCTATGTAATGAGGAAACGGAGCACTGCAGTTGTTTATTTTATGAACCTATGCATTTAAAATGCTGCACCCCCTCCTAAAACCTCTTAATTACATCAATATTGTGCTATCTGTATTACTGTATTATGTTTGTAGGTGAAATATTTACCTACCTAGTTTTTTCTTTCTTTCCAATTTTTTTCTCTTTTTTTTAAATGTAGACAAGCAATAACACAACACACAAAACAATAACCCCCCTCCAAGTCCCAACCCAACACACTCACACATCAGTCCACTCCCCGCACAATTACCCACAAGAAGACAAAAGAGGGAAGATAAATGAAAAGAGACGGGCGGGTGAAAAGAGGGGGGGATAATCCTCAGGAGGAGAAAATGAATCACAAAGAGGAGTTATTTCTATAATTCTCCAGGAGTCTCCAGTAGATTGCTCATGTACAGTACGCTAGACGGGTCTACCTACCTTGTTTAACAACCAGGAAATGCCCAAGAGAAAATTATTTATTGTACTTGAAATCCAGCTAAATCAGTTACGAAAACATACTCTTTTCAGTGAGTGAATCTCTTAGTCACAATATTGTGTATTTAAACTTATCACTTTGATGAGGCTTTAGTTTTAGGAGAACTTAACCTCTTCCACCCGTGGTGAAAATCTGCCTAAAATATATACCTAGGTAAATGGAATATTGCTCCACTTCTACAAGGACCATTTGCATATTCTTGGTATCTAGGGACATCTATGGACCTCAGGGAATGTATTCACAGTGTCAGAAATATTGTGTCTATTACTAGGCTTGCTTAAATTGTGATGAAACAAAGGAGAATATGAAGTATGATTTTTCTTTGCATCTTTGACAGTAAATAACACCATGCTAATAATGACCAAACATTAAAAACTGATCAGTACCTTCTTGAGATCATGTGTACAAAAAATATAAGGAAATTAATAAAGGGAAGATGATTAAACAGAAGGTTATGTAGATACAGTACTGAATTCTCTCATCCGGACCAATGCAATTTGAAATATTATTATAGAATATAGAATAGGAGGCTTATAAATGACCTTATTATAGCCAATTTGCACATTTATATATATATATACATATATTATCTTTCAAATGCCCGAGTTCAATTTGGATTTAGTATCACCAGGCGTGCATGAGAACAGATAATGAAATCTACTGTAATGTACAGTAGCTTTTAAATTTGTATCAGGGTGGCCCAATTTTGAAAAAAAAATCAAATCTAATTGTTGCTGAATGCTAACAATAGGGAAGAGAAACTAACTGCGTTTTCAAATTTGTCAAAAACATTACCTTTTGTGGCTTATTATCCCGAATAATAACATTTATTGATATAATTCATACAGAACTCTGAACCTTTTTTGACCTTTATTTTATTATTTTAGCGTTTTTACAATGCCCTAACCCCTAATTTTTTATTTTATTTAGGTAGTACAGCAGCACACACACACACTCACACACACAGCACTACGGGGGATCATTTTTAACTGACTTGAGAAATGGAGGCTCTAATTATTATTATTCATAGAGACTCTCGGTCTCGAGCAATAATAATTATTACAGCCTCCATTTTTCGTGGACGAAAAATATACCAGACTATATATATCAATTTTCCCGAAATAACGCTACCTGCCTCGACAAAATCCGTGCATTGGTTATCCAGATACATTAATTATCATCTCAGAATAAGTGGCTTTGTACAAGTGTTACAATCTATCGCGCGGGGCATTCTGCTGCTGCTGCTTGGTGCTTGGCCGCGCGTTAACCCTTTCACTGCCACACTACAGAAGGTTCGCCTTATAATGTGACATGATTACTACTATAAAATGAATGTATTGTAAAACAAAACATAATAGAATTCAGATTTGTTTCTCACAATTATTATAATTTTATTAAAATAAAAATAATCTTGATTTTTTTTTTTTTTAAAGCAATTTCACCCCCGGCCACCAGGGGGTGCAATGCACCCCCTGCACCCCCATAAACTCTGCCCATGCTTTTAACCTATTGCTAAACTAACATATTGATGATAATATTCATTCTACATGCTGTTGTGACATGTTAGTGATGTTAATACTTGAATACGTTTGAAATTAAAATCGCTAATTCAGTCAAAAAAATATTGATTTATGACCAGATGTCATTTCGGGACCGGTACTGGTCCCGTCGGGTGGAACAGGTTAAAGGAACATGCCAACATTTTGTGAAATTAGCTTACCGTCTTCTCCAGAGAGAGACAATAAGATAGATACCAGTTTCCTCTCTGTGCGTTCAGTAGAAAGCTATCTGGCTGCATGTTAGCATAGTTTAGCACAATGAATGGAAGCGGACAGTGCCCAAAATGTTGGCGTGTTCCTTTAAGGGTTTGTTTACAGTGGCTTCATGCTGCCCCCTGGTGGTCAGACAATTATTATTGCAAGTTCCAAAACATCCAATGTGCCAAAAGCGTAAAATGTCCTATTTATCTGTTAAAATCTTAATTTTGTCTGTCTGTGAATTCACACAGTTCTGTTTGGATCAGGTCTGTCTATCAGTCTGCTTGTCTGTATCTCTATCTATTTAGATCACTCTCTGTCTGTCTTCTCTGTTTTACTTCTAAAGTTCTGAATGTTTCACATCTTCACAGCCACCATCAGTGACTGTCAGTCTGTTTTTGGCACCAAGCACTTCAGACATTTAAAACCGGATGATGTTTCTACGGTCCTTTGATCTTGGTTTGGTTAAGCTTTTGATTCTACAGAGTTCCAAACATGCTCACTTGTGAATCACCTCTTATATCAATCAAGCCGATATCACGCCCCTGAGTGAAATACCTGCCAGCCCGCTACAGGACAGGACAGCATGTCAGCGTCGCAGGAAATGGCCATGACCCGGGCTCAAACCAGCAGCCACTGCAGTAGCAGGTACACAACCCACACATGTTATGGTTATGGTTAGTGTGGTTAAGGTTAGGGTTATGATTTGGGTGATGCTGTCAGCAAAGTGTGTCTCGGTAGTGATGAGGTCTGAAGCACTCGACTACCAACATGGCACCCTGTGTTTGATTCCCGGTGGGCAAGTGTATACAGGTAACCACAGAGACTACGGAGGGCCAAACACAGTGCATGGAGAACACACGCCTACAGGTGTCTGACTGTGAGGAACACGTGCAGAGTTGGGGGACATACAGCAAGTCCCAATATAGAAAACAGTATTTCTTTGTTAGATTGGGAGATTCAGTGTCTAGTTTTTAGAAGCTTTTTTGACGGTGAAAATGCAGTTTAGCACTCAGAGTGATTCTTCCTGTTGTGGAAGAAAATTCTGAATGTTTCCTTTCAGAAGAGGCCAGACTCATGCATGTGCTATAAATGGTTCAAGAATAGCTTTCAAATAAATGTGGGTATTCAATCGACAGGCGTATCTGTGCATCATGCATTTGCTCTTTATTGTTTATCATGAAGCACTTTCTTACTCGACTGCATTGCACAGTGCTCTATACATATTATTTACTTATTTTAGTTACTTGTACTTTTTCAGGAACATTTTTAAATTAAATTCTAGAATGAAATTATGTGGATGAGAACCCCCCACCCCCAACACCGGGAGACAACGCTACCTCTGAAAGCACCCATTCGTCTCGCAGTAGCAAAGGGGGAAGCTACTGACGTGATGATGACACATCTAATCTGCCCTGAGGAACTCCGTAAATTCCGTTCCTGATGTGTTCATTACTGGTCCACTGTAGTTTATATAGCCTGCTTCTTCTTCTGGGCTTTGTTGCCGAATTTACCGGCGGAGAGCAAAGCGAAGCGACTTGCAGACAGACATCCGACATTTATTGAATTCCGCTCCCCGAGGCGCTTATTTGAAAGAGTTCCCCTTTGTTGCAGATGGCCGTATCCAATTCAATAACGCTCAGCAAAACCCTGCGCTGTACCATTGCACCCCCCCTCCCTTTGTCTCTTTCTGTCTCTACCTCTCTCTCCCATCTCTTTACCCTGTATCCCTATCTCTGTCCTCCTCCATCTCATCCTCTCTTCCCCCTCTCTCTCTCTATTCCCCCTATCTCTCTCTCTTATCCTGTCTCTCCCCCCCCCCTATCTCTCTCTCCCTCTCTCTCTCTTTCCCACTTTCTCTCTCTTGTAGCTCTCTCTTTCCCTCTCTCTCTCTCCCCCCCCCCTCTCTCTCTCTCTCTCTCTCTCTCTCTCTCTCTCTCTCTCTCTCATATGCCAGTCTTTTGTGAAGAAAAAGAGCTTTTAGAAGCGTCACGCCGGCACCCGCTAACAGGGGGATTGTAGCCTGAGACATTCTGACACTGAGTGAAATCATTTAATTTCCATATCAAAGAGGACGTCGCAGGGACTTTTTTTTCAGAAAACCTGCACAATCCGAGAAGCGCTTCTCTCACGAACACACGGCTGTGGTATAGAAGGAGAGAGAGAGACAGAGAGAGAGAGGGAGAGAGAGATAGAGGGGGGGGGGGGGGAGAGAGAGAGAGAGAGAGAGAGAGAGAGAGAGAGAGAGAGAGAGAGAGAGAGAGAGAGAGAGAGAGAGAGATAATAGAGAGATAGAGTGATAGGGGGAGAGAGAGAGAGAGAGAGAGAGAGAGAGAGAGAGAGAGAGAGAGAGAGAGAGAGAGAGAGAGAGAGAGAGAGAGAGAGAGAGCATGGGAATGAGCAAGAGGCAGAGATAGAGGGAGAGGGAGGTAATGAGAGGAAGAGACAGAGAGAGAGACAGATGGAGAGGGAGAGGGGGGATGAGAGGAGAAGTAGAAGTCTTTATTTGTCATCAGATTAACACACACATGCGATGGGCGACCCACAGGAACACACACATGCACTGAGTCGCTGACGAAAGGTGCTCTGCACCTCCCATCCCGTCATCCTTCCGCCCAATGGCAGCCGGGAGCAGACAAGGGGTGCGGCGTGGGGCCGCGCCCGGGGACCAATCCAAGTGCTCCTGTCCGTCTTCATCAGGAACGTGACAGCGTTAGCGATCTGTTGTGCATGTTTTTCCATTGGGTTTATCTTATCGGGAGAAGAAACCCTTGCGAGCACGGGGGGAGAACATGCAAACTCCACACAGAAAGGCCCGGGAGATACCCCACCTGGTTAACTGGCAACACGGAAACCTGGGCCCTCATTCATCAACGTGTTCTACGCACAGATCTGTGCTTACCCTGTGCGTACGATCATTTCTAAGCAAAGAGTGGGATTCATCAATTTCGATTTGAACTTGACTCCGTGCTTACATCTACGCACAGGTCGGACCTGGCGTACCTCGCGCCCAGTGGTAGAATATCGTTACTACGCATAAGCACTCCTCAGTCCTGCATTAGTTTCAAGGCGGAAATAAGCTTCCGTGCATTAGTGTTCAACTTCTGTATGACCCGTAATTCATTATAGTTCATTGTAAAATAGCGACAGTAGTGTAATTATAACGGGCTCACACGCGAACAAGAGGTTGGCCTGCTTGTTTGGCACGGGGGGGCAGACGCAAAACACCAACCTCCAAACGCGATTAGATATTGTTTCGAATAAAAAGCTAATTATTTTGTGTGTCATGTTTCCAAATAAGATTGGTCACGAAATGCTTTCTACTTCAATTTGTTGGTTAGAATAGATGACCTCCGTTGAAACTTCACTGAGACTAACAGTCTATTTGTGAGCTCCCGCACAGATGTGATGATAATAATAATAATAACAATAATAATAATAGCTTCATTTTATATAGCGCCTTTCAAGAGACCCAAGGTCGCTTTACATAGATAGGGGGGGGGGAATAACAAAGTAACAAACATAGTGGACAGACACACAACATATATATATGATGATGGAATTCATTCAAGATCCTCTCCACCCTCGGGTCTTTGCCACCGCGGCACGGTCCATCGTGATATTGGAGATGGATCGACCAATAGACTGTTACTGTAGCTGTCAAAGCTCCATCACAAATGCAGTTATGTGAATAGAAAGGGATTCCACTCAGTCAATGTTGCGATGCGCATTTGCCTGATACATGTTATTGCTGGATGCCGGGAGGAAGGCGATGCTGAATGTTTTCAATTCATTAAATAAAACGGATACTTTTTGCAAGGGTTTACTGACTGTCATACAAATGATCAACCAACTACATACTGTAACTTTTCAGTGCACGTTCTTATTTACATTGTGACAACAGCCTTGTGAGTTCCCGCAGTGACCCGCACACAGACATGATGGAATTCAAGTTCATGTTTGTATTGATCACATATAGGCAGGCTACACATGGCGTATATAGGCTACATCATACATGGCAGTAAGATTCATTGTTCTTGTATAGCTCTCGTATTATTGTTTATGTAGGCTACCCAATACTGACATCAAAATGGATTGTAGTATGCCTCTAGAAATCATATGCCGCAGGTAGAAAATTGACGGGAGATCCATCGCGATTTGGAATCAAATTGAGGAGAACTTTAATCCCTGGGTATTAATCAAACAACACGGGAAAAGGCAGTCATATTCCAGCGCGGTCTTTATTAGCCGACAACAAAATAGATGCCTCTAAAAATCATATAGCCAATCGAACACAAAGGCATTCATATTACAGCACGGTTATAATGACACACAACCAACGCCAAACAGTGGTCAACGAACGGTCTTTATTAGTATTTTGAGCTGTCCAGGCAGAATTGCAGCAATGGTCTTAGGGAGCCGTTGATATCTGACATCACCGTTTACAAATCCGCCTTTTATTTATCCCATAATACGCGATAGTGTCTTCTTGGTTCGACAGCAGTGAATTCTCCGTGGAGTTTCTCAGAGTACCGCTCGGGTCAGTCCATTATTTCACATCCCATGGGGGGTGTTTCCTCACTTTCATGACCATATATGGATAATCATGCACGAGCATTGACGGTAGAACAAAGTTATACGGAGGAGCGTAGAGCCTGCGTACGCACCGTGTGATGAATCCCGACTTCCCTGTGCGTACACTAGTTCTACATTCCGTGCTTACGTGTGGAAATAGAACATATTCTACGTCCACGTTGATGAATGAGGGCCCAGGTTAGGTGGGACTCGGAAATATTACCAACTACGCAAGTGGGGCCTGAAAGGTTTGGGGACCACTGCCCCAGAGGATGGAACACTATCCTCTTTAATTTCCTCACAAACCACCTGCTGAGAGTCTCCCCCCCCACCCTCCTCTAACAAAAGCGGATGACATTGAAACAGCTGATAATAACGACATATAGAATAGATGTAACGATAACACTGTGGTGGATGTGTTCCTGCCCTGTGATTCTCACCAGCAGGTTGACTGACTCGATGACGTCCAGAAACACCTCGTTCTTCCTGTACTTGATCCCCTCGGACCTCCAGGACACAGCGTTGGTGACGGTGGCGGGGGGGCGGGGGGCACCCGTGTCCAGCTTGTGTCCTTCCTGGGTGATGTATCTGACGGACATGAGGGAAGGTTAGGAAACAGAGAGAGAGAGAGACTTCCTATGGTAGGTACACACACATACAGCTCATCTCTGGGAAACAGTACAGTAGATTACTTTATCACTGACCTCAGCCTGGTGTCTCTCAGAGTGTTCACAGTCAACCCACTAACACCCCTGTCAGACCACAGCAAAACCACTGTCTATCTGAACAGATCAACACCCAACCAGGAAGTATCAAAACCAAACAAGCTACACACTATTAAAAAATACTACAAATGGAAAGAAAGTAGTATAGAAGCATTCCAAATTGCTATCAAGCAACAATAGGTCCAATCACGTTTAGACCAATTCCTGGAAAAAAACGTCCAACACAATAGCAAAAGTGTAAACGGGGCGGTAGAAAACCTCAATATTATATTTTACCTTACAGCCTCCTTATCCAACCTAAAGGGTTAAAAGCGAGGAAGAATAAAAATGTAAATAGAAATATGCATGGCAAATGGTATGATAATGAAAATTTCACAAAATTGGACAAACACCAAATTGAGACTCCATGCAGAATTTTGCAAATCCATTCTCCACACCCAACGGAAATATGCATGCAGAGCAGAACTAGGAAGATACCCACTAATTATCAAAATCCAAAAGAGAGCATTTCAATTCTATAATCACCTAAAAGAAAGTGACCCAGTGCGGCGGCTGAGTGGCGCAGTGGGCAAGGCGCTCGCCACTAACGCAGGAGACGCTGGTATCGAGCCCAGCTCTCGGCGTTGCTACCGGCTTGGCCGGCCGTCATACTAACACAATTGGCAGTGTTAGAGGGTGGGAAAGCCGGTGGGTGGGGATTGGATGTTGTGGACAGCGACTCCTACAGGTCGGTTGGGTGACGCCGGTGCGGCGGAAACAGGAAGTATCGGGGGCAGCGTGAGCCTCCCACGCGTTACTCCTTGCCACTGAGAGTTCGAGCTGCTGCGGTGAAAAGATGCGACAGGCTGCCTCCTCGTGTACCGGAGGGGACACGTGATGCAAGGCTTCTATCCTCACTACAGCCGACCAGTGGGAGGCATAGTCTAGCAACGTTCAAGACAGGGGAGGGAAGAATTGGATAATATGAAATTGGGATGGGAGAATTTTTTTTTAAAAAGTTGGTAAAAAAAAAAGTTACCCAGACACACTCCATAACAAAGCCCTCACCTACATAGAGACCCTAGAGCAGGGAGGGGCAACTGGCGGCCCGCGGGCCGCATGCGGCCCTCACCGACGCTCCATGCGGCCCCAGGCCAATATTTATAAAAAATAAATAAATAAAAAATTCAATTTTTTTTTTTTTTTTTTTGCATTCGACTAAGAGGTTGGCAGTCGACTATGGCTCCTTTCGATCGATTAGTCGACTATTCGACTAATAGGGGTCAGCCCTAGTATTGACATATTCAACACTGTTGAAAGTGCCGTGCAGCAATATGGGGGGTTTGATAAACTGTCCGCTGTTGTTACCGATGGAGCACCCGCAATGAAAGGAAAACACACAGGATTCGCCGGGCTTCTAAGGCAGAGTGGCGTTGAGTGTCCAATGCTGCACTGCATTATACATCAGGTAAGTTCGCTAACATAATTTCCATCTATTGTGGGTCACTAATAATCAGGGGTGCAGTGGTCATGCCATGCGGTACCATGCCGTCCCAGCACTTTTCTGAGCAGAAGTACGCGCACGGATGTGCACGCGCGTGCACACACAAATTAAACGTTATTTAATCTGATGCAGATCGCATGCACAAACATTGAAGTGGACATTCCTTCTATTGTGCGCTAACAGGAGAAACAACAAGTGTCTCATTAAAGACAGAACCATTATTGACCCACTGTGGGGGAAGGTAAATGTCATGCCAGTTTGATAAAGGGTCAATGGGAGGCACTCAGGAATGTTTTGTTTAGTAGCAGGCTAAAAGTTTATACATTTAACAAAATCATTTATTATTGCACTTTTGATTTACTGTTGTAGTGAAATGCAGCAGGAATGCTGCTTTGTGTTTGTTGAGCAGTGGGCTTTAAGTTCATACATTTATTTTAATAGAAGCCTTAATTATAATTTGTCATTTTTGTATATATTTGGGTTACACAGCAATACTTTCAAATTCAGCTGTATTTTTTAATTCATAAAGTTGAAATTAAGCATTACTAAATGTGTTTGAAATGGAATAAAAACAATGTTACAACAAATTATAATAATTTATAATTGCCTTATTTATCACATCTGTGACTATTATGGGCTATTTGAGTGATGGGGTACTACTGGCGGGACTGCCAATAAACAATGCGGCCCCCCAGATTGAGTGTGGACATTTTGTGGCCCTCACCATATACAAAGTTGCCCACCCCTGCCGTAGAGAGATGCCCACTCAGCCAGTTGGTTCTGGGACTATGCTCACAAACACAAGCAGAGCCACCAGACAGAAACCACACTGGACTAAACCAAATTATAAGAAAACTAAAAGAAAACTATTTGACACATTGGAAAGAATCAACCCAAAACCAGAGCAAATTGGAATGCTATTTGGCCCTAAACAGAGAGTACACAGTGGCAGAATACCTGAGCACTGTGACTGACCCAAAACTAAGGAGATCCTTGACTAGGTACAGACTCAGCTAGCACAGCCTAGCCATCGAGAAAGGCCGCCATAGGCAGACCTGGCTCCCAAGAGAGAACAGACGAGACGAGGTGGACTATACCAAGACATCAGAGACATATACTTCCCACAAATTGCAAACATCCGAAAATACTTTGACAGGGTTCCCACAGACATTGCAAAATGAAATTCAAGGACTTTTAAGTACTTTTCCAAGCACTATATATTTTTTTCAAGGATGTCACTCGAAGGATACAATTCACTTTTAAAAGCTGTTTTTTTTAAGCATCTTCTTGGCCTGCTTGCCAGCTAGAGCAAGCTAGAGCATCACGCACGAAGAAATGAGGAAAAGCAGTTGCAGTGCGCGAGACAGCGACTCGTCAGATTTCTTGATTCAGAACAATTTGATCATGGATGAACAAAACATTCAATGTGAATGGTTGATTTGAATTTCAAGGACTTTTTAAGCACCTTGTTAAAATTGGCTGTTTTCAAGAAATTCCAGGCCTTGACTTATTTATTTTTTATTTTCTTTGCACTTTAACCGTTTCTGCGCCAAGAACGAGTTTACTCGTTATTGCCCGCCATGCGTTCAGCGCCAGAAACGAGTTTACTAGTTTTTGGGATCGTTATTTAGTTTATTCGCTATATCTATTCATAATTCATAGCTGCAGCCTCTGATATACCCTTCAGAGCCTGTCTGAGCTGGCAGACGGTCAACACCGCCCTCTACTGCCAGGCGGAGCTATTGCATCTCATTGAAAATGGGCTGTTGTGTTTTAGGAGCCGATCTGAGCCGGGCGGGCGGGGTTTAAATACTCAACGATGGCATCGAACAGTAACTCCGCCCGCCCGTCATTGTTAAACGGTCGGTAGTGTGGTACGGACCTCCATGAGCATTATTTGGAATTGCAATCAGATATTTGGATTATCTCTTTTGCATTACATCAGATACAAGGTAAGAACATTATATATAAATTTGATCGTTGATCTGAAATTAATTTCTACCGCGATCACAGCTATCTGTGTGGACCGTGTATGGCTGTTTACCGTTGGCTGCGGTGGGGGGGGGGGCGAGCGCCCCGCTACGACGGTCATTTCATGTATGGACGAGGAGACATAATAATAATAATCTAGCGTTGATTTCAGGATGACTAGATAATCAGTCAAAAAATTACAACGTGATGACTGGATTACAGTAAAATGCCTTTTTCTCTTCTTTTTCCTGGAATTACTGAAAAACACCCAAACCATACTCTATTCAAAGCGGTATCAAACGGAAATGTACGGATGAAAAAACAATCTGTCTCTGGCATGTTGACTAGAAGCAACACACTGAGACTCGACGGCGTTATTAGACCCATAGATATAATATAAGATATATTTTAAGCACTTGCAAATGTCACAGTCTAAAACTATATCCATTGAATAAAGACCTGGCGATGAATGGGGTATCAGCGCCCCCTGCTGCTGGCGGTCAATGTGTTAAGCACTTCAAGGACCTTGTGCGAACCCTGCTTTGAAAACATAACGCAAATAATGCAAAACTCCCATACCTACTGGGTGAAATACAACAATGTGCAAACACAGAAGCAAGATTTTTTTTTTATCAACTTTTTCTCCTCCTATTTTTCTGTATTTTTCTGCCATCCCAATTTTTGTCGTTATGCCAATACCCCCCTCCCCTTCCTGGTTGTTGCACGCATTTGCCCCCTACTTGCCGGTCTAGGGAGCCCTGAAGTCTATCACATGCTTCCTCCGATACATAGGAGACAGCCAGCAGCCTCTTTTTACCTGAAAGCGCGGACTCTCATTGGTGAAGTGTAACGCGTGGGAGGATCACACTACCTTCACCAGTTCCTTCCCTTGCTGTGCAGGCGTCCTGACCGACCTGTAGGCGTCGCTGTTTACAACAACCAGGATACCACCCACGGCTTCCCACCCGCTGACACTGCCAATTGTGTCAGTATGACGACCGGCCAAGCCGGAGGCACCGCTGACAGCCGGATTCAATACCAGTGTCTCTGCGGTGGTAGACAGACGCTTAGTCCGCTGCGCTACCCGGCCGCACCAGCAGCAAGATTTGTGAGATGCTGTGACAAGAAAAGGACATCCAATGGAATACAACCACCAAAAAGACTGTCAATCACACAATAATTCCTTCACTATCTGTACTGTACTGATCTGTTTGATTGTTTTGCTTTGTTTTGTTTGTTTTAACACTGGATTTGGCAATGTAAATGTATATTTCCCATGTCAATAAAGCCCCTTTGAAATGAACAGAGATAGAGAGAGAGAGAGAGAGAGAGAGAGAGAGAGAGAGAGAGAGAGAGAGAGAGAGAGAGAGAGAGAGAGAGAGAGAGAGAGAGAGAGAGAGAGAGAGAGAGAGAGAGAGAGAGAGAGAGAGAGAGAGAGAGAGAGAGAGAGAGAGAGAGAGAGAGAGAGAATGGTGATAGAAAAACCTGTGGCTTGATTTTTATCATTCATAATTACCTTCAATTCTGTTCTACTACTAATAATACCTTCAATACGGCTCTACTACTAATAATACCTTCAATACTGCTCTTCTACTAATAATACCTTCAATACTGCTCCACTAATAATACCTTCAATACTATTCTACTACTAACAATACCTTCAATACTGCTCTACTAATAATAATACCTTCAATACTGCTCTTCTACTAATAATACCTTCAATACTGCTCTACTAATAATAATACCTTCAATACTGTTCTAATAATAATAATACCTTCAATGCTGCTCTACTACTAATAATACCTTCAATACTGTTCTACTACTAACAATACCTTCAATACTGTTCTAATAATAACAATACCTTCAATACTGTTCTACTACTAACAATACCTTCAATACTGTTCTACTACTAATAATACCTTCAATACTGTTCTAATAATAATACCTTCAATACGGTTCTAATAATAATACCTTCAATACTGCTCTACTACTAACAATACCTTCAATACTGTTTTACTACTAATAATACCTTCAATACTGTTCTAATAATAATACCTTCAATACTGTTCTACTACTAATACATTCAATACTGCTCTACTACTAACAATACCTTCAATACTGCTCTACTACTAACAATACCTTCAATACTGTTCTACTAATAATACCTTCAATACTGTTCTACTAATACCCTCAATACTGCTCTACTACTACTAATACCCTCAATACTGCTCTACTACTAATATCAACCCAGCTATGTCTCCATCAATATCAAGTGTGGACTGTGGACAGACTGTGTTTTGGTGTAATTCCATAATTCCACCAAAAATTCCAGAAA
This sequence comes from Notolepis coatsorum, assembly GCF_963971535.1. Classification (NCBI taxonomy): domain Eukaryota; kingdom Metazoa; phylum Chordata; class Actinopteri; order Aulopiformes; family Paralepididae; genus Notolepis; species Notolepis coatsorum. Next base: position 71,531,559 of record NC_140167.1, on the reverse strand, counting down.
GTTCCACAGGTCAATAAACTTTGTCCGTTGTTTAAAGTAAACACACAGCGCACACAACACCAAGTATCAACATTCATGAAACGCAAAGAATAGCCTCATGTTACAAAGTGCAGCCACAAGAACACAAGTCCATAGTAGTGCTATTGGTTTGCTGAGGGCAGTAATGGCAGAGGTCACAGAACTCCTTTCATAGTGTGCTCTTTGGCTGATCAGGGATCTGTATCTGTGGCCAGGGAGGGTCATGTACTATGTGTTTTGAGAAGAAAGTTGGGCAACGTTGTTTTTTCTCTCTCCATATACACTAGTAGAGTATTTAGACATTTTCAGTCGACTAACAGTCATAGATACCATATAGATACCACTAAGATACAAATCAAATTAAATGTATTTGTAAGGCCCAACAACACGCGTTAATGTCCCCATGGGCCGGACACATCTTCACATCTTCACAAGTCAAGAAGAAACATCACAATAAGTCAAGAAACAAAACAAGAACACCAACAAATTTAAAATAAATGCAAAATAAATGAATGCAATGCGAACACTCCCAGACATACCCCACGCGAAGGTAAGGAAAAACTCACTAAAACCTAGCAATAGGAAAAAATGCATGACAGGCAATGTGGAGGAGAGAAACCTTAGAAGGGCCAATTCAAGGGGGGGATCTCCCTTCTTAGATGTCGGTGATAGTAGTGTTGCAGACGGACAGTTGGTAAGCATGCACTCATGTGTGTAGTGAAACACAGATGAGTGCATGCAATAGCAACTGAACATTTAGAAAAATTTAAGATAGAGCTGATAGCGATAGCAACTGAACATTTTGAAAGATTAAAGATAGAGCTGATAGCGGATCTATTTGAGGCACAGGGGCGGCGCAAAGAGGGTCGCGTCCTCCCCGTCTTAATCACGGGACGTTCAACACTCCGGTCATAACTCCGAGACAGCCGAGATACCCATGTACATGTCGAAATACTTCCCAAAAGTCAGTGAATTCCACAACCACAACACCAGAGGGAGTTCCACAAATCATGTTCAACCCAGATTCGGCTCAAACAAGGGGCTAAACACGTTTCGTCCCTACCCTCCTTCAAAACCACTCTCAAAGAGCACATACGGGAGGCTGCAATTCTAAACTGGCCCCGGTAAATGTTCAAACCACCCCCCCACCCAACCCCCTCCAATGTACAGTTTCTTCCCCCTCGAATGTATATATTTTCTTTTATGATCTCTGTCTCTTAAACAGTACTGTATATTTGTATATTATCTTGTATGTCATAAATGTCTGGATGAAACTGTACTGTATATCTGTATGTCGTGTATGCCATAAATGTCATGATGAATTGAAAATGGGGGACCCTGATGTAAACAAGACGAAAGTCTTTCTCTATTCTTCTGTCTTTCTGTATTGAGTCGTACTGTATTGTACCCATTCTGCAATTTGTTAATAAAGTTTTCAATCAATCAATCAATAGGATGCACTTGAATGTAACACTCAAGCTTGATACTATTTGATTTGAACAATTTGAACAATTGAACAATGCCACTGACCCTTTGCTGACTTGTTTTTCACAATTTGTAAGTCGCATTGGATAAAAGCATCAGCTACATGACAATCTAAATGTACTCTTACTAGTTACGCTGCTGGCCAGTATGACGACCAGTGTCTTTATACCTGTATCACTGTACAAATTAATAGTACAACTCTGTATAATATACATCTGATTAGCACTATTACTCAGTAGTACTCATTTATATATTGTATACCCAGTTTAATCACCTGGGTGGTACATTGTATATTACTATTGCACTGCACTGTTGCATTTGCCAAACTTATTTAAATTGTACTGTACTTGTGCTGTATAATGACAATACATTTTAATCTAATCTAATCGAATCGAATCTATTAGGACACCATTGCATTGTTTGTATAGGTAATGCCTTGTAAATCCATAAGGGCACCTTGGGTGCATGACGCTGATAAAAAAGAATCAATCAATCAATCAATGAAAACGTAACACACTCACTCCTGCAGGATCTTGCTGTCTGTGGTCTGTGGGTAGCCGAAGTCCATCAGCTCATCCATCAGCTCGTAGATGATGACAAAGTTATCTCTGATGCTCTCCTCCTCCAGCTCCTTAAAGTACTCTGAGAACACCTGCATGGACAAGAGAGGACACTCTTGAGAGACAAGAGAGGACACTCTTGAGAGACAAGAGAGGACACGCTGAGAGACAAGAGGACACTGACACCTGCAGAGAAAAGAGAGGACACTCTGAGAGACAAGAGGACACTCTGAGAGACAAGAGGACACTGACACCTGCAGAGAAAAGAGAGGACACTCTGAGAGACAAGAGGACACTAACACTCTGCGAGACAAGAGAGGACACTCTGCGAGACAAGAGAGGACAATCTGAGAAAAGAGAGGACAATCTGAGAAAAGAGAGGACACTCTGCGAGACAAGAGAGGACACTCTGAGAGACAAGAGAGGACACTCTGAGAGACAAGAGAGGACACTCTGAGAGACAAGAGAGGACACTCTGAGAGACAAGAGAGGACACTCTGAGAGCACCTGCAGAGACAAGAGATGACACTCTGAAAGACAAGAGAGGACACTCAGAACACATGCAGACAAGAGACACTCTGAGAACACCTGCAGGGAAAAGAAAGGACACTCTGAGAGCACATGCAGAGACAATCCATTTATGTAATAGTGGTTTTCTGCTTAACACAATCTGCGCCGGAAACGAGTATACTCGTTATTGTCCGCCATGCGTTGAGCGCCAGAAACGAGTTAACTCGTTTTTGGGATCGTTATTTTATTTATTCGCTATATCTATTCATAATTCATAGCTGCAGCCTCTGGTATACCATTCAGAGCCAGTTCTATACAACGATGGCATCGAACAGTAACTCCACCCGCCCGTCATTGTGAAACGGTCGGTAGTGTGGTACGGACCTCCACGAGCATTATTTGGAATTGCGATCAGATATTTGGATTATCTCTTTTGCATTACATCAGATACAAGGTAAGAACATTATATATACATTTTATCGTTGATCTGACATTTATTTTTCGACCCCGATCACAGCTATCTGTGTGGACCGTGTATGGCTGTTTACCGTTGGCTGCGGTGGGGGTAAATTTTTCTCGTCTTTTTCCTGGAATTACTGAAAAACACCCAAACCATACTCTATTCAAAACGGTATAAAACGAAAATGTACAGATGAAAAAACAATCTGTCTCGGGCATGTTGACTAGAAGTAACTCACTGAGACTCGACTGCGTTATTAGACCCATAGATATAATATAAATAGAGGTGGGCATAGATAATTTTTTTTAATCTAGATTAATCTATCTGCAATCCTGGAGTTAATCTAGATTAAAATGGCTCATTTGAAGTCTGCCGAAGGCATTCAAAATATGTGTGTTCTACCCAAATAATGACCAGAAGTAAATCCTTACTTTTTCTTTCCTCCTTACGTTTCTCAGGCCAGGTGGCCCATTACACCATGAGCCCATCTCCCGTTTCCAAAATGCATTACAGACTGTTTGAAAAAGCTGTTTTGCTACGATAATTGGTAATGAAATATCAAAATAATGTTCAATAAGATGTACTTGTGTTTAATAAATTGTTTTACAATTTAAATCCTCTAATATTGGACGGGTCTTGTATTTACCTCAGCTGCAAAGAGCACCAGGCCTTTATTAGAGAGAGGCTTATATAAGAGGCAGGCCTTAATTTCTAAAAATGACACTCATGGACATAATCCATTCTATTTTTTAATACATACATTGTCTGTCTACATTTATTTAGACTAACATTGGTATTTAAATATTGAGTGCAGTTGAGTAATTGTGAAACTGTGGTGGATTAACGTAATTCTCACACTAAAGATGGAACTGTCTATACTAGGTTGCGGGGCCCGCACGGACAATTTTGCGTGTGGTACCTTCTTGACTCTACCTTAGTCGAATCGAGTTGATAACAATAACATGCTGTAGCTTTAGCTAACGCTATCATAGCCATCATGATCTGTAATGTCAACTGGACAACGCCAGCCCCGCCTGCCAACGCCATATAGATAGCGAACGTTATAACGTTTACAAACGAAGCCAACATCATCCAGCCGACACCACAGATCTAGCTATGATAACGTTAGCTAACGCTAATGCTAACGCCAACGAGAGGGATTGAATGATTGATTGATTTGATTTAGTCATAAACATATACAGATCATATGTTACAGAGACGGTGATGTCTCAACTATACCTGGGGAAATACAGACCCCTACTAATATACCCTGCAATACTTCGCGCCGTCGACAAACAAGGAGCAAAAGTTCTCCTCAAATCGCCTGAAGAGGCAGCCAAATTCCTGTCTGAACAGGAGCAGATTAGTGTATAAATGGCCTTTTAAATCTCAGTTATGCAAGGTCACCATATAGTACAACCTTAATAATCGAGGATTTGGGACAGAGAGACCTACGTGCTCAGAGTTTTTGAATGCTTTCCCCGACGTGTATATTATTGCGGACATATTGGATTTAAGATTGGATCACTCCAGAACATACTGGAACATTCAGACAATGTAAAAATGACATATTGGAATAATCTAGAACATCGAAGCATTCTTTGATATATGGAGCATTCTGGAATATCAGCAATACGTGGTCATTCATTCTACCAGAAGCCCCTCGGGGGAATAATCAACAGCTATCTAGATGCAAAACCACAGAGCCATCATAGCCGGCCGGCTGAAAGATCACTCTACACAACGATCATCGCCCACCCCGGTCGGGGGAAATGCTGCATATACGTATTTAAAAATAGTTTTTTATTAATGGGAAATAATTTCACTACTTCTCCAATTAATACTTTAGATGTTTAAGCATAGCAATGCTCTTTTAAGATCTAAGTTAATGTTCTCTTCCTTTTACTTGTTTTTTTTTTCTTTCTTTTTCATCCGCTCTCTCTGATTTATTGAGGCTCTCTCTTCAGTTCAATACCTTCATATTATTCATGGGTTACTATAAATTACTATAAATTACAAGTTCATATAAAATGTAAGTGATTAAGGCATGACAATTGAAGCTTATTTTTGGTCTTTATTTTTAGTTTATCTCATTTAAATTTTTATTTATTTATTTTTTACGGGTAAGTGGCCAAGCCACAGTCGACATTCTACTTATGGTAGAATTTAGAGTGTTAGATCCTATGGTATACATAGGAATGTTAAGGATAATTGGATCATTCTGGGATATCCGGTGGTGCAAGGGAGAGAGTCATACGCAAAGGTTGTGTTCATGGAACACAATCCTGTACGACTCTCGGTGGGAGGGAAGGGTAGGGGATTTTTATTTGTATATATGTATGTTTTTAAGCTCGGCTCTCAACGGGACCTCACTAGTGGGATGTATATCTAGTATTGCCTCGCACTCTAGAAGCATTACCAAAAATTACAATGCAACATGTATAGACTATGGCTAGTTTGAATATAATGATATGGAACACCGGGGGAATAAATAACCAACTTAAACGCAAAAGCGTGCTCACACTGATGAAAAAAGAACATGTGGACATTGCTCTGCTAAGCGAAACACACATTCTAGGGAAAGACATAGGTAAATTAGCGGACAACATATACCATAATATCAGTCACTCCTCTATCGGTACGAGAACTCGGGGTGTAGCAATAGTCGTTAAACGTAAGTTGAATATTGTACTAAAGGGAGTATGGTCTGATGTAGAAGGTCGGATAACTATAGCTAAGATTGAACATAAGAACAGGAAAATAGCGTTGATAGCGGTATACGCCCCAAATTTGTACGAAGAAGATTTCTTCACTACACTAACCAATGCAATGTTAGACATTCCCGATTACTCATTTATAATAGGAGCGGATTTTAATGCCATCTGGAACCCAAGGATAGACAAATCTTACCTCGCCTTTTCCAGCGAACAAAAGAATTCATCGAAGGCATTAAAGGATTGGTCAAAGATTACAGGTGTAAAGGACTTATGGCGGTTACTTAACCCCACGACCCGAAAGTACTCTTGTCGATCTGCGAGACATAAGACACTATCCAGAATAGATTATGTCTTTGCATCACAGAGACTATTTGATAATTATGAAGTGGAAATGATACCCAACGCACTCAGATCACTGTTATTTACTCCTTAAAGGTACATTTGGTATACTATCCTCCCGAGCCCCAAGATGGCGATTTAACTCGTTGCTGCTTAACAACAAGGAATTCATTACACAACTCAAAGAAGCTCTTATAGTATTCCAACGGGAGAATGCAAACTCGGTGCAAGACCCCAGAATAATATGGATGTCGGTAAAGGGAATGATCAAAGACTTCACGGATAGCTTTTCCTCCAAAATGCGCAAGAATCAAAACACAAAACTGGATGAGCTGGAAACGCTTTACTCAACGTTATTTAATTCTCTGAAATACAACAACTCAACTCGACTAGAAAATCAAGTTAACGTACTAAAAATAGAGATCAATGACATATACAGACAACAATCGGAAATACAAATACGCAGCACAAGACAACAGCAGTACTCCCATGGTTCCAAACCCAGCCACCTATTAGCCATGCGATTAAGAATTAATGCAACATTTGCAGATATAACTACCATTAGAGCACAACAAGTACTTGTAACAGATCCGGTAAAAATAAACGGTACATTCAAAGTATTCTACTCCGATTTATATAAATCAGAAATGACCTTCGATCAAAACAAAATGGACACATTTCTTAATCAAATTATTCTCCCTAAACTTTCAGAGGATGACGCTAAACAGTTAGAAATACCGATCACACTAGAGGAACTCAAGATGGCCATAACCGCAATGAAAAGTGGTAAGGCTCCAGGAAGAGACGGTTTCCCATCAGAAATGTACCTTTCTTGTTGGGACATAATTGGCCCCTTATTACTAAATATGATCTTATACTCAGTCAAGGAGGGGAACTTCCATAAAACCGACAATATTGCACTCATAACAGTCCTCCTTAAAAAAGACAAAGACCCCAACGAGTGCGGTAGTTATAGACCTGTAAGCCTCCTCGGAACAGATATCAAACTGTACTCTAAGGTATTAGCCATCAGATTACAAAAGCATATGACGTCTTTAGTTCACCCGGACCAAACTGGCTTCATAGGAGGCCGCCTGATCACTGAGAACATAAGACGTATACTGCACGTACTTGATGCCGACAAAGAGGATACCATACCTAAGGCGATACTGTCCCTGGATGCTATGAAGGCCTTTGACAGGCTGGAATGGTCGTATCTGTGGGCAGTGCTAGAAAGGATGGGGTTAGGAAAAGGATTCATCGATATGATTAAAGTATTATACAAAGACCCATCGGCCATGATTATAACAGGCACAATCATATCTGAAATATTTCCGGTATCACGCTCTGCCAGACAGGGTTGTCCTCTTAGTCCCGGTCTGTTCAATCTATCATTAGAGCCGTTAGCACAATATATAAGACAATCCCAATCCATAGAACCTATCGTAATCAAGGGCACACAACAAAAAATTTGTTTATATGCGGACGATGTAATATTGTTCATGAAAAACCCCAACACCACATTGCCTCATCTGCTCAAGTTGATTGAGGACTTTGGTGATTTATCGGGATTTAAGATAAATTGGCCGAAGTCGGCTTTCCTTCCACTTAACACCCCTGCAAAAAAAGATACAACCCTCCCAGGACAGATACCGATGGTAAAACATTTCAGATGCTTGGGAGTGGAAATATTCCCTACCATAAGACAAACGGTGAAGCACAACTACACAAAAATACAAAACAAAATCAAAGACGACCTTGATAGATGGGCAAAACTTAAGAACACAGTACAAGCACGGATATCAATAGTTAAGATGGATGTACTACCTAAAATCAACTTCTTCTGTTCAATGCTACCGTTACCCCCTCCAGAGGGTTACTGGAAAAGATTACACTCCTCCACATACAAATTTATTTGGAATAACAAACCACCACGTATAAAAAGATCCACCGCACAGAGAAATAAAGCAGATGGTGGCATGGCATTTCCAGATTTTTTCCTATATTTTAAGGCGTACTCATTAAGTCCATTGACAACATGGTTTGACTCCCAAGCATTAGCATCTTGGAGGAAAATAGAAGAAAACATAGTAGCCCCACATAGACTGAAGGACATAGCATACACTAAACTACCAATCAAGCACTGTGAACGAAAATTTGGCCCCATAATTACTCATGCGATCCGGATATGGCGTGAATCACAAAAAAAAAATCCTAACCCACAAGAATGGCACAACCATACTCCCTTATTCAATAACAATGCTCTCTTAATTGGAAAACGACCTATAAGATTCCCTATATGGGAAGAGCAAGGCATACACTCATTAGGGGATATTTTTAACAAACAGGGTTTTTGTAGTGATAAAGAAATACGCAAAAAATTTAATCTCACCAAGTCCACATGGCTTTTTCACAAACAGTTAGAGCTATGTTTGAAGTCTCACGGTGTTCCATTAGACAGACCAATTGAACACCACAGATACCACAAATTCTTCTACTCAAGAGAGACATCGAGAGGTTTTGTTTCAGAATTTTATCATCAATTACTAACGTCCTCGTATGAAACCCTCCAACTTGACTCTGTCTGGAGGAGGGATATACCAGACCTGGAAAATGACTTTGATTGGCAAGGAGCCTGGGCAAATGTCCGACTTACATCAAGGAACCCGGATCATCAACAAATCAATCTTAACTATATTCACAGGACATACTTGACTCCTATAAGACTGTGCCGAATGGGGCTCAAACAAGATTCCAAATGCACCCAATGTACAAATGGGGACGAAGGGACATTTATGCACATGTATTGGGACTGCTCACCAGTTAAGGCATTCTGGAAAGATGTGACCCAACAAATATCAAAACTTGTATCTTGGAATATACCTGTACACCCCTCGGTATTGCTGTTGAATGATGTTTTTGAGTTTGCAGTGAATCCACAGCTAAAGAGATTGGTTTTATCGGGTATCACAGTAGCCAAAAAGCTGATCGCATCACGCTGGTTTCAACCGGAAAAAATGTGCCGTAAAGTTTGGTTTCTTACATATCTCGATGTAATTTACCATGAAATATCTACAGCAAGAATTCTGGGTCTCAATGAATCCAAAATGTCAATGTGGTTAGAAGTGGTGGAGAGAATAAAAGCTAGCTTATAATGGTAGTGTCTGGTTAGGTGCGAGGGATAGTGGAGGTACTTCTCAAGGTGGGGTCCGGGAGGGGGGGGTTCGAGCTGAGCATATGTATGTAGGGTTTTTTTTTTAGATAACAGGTATTATGGGTATATCTTATATAAAACAACTAACCAAAATGTGATCTCATTGGATGTGCCCTGACAATTAATGCTTGTATATCTTATCGTGTGTTGTCATGTTTGTTTATATGTTTGTTTTAAAAAAGAATAAAAAAATAAAATACAAAAACATATACAGATCACATGAGTATTTGCTTTGTCAGGGATAGAAACGAAAAGTCCGGACTTATTTCCATCGTTGTCCCTGGTGTAGTTAATGTTGTCAGTGTAGCGGGAACGGTAGAGAAAGGCAGCACTTAATTTGCATTGGAAAGACCTATTCTCAGACCCAACTTTGAGAATAGATTAACGGCGGTAATTTTTTTATCGCGCGATAAGTGTCCACCGTTAACTTAGCCCGGTAACGGCGTTAACGACCCGGCCTTAAATATAAGATATATTTTAAGCACTCGCAAATGTGATTGAATGAATTAATGATGTCACAGTCTAAAACTATATCCTGTGAGGGCTCGAGGGGCGAGCCAATCAATCAACGTCACGCACCTGAGATTGATTCACAATCAGCTCGTCGGGAGGGTTCATATACGCTGACTGCCTGCCACTCGTCGTCGGGTCGTTTTGTGTTCACTCATCCTTCTGCTGTTACTCCCGAGGTCTCCTGCGCGAGACGCTCGCTTCCCGGCCACCCCGAAGAGTTTTAGCTGTGAGGTCTCCTGCGCGAGACGCTCGCTTCCCGGCCACCCCGAAGAGTTTTAGCTGTGAGGTCTCCTGCGCGAGACGCTCGCTTCCCAGCCACCCCGAAGAGTTTTAGCTGTTAGGTCTCCTGCGCGAGACGCTATCGCTTCCCCGTTGGACCTGTGCTTTTGTTTACCTTTGACGTTGCCCCTGGTGAGTCTTTGATAGGACTTTTTCCCCTGAACATTATCCTGGACTCTGGGCTTTCGTCCGCCTTCGTTTGTTATTCCTAAATCCCTTGGAGGGAGTGTTTAATTTCTTCGTTACTGGACTGGGCCCTGTGCTATTGACATTTTCCCTTAAAAAGGACGTTCCTATTTTTTCCCCTCAATTCTCTGGACGGCTGTTTTTTTCTCCAATGCATTTTTTGTCCTTAAAGGAACAGTTTTGCACATTTCTGTTGTAAAAATAAATACGCCCCTTTGTGTTTGGCTAACTCTGATCTACCTGTCTGTGTTGTGCTGTTGGGGTCTCATACAAACCATAACATATCCATTGAATAAAGACCTGGCGATGAATGGGGTATCAGTGCCCCCTGCTGCTGGCGGTCAATGTGTTAATGTGTATGGGACTGCAAAACACTATTTTCACACACCTTTTGTGAAATCACCAAACTTTTCAATACCTGGAAATTCATCCTTTTCCAGCAGTCCAAAACCTTCATAGGAACTGTGTTGCTATGTCAAAACAATTGGATAGGGATGATGTGACCCACAATGTCAAATCAAATGAAAACCCAAAGCCCACCTGGATGATTTTGAAGAGGAAAGAGAAGACCAGGGAGACACAAGCGTTCTTCTTGGACGTGGCTACAACTGAAGAAATGCAGGTTAAGGCCAACAATTACCTGTCTGATCAAACTGATAGGCTACGTTCTCACTGCAAGCCTTCATGCTCAGTTCTGATTTATTGCTCAGATCTGATTTTTTTGTTTGGCTGTAGTGTTTTTTAATGTGGCCAATATCAGATTCCAGTGTGAACTGGTCACTCTCCTGAACTGACCCGCATGCACAAATAACGAAGATGGACATAAACATGGAGGACACTGAAGTCAAAGTGTATGGTTTAATTTATAAGTTGATGTGCAGTGGAGGCCAGATCATTTGTGAGCAGATGATAATGGGTGAGGAAGAGGTGAAAGAGAGACATTTCTCCTTTCAATTTGCTTTCAAATACAGACTTGTTATGATACGACCCCTCAAGTTTTGCTTACATACAGAAGTATCACCCCAAATACTTACAAGGTAAACACCTCAATGTCCCTCCACTGACCACCTCCATCACAACTGCCTTCCATGTTTGTATTCACAGTGACTCCTGCCAGCACAGAATTGTGATGAATGTCAATATAGAGTGACATAAAAGTCGCATGAATTCCGATGACTGTTAAGACTGAGGTTGCATTGCAATAAATCAGACCTGTATCTGATTTAGGACCACATGAAGGTATGTCTGTGTCCATTATCATGTCTAGATAATAGCTGGTTTTGACCATGTCAATGCTATGCCTTACATGGGTGGGTCACAGTGATGCAGGGGTTAACACCATCGCCTCACAGCAAGAGGGTCAGAGGTTTCCAACCAGACGGGTTCAAACCAGGTTTGGAACCTTTCTGTGTGTAGTTTGCAAAAAGACATGCAGGCTACACCTGCCGTTGCCCTTGACCAAGATAGTGGCACCACAACTGCAGATGGTCCTGGGCACCGGTCTGTGGCTGGTTGGGACGGGGTAAAATGCAGAGGAATAATATCCCTGCTAGGGTTAATAAAGTACGACTTAATGTCTAGAAGAAGATGGCAATCTGGTAGTACTTCCGGTTAAACGTATTACATTACATTTACATTTACATTTAGTCATTTAGCTGACGCTTTTATCCAAAGCGACTTACAAGTTCTGTGCGACAAGACAGCAAGAAGGGTATAACTCTATCAGCTGAGTAACAATGTTCATCAAAGTGTTGCGTGTTACAGTGTAGGTTAGTTTATTAGGACAAGTGCATGACATTAAGGTTAGTCGGGGTTAGATTTTTTTTTTTTTTTTTTTTTTTTTTTATCATTTCAGATAATGGTTGAAGAAGTGAGTCTTTAGTCGACGGCGAAAGATTGGACGGGATTCGGCTGTCCTAACTGGGATGGGTAGTTCATTCCACCATTGTGGGGCAAGGACTGAGAATAGGCGGCTTCTCTTTGATGACCCTCCGGGAGCTTGGATAGGAGTAGATCTGAGGCGGCCAGAAGATGCAGAGCGTAGGGGTCTTGAGGGTGTGTAGTTAGAGACCATTGACCGGAGGTAGGCGGGAGCGGTTCCCTTTGCCGCACGGTATGCTAGGTCGAGGGCCTTGAAGCGGATACGTGCAGCAATGGGGAGCCAGTGCAGGTCCCTAAGAAGTGGGGTGACATGGGCCGACTTCGGTAGGTTTGAGATCAGGCGGGCCGCTGCGTTTTGAATGAGTTGAAGAGGCTTGGTGGCAGTGGCCGGGAGGCCAGCTAGCAGTGCGTTGCAGTAGTCGAGGCGGGAGATGACTGTTGATTGGACGAGGAGTTGGGTGGCTTCTTTTGTCAGGAAGGGGCGTATCCTTCTGACGTTGCTCAGGAGGAATCTGCAGGTTCTGGTTGTCGCTGCGATGTGAGCAGAGAAGTTCAGCTGGTCGTCGAGGACAACACCAAGGTTCTTGGCGGTCGGCGACGCGGTCACAGCTGCATTCTCGACTGTGATGGAGAGGTCGGTCAGGGGGGAGGATTTGGCCGGCAGGTGGAGCAATTCTGTTTTGCTTAGGTTCAGTTTGAGGTGGTTGGTCGTCATCCAGGCGGAGATGTTGGACAGACAGGCCGAGATCCGCTCAGAGACGTGGATATCTGAGGGAGGGAAGGAGAGGAAGAGTTGAGTATCATCGGCATAACAATGATATGAGAAGCCATGAGACGTGATAATGTTACCCAGTGATTTAGTGTAGAGGGAGAAGAGAAGGGGTCCTAGGACCGAGCCCTGGGGGACACCCGTCCGGAGGGGGCGGGTGGCCGACAGAGTCCCTCTCCATGACACTTGGTAGGAGCGGTCATTGAGGTATGATGTCAGCCATGTCAGCGCAGATCCAGCCACTCCCATTCCTGCGAGGGCCGCGAGGAGGATCTGATGGTTGACTGTGTCGAAGGCTGCAGATAGGTCTAAGAGAATCAGGACAGAGGAGAGGCCTTTCGCTTTTGCTAAGTGAAGTGCCTCTGTGACCGCAATGAGGGCCGTTTCTGTGGAGTGGCCAGTCCGGAAGCCAGACTGATTGGGGTCTAGGTCATTCTGTAAGAGATAAGCAGTAAGTTGGTTGGATACAGCACGTTCAAGTGTTTTAGAAAGGAAGGAGAGAAGAGAGACAGGACGATAGTTGGCTATGACGGTGGGGTTCAGGGTTGGTTTTTTTATGAGGGGCGTGACTCTGGCTTGTTTTAGGGAGGTGGGGACCACCCCCGAGTTGAGTGAGGAGTTGATGGTTGCAGTTAGGAATGGGAGGATGTCCGGTGCTATGGTCTGGAGGAGTGGGGAGGGTAGCTGGTCCAGCTGGCATGTAGTCGGACGGTTCGACGTTACCAGTGTCAGGGTCTCGGCTTCTGTAATGGGAGAGAAAGATGACAGAGTGAAGGATGAGGTTCTCGATTCAGCGTTTGGAATGGGTGGGGGTTGGGAGAAGGAGCTGCGGATGTTCTCCACTTTTTCCTCAAAGAAGATCGCAAAGTCTTCGGCAGAAAAAGATGAGGGAGGAGGAGGTGGGGGGGGAGTGAGGAGGGAGGACATGGTAGCATGCAGTTTGCGAAGATTCTTGGCAGAGGCCTCGATCCTATGGTGAAAGAAAGAAGCTTTGGCATTAGTAATGGTTTTGGAGAATGTTAAGAGGTTGTGATATGTGTCGATGTCAGCAGTGAGGCGTGACTTTCTATACTTCCTCTCAGCCGCTCTCAGGACCTGTCTTTGTTCTCTCACTGCATCCGTCAGCCATGGACTGGGTGGGGAGCGGCGGGCAGGTATTACCAGTTCAAAAGGTGTAATTCTTACTTCAGAGTATTCTGCCCCACTGAGCACTTATGGTTTCATGGCTCAACCTTGAATGGCTGTGAAAATCCTGGTGGACGAGCAAATATAACATGCACACAAATTTTACTCCTACTCATAGTATATATTCAGATTCTAATTCTTTATTGCCGATATTTATTGTAACGTATAATATAGCCAATAGGGCATACAGACCCTCATCTGCACCTTTGTTTACACTGTTTACTTTTCTCATATTTGTATATTCAGATCTAATTGTATTGCCTATATTTACAGTATGACTTTCTTCTATTAACACATTGGACGCCAGACCCGAGATAAGTCGGGTTAACTCGCCGACGCTTGAGTGCCAAACCCGAGAAAAGTCGGGGTTTCTATCGTTATTTCTTTTATTCGATATTCCCATTCATAATCCATCGAGGGAGCCTGTGTTATCATTGGGAATGAGTCTGAGACCGCAAACGTCCAATACCGCCGCATGCCGCCTTGCGGCCGGTATTGCACATCCTTTGAAACTCTCTGGCTTGGGCTGTGCGTCGATCTAAAAAGTCCGGTCCGGGTTTTCCTTGTCGGGCAGGACAAGCGTTTATAACGCATGGATTGAGGAGAATCAAACACTCCCGGTTAGGGATGTCCGATATTATCGGCCTACCGATATTATCGACCGATATCGGCATTAAAATGTGATATCGGAAAATATCGGTATCGGTTTTCAAAAAAAAATTAAAATGTACATTTCTATAGAAATTATGTCCGATATTATCGGCCGATATCGGCATTAAAATGTGATATCGGTTGATATCGGTATCGGAAATTAAGAGTTGGACAATATCGGTATATCGGTATCGGTAAAAAAGCCAATATCAAGCATCCCTACTCACGGTTCATGTTATTTGGTGTATTATGTTGGCAACACGATCGACATCAATACTTGGAATGGCGATCAGATAATTGGAATATTCTTTTTGTAGTACATCCTAGTCAAGGTAAGGGCTATATGGTATCAATCTTGCGTTGATCCAAGAATCCTTGCACTGCGATCCAGCGTTTGTGTGTAATGTGTGTGTGTAACGTATTCCGTTGGTGACGATCAAAGCAGAGAAAAATTACCCCCCACCCTTTCATGCATTCATGATGAAACCGATAATATAGCGTTGATTTCAGATTGATTGTTGATACAGGCGAGAAATGCCACGGTTTTTAGTGGAATGCACTAAACGCTGCATAGCGTCATTTTCTGGGATTAGACAGGATTACTCTAAAACTATACTCATATTCACCACGGTATAAAACGGGAATGTATGGATGAAAAAATTATTTCTTTTTCACAAATTGAACGATAGATACTCTATGTCAAATGGCCAATATAATTATATCCATAGCTATGTAATATAGTTTGAGCCCTGCAAACACCGTCATGTATCCGTATACTTTAAAGCAGTGGCCTTCTTACCACACGGTACACAGCGACCTCTGGCGTCCAATGAGTTAACCTGCCCATACCTGTACCCCCCCCCCCCCCCCCCCCCCAATGCTGCTATGATGGCCGCATTTCCCCAAGGGGATCAATAAATTAATAATAGTATTCTTATCGTATCTTATCAGCTGACACATTGTACCTCAAAGCAGGAGTAGGATTGTATCAATCTCGGGGCAGTCAAGGGGTACATGTGGTTCTTAAACAGGCAGCAGAAAACAAGCATCATCCATCGTTGCCACGCGGGCGGGATCGTCATGAGAACCAAAGGATACGGTAGAGGTTGTTGTGTTTGATCCACATGAAGCGCACTCCTCCGTGGGCCAGGATGGGAGACAGGTTGCCCTCCTCCTCCTTGTCCATGAGGATGGGCATGAAATGTTCGATCTCCGACATGTCCACATCTCCCCTGTAGTTACGACAGATCAACACCTGCCAGATTCCACAAAAAAAATAAGGTTGAACATTTCTTAAATTTTTTATCAAATTTGTATTTCTTTTCTTTTTCTTTTACATGAAACAAGACAGCACAATACAGTAATAACAACAATGAACATGACTTCAGGGCCCCGTTCCCCGTACCTGGATAACTGAGTTAGCCGGATAATTTTCGGTCAAGCCTGACTTAAGACGGACCTTCCCATTCCCCGAAGCTCGATTGTCTAAATCACCATGACAACAGATCAAAAAGTTTGAGCCTGGTCGGGAGCAGGGTTAAGTTCAGTTAGCCGGATGAACCATGGCCACGCCCCCGCAAAGAAATCCCAGCTCCCTTCCTGAAATGATTCTCACAGTCTAGGATCTGCATTATACCATTCTGAATTACGTTTCTGTGCTTCGTTTTCCTAGAGGGGGCTTTTGAAATGTATAATAATAGAACTAAATGCTGATAATAAATCATATTGAGCCTATAGATTTACTTTGTCCTAAATAAAATAATGCACGTCATATACGGCGCTCGGAGTCGCGATACACGCTGCATGTGGTTATTTTAATAAGTGTCTATGCGGGATTGTGGATTTTGTGTGATATTGTAACTGGGATTAAAATGTCTGATGAGATGCGCTGTTTGATGGATTTGAGAAATTGAATGAGCCGTTGACGTCACATTAATGCATTTGAGAATAAAGAGATAAAACTTCATTTTTTGGTAAGAAAAATATTCTAAACACGGGTCTCTCGTCCATTAATGCATAAACAATGAGTATATCCCGTCTGGCACAGTGGCCCAGCGGCTAGTGCTGAATCCTGGCAACCGGGCGACCGGTGTTCGAAACCCCGTGTTTCCAATATAATTTTTTTTGGAATATAATATTAATGATTATACGCAAAAGTAGCCTAGTTTTAAGTTAAAATATTATAAATCTACATGCATTGAGGATGTCATTCTTTATATAGCTCTCAACGTGCACCAAATTGAATTATTCCTACATTGCAAAAAGAAGGAAAAGACTAGGAGAAGTGGGATTCGAACCCCGGCCGCCTGTGTGAAAGTCAAAAGCAGAAACCGTTACACCACAGTGGAGATAAGTAAAAGATCCACCATACATCAATCAATGGGTAAGAGAGCCGTATCCTTATTCTGCATAACAGTTTAACTAATTATTTTCGCTAGCAAGATCTCATTTGATTATCCATTCCATAAACCTACTGCCAGCAGGCAAGTTTAAAGAAATATAATCTGATTGATTGGGGTAATGAGGGACTTAAAATTAGCCTATAGATAACGCATTTAACTTGTCGGCGAGGCGATTGAGCGTACTGCAATCTGTTAATAAAGTTTTAAATCAATTAATCAATCAATGCCGTTAGAAAATCAGGATCTCTGCTATCGATACGTGCTGGCTTTTCAACTGAAGCGGCCGCGCGCACTTATCCTGGGTCTCAAGTCTGGTTCGAGTTAACGAGACTGAATCCACCTTCGAGGAACAGGAAAATCCCGGCTTCAAACATCGGGTTAACTGAATCTGGATAATGGGACTCTTGATCGACTTAGTTGAACCAGGTACGGGGAATAGGGCCCAGAGGACATAGTAACAACAACAATAATGACAACGGAAATAACAAACAATAAAACAAAACAAAAATAAAATGTTGTTACCAGAGATACCATGAAAAACATTGAACATTTCTGTGCCTTTTTTCTTTTTTTACATTTACTATCACTCACCGATACTGCAGCTCTGGAAAAAATAAAGAACGTTCTTCAAAACTTCTGTTTCTTTAAAACTGTCACAAGGGTTATTTCTTACTAACGGTTTTATCTCCAAATTTTGTAGGATGTCTCAACAGAAAACTTAGGTAGGCTAATTGACAAACAGGTAGCAGTGAGTGATCAAAGTCCAGATTTATCACGAGTTACAGCTACTGTATGTCAAAAAGTGATGATTCCCATGAAAACATCCTTCCGGGCTATGGGATCTCAGACACTACTCTTTTCAATACCTTTAAATACATTTGATACTGAAGTTATCTCCGACCACTGTGTGTCGATTTGTAAATGTCTTAGCTGATTCTTTGACTGACTATTGCTTATTCGTATGCTTATTCTTATGCATTGTGCCTATATGTATGAATAAACTGATAATAAACTGATGCTGATTAACTCTGTATTGTTTTGTAAGCTCGTCGTCGCAGTAAATGGGGGTAATCCTAAATTAAATTAAATGTTTCAAAATGTTCAGTTGCTATTGCATGCACTCATCTGTGTTTCACTACACACATGAGTGCATGCTTACCAACTGTCCGTCTGCAACACTACTATCACCGACATCTAAGAAGGGAGATCCCCCCTTGAATGGCCCTTCTAAGGTTTCTCTCCTCCACACTGCCTGTGGTGCATTTTTTCCTATTGCTAGGTTTTAGTGAGTTTTTCCTTACCTTCGCGTGGGGTATGTCTGGGAGTGTTTGCATTCATTCATTTACTTTGCATTTATTTAAAATTTGTTGGACCTTATGGTGTTCTTGTTTTGTTCTTGACTTATTGTTATGTTTCTTCTTGACTTGTTTAAAGAAGACGTGTCCGGCCCATGGGGACATTAACGTGTGTTGTCGGGCCTTACAAATAAATTGTATTTGATTTGAATCCCAATGCCTTACGATCCCAAACCCAATGCCAATTTTCTTTCTAACTTATTTTGTGCATCACTCTGTTTTGAATTTGATGCTAATTTGCAATGCATGAGGGTCATCCTTTTCTGTTAAATGGCTGCATAAAGCAAGCATTTGTTGACTCTCATGTTGATAAGAGTATTAAAGGTCCCATGTTTTGCTATTCCTTTCACTATTTGGGCTATTTTTTTATTCATTGTTTTGTATTTCTAATCAAGTTCTCTAAAGCAGCATTTTTCCACTTCAAGATTTCAAGCTGTTTTGGGCTGGGCTCCGCCCATACTCGCAAAGCGTTTTGAGTGACAGTCACCCACAGTCTGCACTGGCAGACAGAGAGAGACATAGAGAGATAGAGGGGGAGACTAATTAATTTCGCTGCGGGGGGGCATAATCCCACAGGACAATGCATTGGTAACTTGTTTCAAATAACAATATGTACCCTGTGAATATTATTGCACGGATCGGAATACGCGTGGGAGTGTGCGTGTGCGCTATGATATTTTGCAACAGGTTGATGTGACGCGAGTGCCGACAGAGAGAGAGCAGAGAACGAGTGAGCGAGAGAGAGGGAGAGAGAGACAGACAGACAGAGAGGGAGGAGCGATGCTCAGAGAGCGCGCGTGTGTACGCAGTCGGGAGTGTGTGTAAAATGCTCCGTATCCCTCTATCTCTCTCTTTCTCCCTCGCTCGTTCTCTGCTCTCTCTGTTACGACCCAAGGGCCGGTCCTGCTGACCGGCAGGAAAATAACATTGGACATTGCTCTCCTCCTGACATTGGTCTCCTACCCTCTAGTGGCCAGACTAACCTGTTGGTACAGGTGGCCATTCTACTGTGGTTCCAAGTTATAGATATAGTGTCTAATTGTTTATTGTCTTGGGCCACCCCTGTCTATGTGTGATGTTACTCCCCTGTTGTGTTGTTGTGTGTCATTGCCGTAGTGTCTAGTTGTTGTTTAGTTTGTCATTGCCTTACTGTCATTGTGTATGTTGTGATTCTGTGTTGGCCAGGTGTTGTTGATTGTCAATTAGTGTGGGTATTTAGGTGTCTGTCTGTCCTCCCTTCCTTGTGGCGACATTCCTCCAGTATCCTGTGTGTTCCCTGTGTCGTGCCTGCCTTCCCCGTTGATGTCTAGTGAGTCCTGTATACTTCTGTCGTTTTCTTGTTTTCCGTCGTTGTGTTATTAGTAGTGTTGTTTTGTATTTACATTTGGATAAGAAGTAAACACCCTTCTTCAAGCATCGCTCCTCGTCTTTGCCTACATTCCTTCTCCCTTGTCTGCTAACTGTGTTCTCAACTTCAATAGCACACCAAGCGTTACACTCTCTCTGTCGGCACCCGCGCCATGTCAACCCGTTTGAGGAAGTGTCAGTATTTCCACTCACTCTGTTGTTGAGCGAATTGTTGATTGTGGGCGGTGACTACAACCAGGGGCTGAGATATGCAGATCAGTGCCTTATTCACGTCAGCAAAACAGTCAAATCAGAATGGCTTAGTTCAGTAGGGGAGGATCTCGTGACATCGAGACTGGACTGATGAGCCAAAATGGGAATTAGAGACACAGACCCCCTTGATACAACCCCACATTGCTAGAAATCAATGCTAAACACTGGAAAAGGCCATTTATAACTTAAGACATGGGACCTTTAAAACTTGAAAAATAACAGTTTACGGTAGATTTAGAACAGATACAAAATATGCGATTAATTTGCGCCGGCAGGGAGTCGAATGTGAATGTCCACACGGAATTCACGGAAACTGTTTAATTACTGTATGCCCCACACATGAACAGTTGGTCCCAATCAGGGTCACTACTGTATTCCAGGCAGGCTAAATAGCCTGCATATTCATCATCACAATCAACAATTACAATATAGGCGTCAAATGGGGCTGTACCGGTGCCAATACCAGCCCAAACCCTTGTTTATAAATATTCTCTGTTTGGATGAATGTTTTTTCCAGGTAACTGGGGGTAAAGTCACTATTATTAATTTAATAAATCAATAAAAAATAAACTACAACCTATAAAGCAA
This sequence comes from Notolepis coatsorum, assembly GCF_963971535.1. Lineage (NCBI taxonomy): Eukaryota > Metazoa > Chordata > Actinopteri > Aulopiformes > Paralepididae > Notolepis > Notolepis coatsorum. The sequence continues at coordinate 71,510,827 of NC_140167.1, read as the reverse complement.
AACTACAATGAGAAATAAGCCATTCGTCATACAAAGAATAAGCCATTCATCATGCTCAATAAATATGAAGGAACTTGGCCTAATCCAAGGAAGAAACTTGGCCATTAACAAAAGCAGAGATACCAAAAACCTGATCAAACCGTTACCAAAAACAGGAAATGGACTACAATAAAGGAATAAAAACAAGCTACAGTGTGCTCTGATGTCTATTCATATATAATTACATATTTACAGATGTGTAAAATACGTTATGTTACCCTATTGTGTGCATACTGACCAAGTGCATTATGTCAATTCACATACAGCTATTCGCAGAGCCGGAAATGTGCAATATAATGTATAAGGCTACCTAATATAACTTAACCTCTTAAATTATTATTATTAAGTTAAATCAGGGAAATACACTTCCTGACCTGAATGTCAAACGGAGCACAGATGATTGGACAATGTGCCGCTGGGCTGTCTAGCAGGGGCGTCGTTTTGGTATGGCAAGGTATTTTTTTTCTATTTTTTTTTTTACAATTACATTTTTTTATGTTGATTTAGAATTCGAATGTCAACATTGTGAACGAAGCTTCGAACTATTCGGTACAGCCCTAGCATGTTTTGATATTGTCAATTATCTCACTTTTACTAGGTGACTTTTACTGTGACTAACTGAAATATGCCACACAAAAAAAGAAAAATGGACATACAGACGTTTTTTAATCAAAGGGCAGCAGAGACAAGTGATACAGGGACACAGGTAAGGTCTCAATGGCTTAGTGATTATAACAGTGCAGTTCAGCATTCAGTAACCCATACTTTTTGTGAACGTGTTTTTGATACTACATTCTGTTGAACACACACCTCAAAACCGTAGGGGAAATTGGCTCAATTGCAAGAAAAATAATAGGCAGTTATGATATTAGATTCTGCATAATTCGTATGCAAAATATTGTGGTTCCCTGCTTTAGTCTGTTGACACATTTATACTAAAAATGTGTAGTCCTGTGTCATACCTAAATGTCATATAAGTGAATTGTATAGAAACAACTCACCAAAAGTGACTATTGCACAACTGATTTGACAAAAAAAATCCACTACCGCCCCCCCCCCCCCTCCTCGCCATACCTTGGCTTTTACTGAAATGACGCCACTGCTGTCTAGTAGTCCAGCTGTAACAGCTGTTTTCATGCTGTCAACATCATTCATTCCCGTTCATCATCGTGACATTCATTCTCCCCCTTTATTCATTCGCTCACATGGACGCTACTCACATACGCACCCATACATTTGTAATACTATTACAAAAACATAGCCTGGCTGTCTGACGTTATGTCAAATTATTTTTGAAGCGCATCACTGTCTCCTCTCCGTTGCCTTTTTCATTACCTTGCCTTTGAGGTCCAGCACGTACACCGCGCTAGCCGACATGTTGGACAAAAAAGGTTGTAATTTAAGGCTGTAACCTTGTTAATGTCTTTCTACAATGTTGCAATATCAACCTAACCTATATAATATAATGATAACGGCACGGTAGCATCCACTTGAGATGTTACTTGCTCGCATTGAACAGGTTTCGTGCCCACGTCACGAACAGGAAGTACGATCTGCAGACTAAATTCTTCACTTCCGGGACCGGGACGTTTAATTTAATTTAATATATTTAAACTATAAACTATTTAAATATTTTATTATATGTCTGTTATTTATTCTCCATTCGTCATCGTATACATTTTAATGAACCCCAAAAATAAATTATGGAACTGGAATGCGGGGAAACGTGTGCAAATGTTTCTTCAAGACATCAAACTTGAAATGGTAACAACAGATGAGGTACTCAAAAAAACTGAGCGCCCTCCAACCTAACAAGGCCACTGGCCATGACAACATCCCCTCCAAATTCCTCAGAGACTCAGCAGCCGCCATCACCCCAGTCATGATCACACACATAATAAACCTCTCCATAAAACAGGGACACGTCCCCAAGGACTTCAAAATTGTGACCCCCCCTGCACAAAAAGGGCAACAAATTAGACCCAGGCAACTACCGCCCTGTTTCTATTCTTACCTCCATCTTGAAGGTCATGGAAAAAATAGTCTACGAACAGGTCGAAAAGTACCTGGCGGGAAAAAAATCTAATCTACGAATTCCAATCTGGCTTCAGAACATCCCACTCCACTGACACATCCCAGTGAGCAAAAGCCGTCTTTTCAACCAAGCGTTTTTCATAGCTCTCGTATAACCGGGCCAAATCGTGTTTTTTTGGAGACGTATTTTAAACTATGTACTAAGTATATTATTTCAATGCATTCACATCTGAAAATATTATCAATATGGACAGAGGCATCCTGCAAACGCACCTACAAATATATGAGCACGATATTTTCGAAGATTTTATGTGACGTCTATCCTCGCTCGCATTTAGCCCAGGATAATCTTGTCTAAGCTTAGACGTATTTTAAACTATGCACTAAGTATATTATTTCAATGTATTAACATCTCCAAATATGAAGAATATGCACCACAGACGTCCTGCAAATGCGCCTACAAATATCTGAGCACGATATTTCCGAAGATTTGTGGTCTGCTGTGTTCATCACTAGCCTAACCTGCTGTTTGCCATTTGATCAGCAGGTGGCGGCGTGGCGCTGATAGTGCTGGGAAACCTGACTGATTGATTGATTGATTGATTGATTGATTGATTGATTGATTGATTGATTGATTGATTGATTGAAAAGTTTATTAACAGATTGCAGAATGGGTACAGTACAGTACAGCTCAATACATACAATTGTTAAGAGGATGCAGACCTGAGAAAGACTTTCGTCTTGTTTCCATCAGGGTCCCCCATTTTCAATTCATCATATGACACACATGACATACAGATAGACAGTACTGCTACATCTATACATTTATGACATACCAGATTTTCAAATACAGTACTGTTTGTGATACTAAAAAAAAACAGAAGAAGAGTATATACATTTGACATAGAAACTGTGCATTGGGGGAGGTTGGGTAGGTGGGGTGGGGCTGTGATCACAATCCTGCCTGATTAAATAACATGTCTGACCGTTCTTCTGACTGTGTGTGTGTGTGTGTGTGTGTGTGTGTGTGTGTGTGTGTGTGTGTGTGTGTGTGTGTGTGTGTGTGTGTGTGTGTGTGTGTGTGTGTGTGTGTGTGTGTGTGTGTGTGTGTGTGTGTGTGTGTGTGTGTGTGTGTGTGTGTGTGTGTGTGTGTGTGTGTGTGTGTGTGTTAGGTTGTGACCAGATACAAAAAGTCCAAAAGCAGGACAACAGTAAGATTTTGGTGGGACAAAGTGGGACAGATAGATAATGTAATTTTTTTTATTATAATAACTTGTCTTCACCGAATAGATAAAGGTTAAATCTAAATAAATACAAATTAAATACAGAATTATATCTCTCCACATTCATCTTGGCACTGGCAGCCGGCTTGTTACCACCTAACATCTGTTTTAAATATTCAAACTTTATCACTTGACAGGAATGTCTTGTGTTCGATATTTTTTTTTTGCTTCAAAAAGAGGGACATCCTCTCAATATGTGGGACGCGGTCTCAAATGGTGGGACAGTACAACCAAAAGGGGGACACCTGGTCACCCTAGTGTGTGTGTGTGTGTGTGTCTATCCATAGCTCTCATTTAGCCCAGGAGAATCTTGTCTAAGCTTAGACGTCTACCAAACTTTCACTTTTCACCCCATTTTAGACATTGTTTAAACGTCTAAGCTTAGACGTTCAAAACACGTCTAAGCTTAGACGTCTACCAAACTTTCACTTTTCACCCCACTTTAGACTGATTTTAGACGTCTATGTCATGACGTTGAAACAACGTCTAAGCTTAGATGTTCAAAACACGTCTAAGCTTAGACGTCTACCAAACTTTCACTTTTCACCCCACTTTAGACTGATCTTAGACGTCTATGTCATGACGTTGAAACAACGTCTAAGCTTAGACGTTCAAAACACGTCTAAGCTTAGACGTTCGAAACACGTCTAGAATAGACGTCTACCAAACTTTCACTTTTCACCCCATTCTAGACTGATTTTAAACGTCTAAGCTTAGACGTTCAAAACACGTCTAAGCTTAGACGTTCAAAACACGTCTAGAATAGACGTCTACCAAACTTTCACTTTTCACCCCATTCTAGACCGAATTTAGCCTAGCCTTGATTGACATTTTTTATTAACAGATTGCATAATGGGGACAGTACAGTACAGCTCAATACACACAATTGTTAACCCTTTCACTGCCACACTTAACCCTTTCACTGCGACAATACACAGTATGTTAACCCTTTCACTGCATATATGTAGTATCCTCAAGAATATGTGCATAATATGTGGAACGCCCTACCCACAGCTGTAAAGGAATGTGAATCACTACCCACTTTTAAAACCACTCTCAAGGAGCACCTACGGAAGACTGCAATTCGAAACTGGCCCCTGTGAATATCCTAACCCAACCCCCTCCAATGTACAGTAAATGTCCTAACCCAGTAATACACAAGACCCTCTTCTTGGACCTAGTAAGGTTTCGTCGATAATCCAATGTACAGTTACCCCCCCCCCCCCCGCGCCTACCCACCCCCCGCCCCACCCAACCACCTCCAATGTACAGTCCGCCTCCCCCACCCCACCTACCCAACCCCCCCCACCCCACCTCCTATACAATGTACAGTCTCTTCGTCAAATGTATATACTCTCTTCTTTTTTTTCTTTTTTTTTAACTCTTTTTGTATCACAAACAGTACTGTATTTGTAAATCTGGTATGTCATAAATCCAATCTCCCCCAATCCCATTCAGTTAGCTGCAGCTCAAATGTATCCCCTTGCCCCACTTTGCCTTTTATGTGTCTGTCTGTGTTTTGTGTATTTGTATGTTTGTTTTTGTTTTGCTGCCATTTTGGCCAGGTCTTGCTCGAAAATCTTTGATCTCAAGTGACTACCTGGTAAAATAAAGGTAAAATAAAAAAATGTATGTCATATTATGTTATGATGAATTGAAAATGGGGGACCCTGATGTAAACAAGATGAAAGTATTTCAGTGGTCTGCATCCCCTTAACAATTGTGTGTATTGAGTTGTACTGTGTACCCATTCTGCAATCTGTTAATAAACTTTTCAATCAATCAATCAATGAGTGGTGCTGAGAGGGGGTTGGCAACGCGGAAGTCTCGCGTAATCGCACGAGAGTTGCCCGTTTTAACACGGGTTGGAAACCCCGTTTCACCCTGTTCCCTTCGCGGAAGTTCACGCTGTCTACAAGCAAGGTAAATATCTGTCTCAGTGTCTCCGTTATTTTAATCAAATGTGGCCAAGTCCATTACTATTCCCTCTCGAAACGTAACCGGGTTGACTACTATATATCTAATGGCATGTGTAGTTGGTTCATACGAGTGTACGTGCTTGTATTTCTCTAAAAAATTGTTAGATCTTACATGTTGCACGCGCACTACGTGATTTCAGTGATGGCTGCCCCCATGCTACCGCGTTGAGGCCTGCTAGCTAGCTGCTCTTATGTAGAATAGTGTACAATTAGGAATACTGTCACTATTTTATTAAAATCTGCGCATTGTTGTGGCCATCATAGGCTGTATTATTTAGCCTCAGATTGTTTATGTTCATGGTATTAACCGCGCTAGTCTCAAAGCTAGGCTATCATGTTAGCATATGCTAACGTAAGCCCCAGTCTGACACTAGCTGTGTAACATTACTGTCGCATATCTCGCCGGTAGGAATAACTATAGATGTATATGGGAATAACGACCAAGTGGCTACGCAACCTAATAGGAGATCTTGTACCCCCAGTTATCTTATTTAGCCCATGTTTAGCTAACAACGTTAGTCCCTGGCTTTATAGACAGTCTCCCCTCCTAATGTACAGTCCCCTCCCCATCATATGTATATACTCTGTCAGGATCTAGGGGTAACAGTACTGTATATTTGAATACCGTTTGTCACAAATGTATCAGTACTAAATACCTATATGTCCCTATGCCATAAATGTCATGTATGTTGTGTATGTCATAAATGTCTATATGAATTGAAAATGGGGGACCCTGATGGAAACAAGACAAACGTCTTTTTCAGGTCTGCATCCCCTTAACAATTGTGTGTATTGAGCCGTACTGTATTGTACCCATTCTGCAATATGTTAAATAAAGTTTTCATTCATTCATTCATGAATGGGGAATATGTGTCTCTCACACCATGTCATTGATTGATTGAAAACGTTATTAACAGATTGCAGAATGGGTACAATACAGTACAGCTCAATACACACAATTGTTAAGGGGATGCAGACCAGAGAAAGACTTGCGTCTTGTTTACATCAGGGTCCCCCATTTTCAATGTCAGATATGGCAACTGCAGCTTAAATTATGCTGTGACCTGCTGCCAATATCCTGTGTAACTAAATCGAATATACTTGTATTGAGAAGACACTTGTACATTAGTCTAGAGGTCAAATACTTATGTTAATCCCTATTTAAAATGTAACGTTCTGTTGCATGTGTCCAGATGCCGGGCGTCAGTGAAAGATGTGAACCTACAGGAGTTTGTTCGTGCCCTGGCGGCCTTCCTGAAAAAGTGAGTTGACTTAATTAATTTTCTCCAATGGTGTGACGGTCACACTATTAAAATAATATAAAAAAAGTATATTCCACAGGGCCTCCTGTTATGATACATTTCTTCTGTCACCAGGTCAGGAAAGCTGAAGGTGCCAGACTGGGTGGACCATGGTCAAGCTGGCTAAACACAAGGAGCTGGCCCCTAATGATGAGAACTGGTTCTACACCAGAGCTGGTAAATTGTGACATCATCCCACCATCTCTTGTTTCCACTGCTGTTGGTATTAGTTGCGTTGATTAACGCAACTAGTGTTAGCTGTAACATTTGATGGCTGACGTAGCAGCTCTAATGTTTGCAGGGCTGTACACTGCAACGAGATGATCGCAAATTGCCTATTAATTTGGCCGTTGCGAGTGAAAAATAATATCTGGGAGCAACGTTGTGAGTAGTGATTTCAACCTTCATTCGCATTTCACTCCTAAATTAATCAATACAAATTGGATAAAAAAAAATTGTAAAACTTTAGCCTACAACCAAGGCTGTACAGTGCGACACAATGTTGTGGTGCTATGAAAATTGTCGTTGAGCTGAGCTCATCAAAATCAATGGAGGACTTTCAGGAAAGTAAAAAACGCATAGCGCTTGCCGATTGGTGCTAAGAACAGCAGGGCGGGTGCAAGCGATGTGACGTAATTGGCAGACTCGACTGTCAATCAAAATTATTCTGTTGCCGGCTGAATGATTGAATGAATGAAAGCGTTATTAACTATTGCAGAATGGGTACAATACAGTACAGCTCAATACAACAACAGTGGACTGGAGGATGAAGACTAGAAAAAGACTTTCGGCTTTTTTACATAAGGGTCTTCTATTTTCAATTCATCAAAACATTTAGAGACGTACAAATATACAATAGTTTCCTAAAAATGCTATTTATTGATTGATTTAAAAACTTTATTAACATATTGCAGAATTGGTACAGTACAGCTCAATACATACAATTGTTAAGGGCATGCAGACCAGAGAAAGACTTTCGTCTTGTTTACATCAGGGTCCCCCATAAACGCACCTGTGTATTGAAGCTTCTGTAGCATGTCACAGAAATATTCTGTACTTGTTTCAGATGTACCCCAGACAAGGCCCACTCCCAGGAGAGACAAATTTCCTCTGCCTGAAAAGACTAAGATTATAAATAGAATTTACCATATTATAAGTTATTGCTGGTGTAAACATTCTTACAGTTGGGTAAAAATGCCTAGACACTGGTGACCGTTGTTTCAACAACTAACAGTGATAAAATCTTAGCATGTAATTTGAGTTTATTCCTCTGTGAAGTATGGGAGAATACATTAAAACTCCTCAGTCACAAACGGGTTGAGTTGTTTTGCACAATATTTGCGGTTATTTGAAGTACGGAATGTTTTCACTACATTTAACTAATAATTGTCATTTATATCAGAGTTCCAGAGAAAAGTGATGGAGACCCTCCTGGAAATCAAGGATGATATCAAAAAACTCCACAAAGAAATTCATCCGGATGGGAGGGTCGACATACACCCCTGCCAGACAGAGGAGGCGTTGAACCTGCTTGAGGAGGACCTTGAAAGGGTGGACATCAGGACAAAAATGGTGACTTTTAAATCTTTTCCTAGGTTAGAGATTACTGACTCATATGTTCAAAGGATTTAAATTGTATTGTACATGATGTTACATTAATATACGTCATTTGGTTTTTTCTTATTTAGATATCCACATTGACGGGGATCGGGGGAAAGAGTGTCCGCGACTGCACTAACAAGATGATGGACAGGTATTTATATGCATGTACAAAGATGCAGGTTGAGGCAGGCAGGCATGCGTTCTCACTTTCTGTGTTTATGTTTGGAAAGACCAGATGAAGTCAGACGCGTATATTATATTGATAGTAAATGTACTGAGGATGGACAGATGATGTTGACATTTAAACAAAAAATACAATGCATAATAAATGTGTTCATGATCATCATCATGCAACAAAAAACAATGGGAGGAAGGGGTTTTATGAAACTGGTGATACACTTGTAGTCCTAGTACAGCTTTTCCCTTCAATTTGTATTTGTTTTGACTAGTCACTTGTTGAATTGCTTGAATTATTAATGTCATGACTTTCTCTTAGAGACTCATGACAAATGCAGTCATGTCCCGTTTTAATTTAAAAGGGGGTGGTCTACGAGACAAGAGGGCCTTTAAGGAGACTGCCCTCTACCGTGTATGTTGGAACGGATAACGGAATTTAAAAAATGTCTAGAGGCAGAGAGCAGAGGAGAGATAGGAGAGGTATTGTATTTCATGACTGTTGGGAACTAGGCTTAATGTAGCACCTACCGGTACTTCCACGGATGAAGCTAAGCTAGGCTAACGGTCCAGGTGTTCCCTAAGCCTAATGCAATGCATGCATGTCTAACTCCAGGGAAGATGTTTAATAAGCTAATTTCCCAAAATGTTGGGAGTGTTCCTTTAAGTTGCCTTAATGTTCAAAGGCTTAACCTGTTACAGTATATTTATGTAAATATATATATAAATGTGCGAATTGGCTATAATAAGGTAATTTATACGCCTCCTATTCTATAATAATATTTCTAATGGCATTGGTCCGGATGGGAGAATTCAGTACTGTATCTACAGAACCTTCGGTTTAATCATCTTCCCTTTATTAATTTCCTTAGATTTTTTTGTACACATGATCTCAAGAAGGTACTGAACGAGATCAGTGGCAGTTTTTAATGTTTGGTCATTATTAGCATGGTGTTATTCACTGTCAAAGATGCAAAGAAAAATCTTAATTCATATTCTCCTTTCTTCACAATTTAAGCAAGCCTAGTAATAGACACAATATTTCTGACACTGTGATTACGTTCCCTGAGGTCCATAGATGTCCCTAGATACCAAGAATATGCAAATGTCCTTGTAGAAGTGGAGCAATATTTTATTTACCTAGTTGCCTTAATGTTCAAAGGCTTAACCTGTTACAGTATATTTATGTAGCTAATATATGTAAATATATATATATATAAATGTGCGAATTGGCTATAATAAGGTAATTTATACGCCTCCTATTCTATAATATTTCTAATGGCATTGGTCCGGATGGGAGAATTCAGTACTGTATCTACAGAACCTTCGGTTTAATTATATTCCCTTTATTAATTTCCTTAGACTTTTTTGTACACATGATCTCAAGAAGGTACTGAACGAGATCAGTGGCAGTTTTTAATGTTTGGTCATTATTAGCATGGTGTTATTCACTGTCAAAGATGCAAAGAAAAATCTTAATTCATATTCTCATTTCTTCACAATTTAAGCAAGCCTAGTAATAGACACAATATTTCCGGGGGTCATCCCTACTGCTGTAACCTACTAATGCTTACCACTTGTATCTATTGCTATGTCCGCCCATCACAATCACGTGAGTTGTATTAACGCCTGTCCCGTCTCCCTGTCTCCCTGTCAGTGGCTGTCCAGGAGTGTTGGACGTCCCGTGCTGAAGACCGGGAGGATGCGACCCCCTCTGCGCCTCTCCGGCTGTCTCGAAGTGCCGAAGACTGGGAGGATGCAACCCTCTCTGCGCCGCCCCTTAGCTCAAATAGATCCGCTATCAGCTCTATCTTTAATCTTCAAAATGTTCAGTTGCTATGTATGTGTGTTGGGCCAGCCTTTAGTATTTTAAAATAAAAAGAAATTATAAAAACGGCTAACTTTTGACTATTCCATGTTATTGATGTGTTAATGTTTAAACAATGCATTTTCAACGCTCATGCTTTAATGTAAAGTTTGGTAGACGTCTATGTCATGACGTTGAAACAACGTCTAAACATAGACGTTCAAAAAACGTCTAAGCTTAGACGTTAAAAACACGTCTGGAATAGACGTCTACCAAACTTTCACTTTTCACCCCATTCTAGACTGATTTTAGACGTCTATGTCATGACGTTGAAACAACGTCTAAACATAGACGTTCAAAACACGTCTAAGCTTAGACGTTAAAAACACGTCTGGAATAGACGTCTACCAAACTTTCACTTTTCACCCCATTCTAGACTGATTTTAGACGTCTATGTCATGACGTTGAAACAACGTCTAAACATAGACGTTCAAAAAACGTCTAAGCTTAGACGTTAAAAACACGTCTGGAATAGACGTCTACCAAACTTTCACTTTTCACCCCATTCTAGACTGATTTTAGACGTCTATGTCATGACGTTGAAACAACGTCTAAACATAGACGTTCAAAATACGTCTAAGCTTAGACGTTAAAAACACGTCTGGAATAGACGTCTACCAAACTTTCACTTTTCACCCCATTCTAGACTGATTTTAGACGTCTATGTCATGACGTTGAAACAACGTCTAAACATAGACGTTCAAAACACGTCTAAGCTTAGACGTTGAAAACACGTCTGGAATAGACGTCTACCAAACTTTCACTTTTCACCCCATTCTAGACCGACTTTAGCCTAGACGTCTATGGGCCATTTAGACGTCTTTTAAACGTCTATTCAACGTAAAATTGCTCAGAGGGATGCCTTCTCTATTTGAACGACCACATCAAACAAGAGGTGGACGCGGGCAAATACTGCGGCATGGTCATGCTGGACCTACAAAAGGCCTTCGACACTGTCAATCACTCCATTCTGATTGACAAGCTAAAAGCAATTGGTTTTGATAGTCTATCAGTGAGCTGGATGCAATCCTACCTGGAGGGGAGCGAACAGATGGCGGAGGTAAACGGTACTCTACCCCCCCCCCCCCCCCCCCCCTCACAGTGAGCTGTGGTGTTCCACAAGGAAGCATACTAGGACCGCTACTGTTCCTAATTTATGAAAATTATGCTTGTGACTGCAACTTGTTCTTGTTCGCGGACGACTCAGCCCTGCTGGCCTCTGACAAGAACAAGTTACAGGTTGAAAAAACCCTCAGGTCAGAACTCGGCAGAATCTGCACCTGGCTCGCTGATAACAAACTATCATTAAACCTGGGTAAAACAGAGTCCATTCTCTTCGGATCAAATAACAAACTCAGCCAGACCGACGGCTTCTCAGTTATAGTGGGTGACAATATTGTCACAAGGAAAGACGAAATTACCTACCTGGGTTCCATCCTAGAGGCAAATCTTTCCTGTGACAAAATGGCATCCAATGTAATCAAAAAAGTCAACCAACGAACAAGATTCTTGTACCGGATCTCCTCTCTGGTAAACAAGAATACCCTGAAGACTCTGGCAGGAGCACTCATTCAAGGGTACTACGACTATGCTTGCACCTCATGGTACCAAAGCATCTCAAAGGCGCTAAAACAAGATTACAAACATCACAAAACAAACTGGTCAGACTACTACTTGACCTTACTCCTAAAACCCACCTTGCCCACTTTGACTACCTAGGATGGCTTAGAGTACGACAGAGTACAGCAACTTGCAATGGGCCCATGGTCTACAAGATACACTACACCACAGCACTCAGGTACCCATGTACATGTCGAAATACTTCCCAAAGGTCAGTGAATACCACGCCCACAACACCAGAGGGAGTTCCACAAATCATGTGCAACCCAGATTCGGCACAAACAAGGGACTAAACACATTTCGCAATTATGCCACAATACTGTGGAACGCCTTACCCACAGCCGTAAAAAAAACGCTCGGAGCACCTACGGGAGGCTACAATTATAAACTGGCCACATAAATGTCCAAACCTTCCCCCCACCCCCTTCTAATAGACAGTCTCCTCCCCACCATATTTATTTTCTCCCACCCACCCACCCTCTCCTAATGTACAGTCTCCTCCCCATCATATGTATATATTTTCTGTTAGGATCTCTGTGTAACAGTACTGTATATTTGCATATCATATATGTCACAAATGTAACAATACTATATATACCTGTATGTCATGTATGTCCCTATGCCATAAATGTCATGATGTCATGTATGTTGTGTATGTCATAAATGTGCTATGAATTGAAAATGGGGGTTTTGAAATTGATTGATTGAAAAGTTTATTAACAGATTGCAGAATGGGTACAGTACAGTACAGCTCAATACATACAATTGTTAAGGGGATGCAGACCAGAGAAAGACTTTCGACTTGTTTACATCAGGGTCCCCCATTTTCAATTCATCATAACATATATGACATACATGACATACAGATAGACAGTACTGCTACATCTATACATTTATGACATATCAGATTTGCAAATACAGTACTGTTTGTGATACAAAAGTGTCCAGAAAAGGAGTGTATATACATTTGGCATAGAAACTGTACATTGGAGGAGGTTGGTTGGGTGGGGTGGGGTTGGGTGGGTTGGGTGAGGGCTGTACATTGGAGGTGGGGGGGGGGGGGGGGGGGTTGGGAAGGGGACACACACACATTTTACACTGTACATTGGAATATTGACAAAGCCTTACTTGGTCATTTACTGTACAACTAGGTTAGGACATTTGTAGGGGCCAGTTTCGAATTGCAGTCTCACGTAGGTGTTTTTTGAGAGTGTTTTTGAAGGTGGGTAGTGATTCACATTCCTTTACAGCTTTAGGCAGGGCGTTCCACATTGATGTGGCATAATTGCGAAACGTGTTTAGTCCCTTGTTTGATCCGAATCTGGGTTTTACATGATTTGTGGAGCTCCCTCTGGTGTTGTGATCGTGGTATTCACTGACCTTTGGGAAGTATTTTGACATGTACATGGGTACCTTGGTCGCGTAGTGTATCTTGTAGACCAGGCCCATTGCAAGTTGCTGTACTCTGTCGTCTACTCTAAGCCATCCTAGGTTGTCAAAGTGGGCAGGGGTGAGGTGGGTTCTAGGAGTCAGGTCAAGTAGTAGTCTGACTAGCTTGTTTTGAGATGTTTGTAATTTGTTTCTTAGTGCCTTTGAGGTGCTTTGGTACCATGAGGTGCAAGCATAGTCGTAGTACCCTTGAATGAGTGCTCCTGCTAGAGTCTTCAGGGTATTCTTGTTTACCAGAGAGGAGATCCGGTACAAGAATCGCGTTCGTTGGTTGACTTTTTTTATTACATTGGATGCCATTTTGTCACAGGAAAGATTAGCCTCTAGGATGGAACCCAGGTAGGTAATTTCATCTTTCCTTGTGATAATATTGTCACCCACTGTAACCGAGAAGCCGTCGGTCTTGCTGAGTTTGTTATTTGAACCGAAGAGAATGGACTCTGTTTTGCCCATGTGTAATGATAGTTTGTTGTCGGCGAGCCATATGCAGATTTTGCCTAGTTCCGAGCTGAGGGCTTTTTCAACCTGTAACTTGTTCTTGTCAGAGACCAGCAGGGCTGAGTCGTCCGCAAACAGGAACAAGTTGCAGTCACAAGCTGACGACATGTCATTTGCATAAATTAGGAATAGTAGCGGTCCTAGTATGCTTCCTTGTGGAACACCACAGCTCACTGTGAGGGGGGGGGGATAGTGTACCGTTTACTTCCACCATCTGTTCCCTCCCCTCCAGGTAGGATTGTATCCAGCTCACTGATAAACTATCAAAACCAATTGCTTTTAGCTTGTCAATCAGAATGGTGTGATTGACAGTGTCGAAGGCCTTTTGTAGGTCCAGCATGACCATGCCGCAGTATTTGCCCGCGTCCACCTCTTGTTTGATGTGGTCGTTCAAGTAGAGAAGGCATGTGTCAGTGGAGTGGGATGTTCTGAAGCCAGATTGGAATTCGTAGATTAGATTTTTTTCCGCGAGGTACTTTTCGATCTGTTCGTATACTATTTTTTCCATGACTTTCGAGATGGATGTAAGGATAGAAACAGGGCGGTAGTTACCCGGGTCTAATTTGCTGCCCTTTTTGTGCAGGGGTGTTACTCTCGCAATTTTGAAGTCCTTGGGAACGTGTACCTGTTTTATGGAGAGGTTTATTATGTGTGTGATGACTGGGGTGATGGCTGCTGCTGAGTCTCTGAGGAATTTGGAGGGGATGTTGTCATGGCCAGTGGCCTTGTTTGGTTGGAGGGCGCTCAGTTTTTTGAGTACCTCATCTGTAGTTACTATTTCCAGTTTGAAGTCGTCTTTGTGGACGCCTAGGTTCTTGTAGTATGCTACTATGTGTTCTACCCCATACTGCCCTGAGTGGGAGGGTAGTTTGTTTACCAGTGTTGTGGCTATGTTTGTGAAGAAAGTGTTTAAGTAATTGGCTACATCCAGCTTGTCTGTGATGAGCGTGTTGTCCGTCTTTATGTTTATGTTTGAGAACCTGGTTTTGAGTTTTTTACTGCAGCCTAGTTGATTGTTGAGTAATTTCCAAAGTTCACGTGGTTTATTTTTGTTTTCCTCGGTTTTGTCATTGATGAATTTTTTTTTAGCAGTTTTGATCATGGAGTTTACGTCATTTCTTAGTCTGTTTCTTTCTAGTTTGAGTTCAGTCACGTGGTCTTGGAGTTCACTGCTCGTGCTTTTGGTAAGCTTTGACTGACTTTTACGAAACTCAGAGCATTTTTTGTCTCTGGCTTTCATAGCGGTCAGTATTTCAGTGTGCATCCATGGCTCAGCGCGATTTTTTACCCTGGTGGTTCTTAGGGGGGCCATGTTGTTTAGTATTGATGAAAATTTGGTTTTGAAGCCAAGCCAAGTTTCTTCAACCAGTGTACCATTGAGTTCATCTGACCGGACCCTGATGTAAACAAGACGAAAGTCTTTCTCTGGTCTGCATCCCCTTAACAATTGTGTGTAATGAGCCAAATGTATTGTACATTTGTACTCATTCTGCAATCTGTTAAATACAGTTTTCATTCAGTCACATTAGGCTTGTTCGAGATGGGATAGGCGGACGCAGATCTGCGCAGGTTTTACTACGGCCTCGCCAAGCGCGTTGCATGACGGTTAGAATGTTGTCCGATTTGCTCTGAAAATCTGACGAGGCGAGGCGCGGAACTCCCGCGGGAGCGAGCCGCGCGCAGCATTCAGAGCGAGGCTCCACAGTACCTCTCCGGCTGCTCCCGGCTGGGAAGCGACTTGCTACGGTCGCGCAAACCGCCTATTGGCTCAGAAAAGTTGTCAGTCACCAGCCATGTGACAGCCCGGGAGTTATGAGACGTTTGATTGATTGAAAACTTTATTATGTTATGCGTTGTCAACTTATCATCATATCATCATGATAAACTTCAAGCTGTCAGACACACACACACACACACACACACATACAGCAGTGTGTTGTGTGTGCGTGCGGCCAGGAGCGCGCAACAAGATGGTATACATTATGGTATATGAATAGTATATTCCACTGTAGCAGTATATGGTGTGCTGTACATTTGAATCTGATCTAATTTTGCACACGGCCATCGCATTATAATGAGCTGGACAGGTGTGTAATGTGTGTGTGGTGACGTGAAAACGTCTCTGCCGCGCGAGACTAGGCGAGAGGCTCTCGTGAAATCGGCAGTGTCCGCCCTCTTAACTCCTCCCCCGGCTTCACTCGGCTACTCTCGTCTACTAGTCGAGGCAAACCGAAATCCATCTTGAACAAGCCTATTGTAATGTCATTGGTCAGAAGGCATGAAACACAAGAGGCTTGTTCAAGATGGGATAGGCGGACGCAGATCTGCGCAGGTTTTACTACTGCCTCGCCAAGCGCGTTGCATGACGGTTAGAATGTTGTCCGATTTGCTCTGAAAATCTGACGAGGCGAGGCGCGGAACTCCCGCGGGAGCGAGCCGCGCGCAGCCTTCAGAGCGAGGCTCCACAGTACCTCTCAGCCGGCTGCTCTCGGCTGGGAAGCGACTTGCTACGGTCGCGCAAAGCGCCTATTGGCTCAGAAAAGTTGTCAGTCACCAGCCATGTGACAGCCAGGGAGTTATGAGACGTTTGATTGATTGAAAACTTTATTATGTTATGCCGTCGTATCATCATGATAAACTTCAAGCTGTCAGACACACACACACACACACACATACACACATGCGTCGTCTGTTTTGCCTCAATACTGTATATATAATTCTGTTTTGCCTCAATATACACAGTATACATATATATATATTGATGCAGAACAGAATTATTCAGCAGTGTGTTGTGTGTGCGTGCGGCCAGGAGCGCGCAACAAGATGGTATACATTATGGTATATGAATAGTATATTCCACTATAGCAGTATATGGTGTGTGCTGTACATTTGAATCTGATCTAATTTTGCAAACGGCCATCGCATTATAATGAGCTGGACAGGTGTGTAATGTGTGTGTGGTGACGTGAAAGCGTATCTGCCATGCCGAGACTAGGCGAGAGGCTCTCGTGAAATCGGCAGTGTCCGCCCTTTTAACTCCTCCCCCGGCTTCACTCGGCTACTCTCGTCTACTAGTCGAGGCAAACCGAAATCCATCTTGAACAAGCCTGTACTGTGGAGCCTCGCTCTGAATGCTGCGCGCGGCTCGCTCCCGCGGGAGTTCCGCGCCTCGCCTCGTCAGGTTTTCAGAGCAAATCGGACAACATTCTAACCGTCATGCAACGCGCTTGGCGAGGCCGTAGTAAAACCTGCGCAGATCTGCGCCCGCCTATCCCATCTTGAACAAGCCTAAGGCTTGTTCGAGATGGATTTCGGTTTGCCTCGACTAGTAGACGAGAGTAGCCGAGTGAAGCCGGGGGAGGAGTTAAAAGGGCGGACACTGCCGATTTCACGAGAGCCTCTCGCCTAGTCTCGCATGGCAGATACGCTTTCACGTCACCACACACACATTACACACCTGTCCAGCTCATTATAATGCGATGGCAAAATTAGATCAGATTCAAATGTACAGCACACCATATACTGCTATAGTGGAATATACTATTCATATACCATAATGTATACCATCTTGTTGCGCGCTCCTTGCCGCACGCACACACAACACACTGCTGAATAATTCTGTTTTGCATCAATATATATATGTATACTGTGTATATTGAGGCAAAACAGAATTATATATACAGTATTGAGGCAAAACAGACGACGCATGTGTGTATGTGTCTGACAGCTTGAAGTTTATCATGATGATATGATGATAACGCATAACATAATAAGTTTTCAATCAATCAATCAAACGTCTCATAACTCCCTGGCTGTCACGTGGCTGGTGACTGACAACTTTTCTGAGCCAATAGGCGCTTTGCGCAACCGTAGCAAGTCGCTTCCCAGCCGGGAGCAGCCGAGTGAGAGGTACTGTGGCGCCTCGCTCTGAAGGCTGCGCATGGCTCGCTCCCGCGGGAGTTCCGCGCCTCGCCTCGTCAGATTTTCAGAGCAAGTCGGACAACATTCTAACCGTCATGCAATGCGCTTGACGAGGCAGTAGTGAAACCTGCGCAGATCTGCGTCCGCCTATCCCATCTCGAACAAGCCTACAGTCTCCCGTTGGCTGTATCTTTCAATAGTATGCAGCTGCAGAGCCGCAGAGCCAGCGGCGCTCTCAGGGCCGCGCTGTGAGGGCCGCTCAACAGCGCCACCCACCGTCCCACCCAATGGCTGAATTGGAGTATTGCACTGTGCGGGCACAGCTGTGAGATCCGCGCGAGGCCAGAGGATGTATTGTACATACTGTATGAGTATTGATTGATTGATTGATTGATTGATTGAAAACTTTATTAACAGATTGCAGAATGGGTACAATACAGTACAGTCAAACCCAGATTCGGCTCAAATAAGGGACTAAACACGTTTCGCAATTATGCCACATCAATGTGGAACGCCCTACCCAAAGCTGTAAAGGAATGTGGATCACTACCCACTTTCAAAACCTCTCTCAAGGGACACCTACGGGAGACTGCAATTCAACACTGGCCCCTGTAAATATCCTAACCCAATCATTCCAACCCCCTCCAATGTACAGTCATTTACCTAGTATGGTTTTGTCAACAGTTCAATGTACAATTGTGTTTGTTTGTACAGTGTCTCCTCCCCCCCCCCCCTCAATGTACAGTGTTACTTGTTTATACAGTGTGCCCCCCGCCCCCCCCCCCCCCCCCCAACCACCTCCAATGTAAATTACCCAGTATGGTTGTCAATATCCCAATGTACCCAACCCCCCCCACCCAACCTCCAATGTACAGTTTCTACGTCAAATGTATATACTCCCTTTTCTTGACTCCTTCTGTATCACAAACAGTACTGTATTTGCAAATCTGGTATGTCATAAATGTATAGATGTAGCAGTACTGACTATCTGTATGTCATGTATGTCATATATGTCTATATGAATTGAAAATGGGGGACCCTGATGGAAACAAGACAAACGTCTTTCTCAGGTCTGCATCCCCTTAACAATTGTATGTATTGAGCCGTACTGTATTGTACCCATTCTGCAATCTGTTAAATAAAGTTTTCATTCATTCATTCATTCAGCTCAATACACACAATTGTTAAGGGGATGCAGACCAGAGAAAGACTTTCGTCTTGTTTACATCAGGGTCCCCCATTTTCAATTCATCAGGACATATATGACATACATGACATACAGATAGTCAGTACTGCTACATCTATACATTTATGACATACCAGATTTGCAAATACAGTACTGTTTGTGATACAGAAGGAGTCAGGAAAAGGGAGTATATACATTTGACGTAGAAACTGTACATTGGAGGAGGTTGGGTGGGGGGGGGTTGGGTACACTGGGATATTGACAACCATACTGGGTAATCTACATTGGAGGTGGTTGGGGGGGGGGGGCACACTGTATAAACAAGCAAAACTGTACATTGAGGGGGGGGGGAGACACTGTACAAACAAACAAAATTGTACATTGGACTATTGACAAAACCATACTAAATGACTGTACATTGGAGGGGGTTGGGTTAGGATATTTACAGGGGCCAGTGTTGAATTGCAGTCTCCCGTAGGTGTCCCTTGAGAGAGGTTTTGAAAGTGGGTAGTGATCCACATTCCTTTACAGCTTTGGGTAGGGCGTTCCACATTGATGTGGCATAATTGCTAAACGTGTTTAGTCCCTTATTTGAGCCGAATCTGGGTTTAACATGATTTGTGGAGCTCCCTCTGGTGTTGTGATCGTGGTATTCACTGACCTTTGGGAAGTATTTTGACATGTACATGGGTACCTTGGTCGTGTAGTGTATCTTGTAGACCAGGCCCATTGCAAGTTGCTGTACTCTGTCGTCTACTCTAAGCCATCCTAGGTTGTCAAAGTGGGCAGGGGTGAGGTGGGTTCTAGGAGTAAGGTCAAGCAGTAGTCTGACCAGTTTGTTTTGAGATGTTTGTAATTTTGTTTTTAGCGCCTTTGAGGTGCTTTGGTACCATGAGGTGCAAGCATAGTCGTAGTACCCCTGAATGAGTGCTCCTGCCAGAGTCTTCAGGGTATTCTTGTTTACCAGAGAGGAGATCCGGTACAAGAATCGAGTTTGTTGGTTGACTTTTTTTTATTACATTGGATGCCATTTTGTCACAGGAGAGATTAGCCTCTAGGATGGAACCCAGGTAGGTAATTTCATCTTTCCTTGTGACAATATTGTCACCCACTGAGAAGCCGTCGGTCTTGCTGAGAGTACATTACTTTTGCTCACACAATATCTTGATTTTGAATTAATGCGTTTATTTATTTCGAACATAAATTGAAAATAAATAATAATAAAAAACAAGTAATAAACAGATTAAAAAACAAACAAGCAGGATTGATTGATTGATTGAATTGATTGAAAACTTTATTAACAGATTGCAGAATGGGTACAGTACAGTACAGCTCAATACATACAATTGTTAAGGGGATGCAGACCAGAGAAAGACTTTCGTCTTGTTTACACCAGGGTCCCCCATTTTCAATTCATCATAACATATCGTTAGCCTCATAGCATAATTGCCTAAGTCATTTTTCAAGACTTTCGGAAAAGAAGAAACAACGAATTTTGGCACAAGCCAGTGCCACACGAGTGAGTTAGGCAGAAATTTGGGATTTGTAACATAACAAGGTTCTGATAGGCTGAGGACACAGCCACTAAGCCAGGGTGGTGCAGCAGTGTGAGAAGAGTAGAGTTAGGCAGAAATATCAATTTGGTCAAAAAATGACTTGGGCAATTATGCTATGAGTTATGTCTGTGGAATCATATATTTATTTAAAATTTTTTGGACTTTATGGTGTTCTTGTTTTGTTCTTGACTTATTGTGATGTTTCTTCTTGACTTGTTTAAAGAAGACGTGTCCGGCCCATGGGGGCCCATGTCAGGCCTTACAAATACATTTTGATTTGATCCTACTGAATGAATGAATGAATGAATGAATGAAAACTTTATTTAACATATTGCAGAATGGGTACAATACAGTACGGCTCAATACATACAATTGTTAAGGGGATGCAGACCTGAGAAAGACGTTTGTCTTGTTTCCATCAGGGTCCCCCATTTTTTAATCTGTTTATTACTTGTTTTTTTATTATTATTTATTTTCAATTTATGTTCGAAATAAATAAACGCATTCATTCAAAATATTGTGTGAGCGCAAAAGTATAGTTAATTTACTCATACAGTATGTCCTCTGGCCTCGCGCGGATCTCACAGCCCTGAGAGCGCGGCTGGCTCTGCGGCTCTGCAGCTGCATGCTTCTCGCATCTCTAGCCCCGCCATTGGAACCGGGAAACAGCGCCATAATCAAATATGCACCCGGACGTTTGGCGAAGAGAATCCGATATTTTACAGTCCGACATGCCTGCTGCTGGTTACCACCCAAAGGTTGGAATTACTCCACAAAGTGCGTGAACCATTTACCTAAACGTTATTGCATGGAGGAAACGAGCTCCATTTTGAAATAACGTAAGTATATAGGCTCATTATGATGAATTGAAAATGGGGGACCCTGATGTAAACAAGACGACAGTCTTTCTCTGGTCTGCATCCCCTTAACAATTGTGTGTATTGAGCTCTACTGTATTGTACCCATTCTGCAATCTGTTAATAACTTTTTCAATCAATCAATCAATTGCACGGGAAGTTGGTGTTAGCAACGGTAGCTAGATGTTAGCCTAGTTGGTTAACAACACGTCCTGAAGCCAACGTTAGCTAAGTTAGCTAGCGTTCAAGGTAACGACGTCTCAATTAAGTTACATCTGCTAACGTCAGGTAACGTCATTCCATTTAATGTCTACAGCCAGAGATGAGCATTCAAGTGAACCTGCGAGGGTTGCCATCTCGCCTTCTTGAGGACCTTTATAAACCAGATCATCTTCGAACGGCAAGGTAAGTTTGACCCAAGTGTCCTTATTGAGTAACGTTAACCTAGTTGGTTTGTAGCAGCCCCCTACACTCAAGATGTCCGACCTTTGTTTTTGTTCCCTTTAGGACGCCAGATAACTATTTAACAACACTAAGCTTCCCCAAATCCAAATCAGCGCTGTGGGACCCCACTCCAAATGGGGATGGCGTTAGTCTCCACCTCTCCTATTACAGGTACTTTTGTGTAATCCTCGTGACTGTATAACTGATTATCACAGACCATCTGGTGTTACCAAACAAGATCTCCTGTGTCTGTGTCATTATGAATTGAAAATGGGGGACCCTGATGTAAGCAAGACGAAAGTCTTTCTCTGGTCTGCATCCCCTTAACAATTGTGTGTATTGAGCCGTACTGTATTGTACCCATTCTGCAATATGTTAAATAAAGTTTTCATTCATTCATTTTCAACAGAAATCCCAGACTCCTATTGTCAGAGAAGGCACTGCGCTTGGCTCATCGACATGCCCGACAGAGCAACAAGTCGGGGTTCAGCTGTTTTTTGCTGGGCACAATTGCTGTGGACACTGGTGAGACTTTCCGTTTGGAAAAATTCAGAGGCACAAGTCTTGGATGACATTGGTCCAGACGAGTGAATATTATCATATGGTGTAATGCAAGAGCGTTAGGTTTGGTTTCAAGATCCATTTGATGAGGGGTCTGTATGCCCTATCGGTTATAATTTACGCTGTCAATAAATATAGACAACTATCTTTTTTTTCTCAGAATATACTATGAGTAAAAGTAAACGGTATACACAAGGTGCAGGTGAGGGTCTTTACACTAACTGGCATGATATACTGTACATCATACGTTGTAGTCCAAGCAGGTTTTGGTGGTTCAGAGTTAGACACACTTAGTGGTTTGAGTTCTACAGCTGTTAGTTCTCCAGCTGCTGGCAGCAGTCCATGCTGTCCATTTTTAAATAAGGGTTACAAATAGGGATGTCCGATATTATCGGCCGATATCGGCAGTAAAATGTGATATCGGAAAATATCGGTATCGGTTTAAAAAAAGAAAAAAACAATAACAATATTTGTTATATATATATCCAGTGAAATTATTAGTTACCTGAAATTATTCAGTTTTTGGGGGGGGGGGAAACCCTGCATATATCGGTATCGGTTGATATCGGTATCGGAAATTAAGAGTTGGACAATATCCAAATCCCTAGTTACAAATGATAATAAAACTATTAAATTAGGAATCTGTGAAATCATATGGCCTAATTGGAAAAGGGCTGTATTTATATAGCGGCTTTTATCCAACATGCTTTATAATTTGTTCCTCACATTTTACCCATTCACTCACACATTCACACACCGACGGCAGAGGCTACCATGCAAGTTATGTGTTAAGTGTCTTGCTCAAGGACACTTCGACTCACTGCCCGGGAGGAGCGGGAATAAAAGGAACTTGAACTTTAACTTGAATCGCAATGGGAACCTCCGGATTACCAGATGATTGCTCTACCTCCTGAGCCACTGTCGCCCCTCTTTAATTTTTTTCTTTCACATCTCCTTTTCCCTTTGTCGTTTATTCTCTCCAGACGAGGAGGGCGTCACCGTCACGCTGGACCGTTTCGACCCGGGCCGAGAACAGCCCGGTACCTCTGGGAAGGTTCCCTCTGCCTTACTACCGGGGGACGTTCTGGTACCCTGCTTGTTTGTCACCCGAGCTGTGACACAACCCACAGACACCGTGGTCCACTCCGCCGCGGACCTCCACGTCTCCTTCAAGGTACGCACGGACGAGTCGGAGCTGGGGTTCTCGGGCCAAAGCGCCGTTTGTTTCGGTGTCGAGCGGACGGCCGCGCTTGTCTTTTCCTAAACACAAGTGTAGAGATGAGCTTTTTGATGCTTTGTTGCTCTGACCTTTTCCTAAACACAAGTGTAGAGATGAGCTTTTTGATGCTTTCATCTATTGCTGAACACAAGGGGTGCGGCAGTGGCTCGGGAGGTAGAGTAGTCGTCTGGTAATCTGGATGTTCCCGGTTCGATTCCCGGGCAGCGTGTTGAAGTGTCCTTGAACTCCTCTGTCGTCAGTGTGTGAATGTGTGAGTGAATGGGTCAAATGTGAGGAATTGCAAGTACACTGATGAAGGCCGGACGGTCGAAAACGTTTTGTGCGTATTAAAACAAACTATATTCCTTGAGTGCGGTCCCTACCCTTTTTTCTACTTGTAGAATGTGAGGAACAAATTGTAAAGTGCTTTCGATAAAAGCGCTATATAAAGGCAGCCATTTACCATTTACAAGTGTAGAGATGAGCTTTTTGATACTTTGTTGAAGTGGACTACTTGTTTTTTCAGCCAATAGAGGCACTCATGGAGCCACGGCTAAGTGGGGAAAACACACTAGTCAAGTCTGAGGGGGAAATCCATACAGCAATATATTGTGAGATTTTTCATAGTGATATTATATTGATACAGTGAGGCCAAGTTATTCAAAAAAATATAGTTGGCTTGATAATCCCCCCACCTTTTTTTTCTTCATAAATCTGTTTATTAACCTTTTCTTATTTACAAACTATAGAAAATTAAACATAAACACCCACAACACTCAACCCCCAATCTCAGCACACCCACCTCCTGCAGACA
This sequence comes from Notolepis coatsorum, assembly GCF_963971535.1. Taxonomy (NCBI): domain Eukaryota; kingdom Metazoa; phylum Chordata; class Actinopteri; order Aulopiformes; family Paralepididae; genus Notolepis; species Notolepis coatsorum. Next base: position 71,486,423 of record NC_140167.1, on the reverse strand, counting down.
CAAGACGCACAATCCCTAAGACACAAAAAGAGAGAACAACATTGAGCATGAAAACCCCCCACAAATTATATATATTTTTTATTGCAGATGGAAACAAAGTTTTCCATTGCAGACTGTTGTGAAGGGCCAGATTAACGCTGAGAATCTACGTTTATTGTTTTATATACCTTGTATATTATTTATATATACAAGTTATATCCCTTTAAGCCTGCGTTTGAATACTAGTAATATTCACTTTCCTTATGGGATAATGCCCCTGACGGCAGCGCCAGGCAGTCTCGTCCTCAGACAGGTTCAAGGGCGAGTTTGGGCATGTTGGAACATGCCTGGAGCCGGCGCATTGATTCGAGACGAGAGCTGAGGATTGGCACTAGAAAGCCACTTAAGTATATATATCGTGGCAGGTGCGAACAGCAGCAGTTCGTCTAAGCAAGCAGTTCGGCGTTCGGTAAAACAGTGAAGGGCAAGCAGTTCGTCTAAACGGAGTGTTGTGAACCACGTGCGAAGTGAATAGTAAAAGTGTCAGAGTTAATGCAGTAACGTCAAGTTCGACTTAGCTTAATGTGAAGTAAAGAGTCGTCATTTAGTGTGAATCGTGCCAACAGCAGTTAGTTCGTGTGCAGCATTACCCAGCAGTTCGTTCGTTTAGTAGCTAGTGGAACCTTAGCAAGTGTGCGTGGACTAAATACATTGGTGCCAGTACACGAGGAGGGCCTAGTCGTGGAACCTACTGGACATGTGCATATTGGAACCTACGGCGGCGATTGCAGAACCATTATTGGTTGGATTATAGTGATTGTGGAACGTACTACCTGGAGAAGAGCCTCGTTAATACCCACTGTCGTTTGGATTTAACCACCTTGAAGATTTACCTCGGGCTAGCTTCGTGGACCGAAGCTAGCTGGCTATCGTCATTGCTATCGGGCAATTGGATTACAGTTATTGCTTTGTTGCTGAGCCTTTGGATTACAAGGACTGGATCTATACGAGAACCCCTTCTTCTTCAATTGAACAGACTGAGTATCCGAACATTCTTCTTTCCTCCAGAGCTTACATCTCTGGGAGGATAACCCCCCTGTCTCCAGCGGTACCAGCGTTTCCCCCTATATTGCCATCCTACGCCAGGCGGCGTTTAGTCTAGTACCCCATCGTAGGAATTATTCATTCCAACTGACGTTTGCTACTGACTGACTTTATTCATATTCTTCGCCATACAAGCGCGACCTTAATTCCCATCTCTGTACAATTGCTGCATAATAATAAATCTTCTAAATGATATTTCTTTGTCACCGTGCCGTGTTATTCTGAGTGTCTGCCATAATTAGTTGTACTGTCTGGCAAGTAATACTAAGTACATAATTAGCAGTGGTTTAATCTATCACAATCTTTAATACAGAATGACACAAGAGGCTTATGGCAGGGACTGAGGGCTATAACTGACTACAAAGTCAGCGCCCCCTCAATGGGGAGCGACGACGCCTCCCTTGCGGACCAGCTCAACACCTTCTATGCGCGGTTTGGTGCAAACAGTGGCACTGCTAGCCCAACGGCTAGTGAGGTCACTGGTGCGCCGGCTGTTGTGGAGGGGGGGGGGGGGGGGGGGGCGCTCTCTTATTGACGGTACACAGTGTGAGAAGAGCATTTATGCAGGTGAACACCAGGAAGGCTGCTGGCCCAGATGGTATAACAGGACGCATACTTACCGGTACCGGTATGACTGTGTATGAACGAATAATGGACTCTGTGAAGCGCTCTGGGTGTCATGAAGAGCGCTATATAAATCCAAGTCATTATTATTATTATTATTAAGTCCTGTGCCAACCAGCTTGCCCCAGTGTTCACCGCCATATTTAATCAATCCCTGGCGGAGTCGGTGGTCCCTGCCTGCTTCAAGATGTCTACCATCATCCCTGTACCGAAGAAACCCTCCCCAACATGTCCAAATGACTACAGACCGGTGGCACTCACCTCTGTGGTCATGAAATGTTTTGAGAGGCTGGTCAAGGACCACATTTGTGCCTCCCTCCCCAGTGATATGGACCCTATGCAATTTGCATACAGGACAAACAGGTCCACTGACGACGCGGTCTCCCAGGTACTGCACAGCACCCTCTCCCACCTTGACCGTCAGAAGGGGGGCTATGTGAGACTGTTGTTCATTGACTACAGCTCAGCGTTCAACACCATAGTCTGATAAGCTGATCGAACTGGGTCTGAGCTCCGCCCTGAGCGCCTGGGTACTGGACTTTCTGAGTGAAAGACCCCAGGCGGTCAGGGTGGGGGGTCAGACCTCCAACACCATCACCCTGAGCATCGGGTCCCCCCAGGGCTGTGTTCTAAGCCCCCTGCTGTACTCACTCTACACACACGACTGTGTGGCCAAGTTCAGCTCCAACTCCATAGTGAAGTTCGCAGACGACACGGTGGTGGTGGGGCTGATCTCGGACAACGACGAGAAGGCCTACCGGGAGGAGGTTGAGGTACTGGAACGCTGGTGCCAGGACAACAGCCTGCTCCTGAACATTGGTAAAACCAAGGAGCTGATAGTGGATTATAGGAGAGGACAGCAGGAGACACACACACCACTGATGATTAACGGGGCTACCGTGGACAGGGTGAGCAGCTTTAAGTACCTGGGGGTCCACATCTCAGAGGATCTGACATGGTCAACACACATAGACACAGTAGTAAAGAAGGCGAAACAGCGCCTCTACCACCTGAGACAGTTAAGGAAGTTCAGAGTATCGGGGAAGATACTCCAGTCCTTCTACTCAGGAGCTGTAGAGAGCATCTTGACTGGAAACATCACTGCCTGGTATGGAAACAGCACGGCACAAGACAAGAAGGCCCTACAGAGAGTGGTGCGCTCAGCCGAGCGTACCACGGGTATTGCACTACCTCCCCTGCAGGTTCTATACAACAAGAGGTGAAAATCCAGAGCCTGCAGGATAATGAAAGACCCTCACCACCCCAATAACAGCCTGTTCCAGCTGCTGAGGTCAGGCAGACGCCTGCGAACCCCAGCTACTAGGACAGAGAGGCTTAGGCTCAGCTTCTTCCCCCAGGCCATCAGAGTCCTGAACAATGAACATTGAGTACCACTGTAACACTTTAGCATGAGCGGGCACACACTCAGGCCGCACGCACCCCACTTATTGCCAAAAGGAAAGGCCACTTTAAATTAGTATTAGCAACAGTAACAGTCTATTGCACTACTATTACTACTACTGTTAACTGTTAACTGTTACCCGTTATTGCACAAACTTATTGTTACCTGCTACCTGTTATTGCACAATTTTATTGCACAAATTTTTGTATTGGATTCTATTATATGTTGTACCAATTGCACATCGTTGCGGGCAAGACCACCCGCATTTCATTGTATATCCGTATGCCGTGACAAATAAAACTCTTGACTTGACTTGACTTGACAGTCAGGGTTTTGTAACCCCTCAGTTACACAGACATAACTAATAGTTAATAATAATCGCGTTGCGGTCAGTGTGTGTTAAAGCGGCACTATGCAAATTGTAGAAAAAAAATGCATGTACAATTGGCCAGTTTGTGATGCACTAAAGGATCGGATAAGCTTTCATGTAAATTCTGTGAATACATAATTCCTGCTTTTTGCCTTTTTTATGGGTATTTTTTTCTTCAGTTACACAAATATCGTGGTGTATCGTAGATTACATTTCTTGCAATAAATCGATTATCGCAGATATTGTAAATGGTGCATTTTATATAGTGCTTTTATCCAAAGCGCTTCACAATTTTGTTCCTGACATTCACATACACAGTCACACACCGACGGCGGGGGCAACCATGCAAGGTGCCAACATGCTCATTGGGAGCAATTAGGGGTTAAGTGTCTTGCTCAAGGACACTTCGACTCACTGCCCGGATGAGCGGGAATCGAACCAGGCAGGAACGTTCCAATTACCAAACGACCGCTCTACCTCCTGAGCCACTCCTATCGTGACGAGGGCCACTTGTCAGTATCGTATCATATTGTGAGTTCATAGTATAGTCCCGTCTTGTCGGCCCCTGCTCGTAGAGGCCCAGCAAAGTAACACAGTTTAGATTGTTGATGTGTCTAAATGATGATTTTGTGTTTGAGCTTGTCCGTTTGGTTACAATATCAAGACCGGGGGCGGTTAGGTGGCGTAGCGGAGATTGCGTTCGTCACCAACCCCAGAGCTGTGAGCTGGATTCGCCTGTTCGAATCCAGCTCACAGCTCCGGGGTTGTCACCAGCTTGGCTGGCCGTTCACACTAATACAATTGGCTGTATTAGAGGGTGGGAGAAGCTGGCGGGGTGGGTCCGGGTCGTTGTAAACAGCGACTCCTACAGTTCGGTCGGGGCGCCTGCTAAGCGCGGATAGGACCTGAGTGGGATAGTGTGATCCTTCCACACGCTACGCCCTCTCAGGGAGGATCCGCGCTGCCAGGTGAAAAGAAGCGGTTGATTGGCTGGACGTGTGTCGGAGGAAGCACGTGATAGCCTCCACTCTCCCAGATGATCTGACTGTGGGGGGTAAGTGCGCAGCGACTAGGAAGGGGATTGGGAATTGGCATACGACTAACATTGGGATGGGAGAAAATCGGAGGAAAATGGAGGGGGAAAAAGATTAAAAAAAAAACAATATCAAGACCGAACATACTATCACTGCTCATTATCAACAACACTTCTGCTGCAGTTTGTCATTTAGGAAAGCTAGCAATGCTAACAGCTGTTTGCAATCAGACAGGGTAATTTTGTCCTGTCTTGTTGTCTGTATTCATCGATTACAACCGATGATGCATGTGTTGACATGCCTAAGCTACTGAGGCCGACAACAACAACACCAAGACAAGTCAACGTTTTGTTCAGACAAGCTAGTGATGTAAAATGTTTGTCCTGACTCCAGCGACCACTGTGAGTGGGCTCTAAGAGTGTACCTGACTGTCTTTTACCTGCTGAATTGGATTATAGGATTGGATTGTATGTAACTATGTATATATAATAGGGGTGTAACGGTACACAACCACGGTACGGTTTTGAAGTCAAGGTTCGGTACTGGTTTTCAGTACAGTGGGGGAAAGTTTGACTTTCCATTTTCCACTCAGGGGTGATGTAGTGTGCAGTAACTAATTGTACTTGTAGGGCTGTCAACAAATATTCTATATTGAAATTAATAATCGACTTGTAAAAAAAATATATATATATATATATAGATTGTGAAAAAAAAACAGCCCCCGGTGGGCAGTCGTTAGTGGTTAACATACCATTGTATTTGTTCGGTACACAGCCATTCGGTACGGTACGGTACACACTGAAACGGTTCGGTACGGATACGTGTACCTTTACACCCCTAATATATAATATAATGTCTTTAGTCTTTCTTTTACAATGGCGAAAAATATCCAAATTATCTACTGAAACGAGTGCTGTACCAAATAAATTGAAGCTTCATTTGTACCACAGACAGACAGGGAGAGAGAGAGAGAATTTTAAGTGAAGTGATAATCATAAGACCAAGCGATTGACAACAAAAGCAATGTAAATATTAAAATCTTTATTTTAATACCTCATTCCAATATTTTTATTGCACAAAATTACATTAGGTATTACGTTGGACAAGCCAAATGGCACAGTAAAATGAATGCTCCATAATTCTGTCATTGATTTATTACGGTTGTGTGTAGCTATGCAACACATTTAGCTTGTTAGGTTTTTGCAACTGTCGGATCCAGGGCCCCCGTCATTTACAACAGCCCACTACACTTAAGCGCCTTAATGAGGGTTAACCCTTTGTTGCCAGGGGAACAGAAGGGGCATGCATGCTCTGTTCAGTTACTGCAAGCTGTCGTCCACAGCTGTTGCTCATAACAGGACATTCATTCATACAACCTGTCGTCATTTTGATAAATCTTTCAAATGTATTGCTTCTTCGTCATGTGCTTTCCCTTGTGTGTTTTTTTTAAGTTACAGAATTTCATTGTGATGTTGTTCTACCTCTTAAGTGAACACCTTTACACTTCCACACACCCCCCCCCCGCCTCGTCTGTGGTCCTCAGATGCTGCATCATGCTTGTAGCAGCCGGGAGCCTGTGGACCTGACCAGGCTCCTGTGTCTCAGAGCGCACCTGAGCTGCTGCCAGCAGGCAGACAGCCTCGGCTTCCAGTTGCACTGGGCGGCCGTCACCTCCGCAAACACCCTGGACGTGGTGCCTATCAGATCCATCCCTGTCATCCCCACGGCACTGGCCAGAAACCTGAGCTCTCAGGCCAGCCTGGCGCAGCCCATTCACAGTGGCAATCGCAAACGAGGGTAAGAGGGAGTCGGGTTAGTGGAAAGCACAGTGGAGTCGATGGAACACTTGGTCTTCGATGTCACTGTGCTGAAAAATGTCCAGGGCAGATCTATATTTATAGAATATTCCTCTTCTGTGTTTCAAATCCAAATAAAATAAATGATTAGATTAAAATGTATTGTCATCATACAGCCCAAGTACAGAACAACAAAAAGAAGTTTGGCATCCAACCAGAGTGCAAATGTAACAGTAAAGTGCAATAGTAACATACAATGTACAAGTGACTAAACTGGGTATAAAATATATAACTTGGTACTACTGAGTAATAATGCTAATCAGATGTATGTACAGACAGATGTGGATAGATATATATGCAGTGATAATACTGTATATATTATGTGCATAGGGCAGTTGTAGGTATAAAGTATAGGCAACAGAGTCCAAAGTTTGTACAGTATGTGTTATTTATGTCATGATATAATCCATGAAATATAATATGATGACATATCCATTTGGTAACTGAGTATGTTCAGCAGCACACCCTTCCATTCAAATGCTGTAATGTAACGTTCTTGTTGGGATGTTGTTGTATGATGTGTGATATGGCTGAGTAGAAAGAAGACTCCCCCCTGGGCCCTATTCCCTGTACCTGGTTCAACTAAGTCGATCAAAAGTCCCATTATCCAGATTCAATTAACCCGATGTTTGAATCCGCGCCTTTCCTGTTCCTCGAACGCTGATTCAGTCTTGTTAATTCGAACCAGACTTGATGCTCAGGGTCAGTGCGCGCGGCCGCCTCACCTGAAAAGACAGCAAGTGTCGATCGCAGAAATCCTGATTTTCTAACGGTATTGTTTGATTGATTGATTGATTTAAAACTTTATTAACAGATTGTAGAATGGGTACAATGAGTTACTTGTCGGTAACTTGCCGACTAGCCCCTTATGTGACTGCGATCTGCAAGCCAGGGGCTTTTCGTATCCGCAGTCACTCTCAGCTATGCCGCCACCAGGCTCATATTAAGTACCAAGTATGACGAACCAGAGGTTATCATATAAAGGGAGTCAACACACATGCTACAAAGTTAACAAAGATGATTTATTTAATCCTATCTAAACAAATAATAATCGAATTAAACAACAAATGTGCATAACCGAATGGACAGAGGATGCCAAGTTGGTTCACTTGGTGGCTGATACAATCTGTCCTGTTTGATGGGAGAAACAGATGGGGAAAGCAGATGGGGAAAGCAGATGGGAGAAGCAGATGGGGAAAGCAGATGGGAGAAGCAGATGGGGAAAGCAGACAGAAGGGTTAGACAAGGGAAACATATATACTGTGTGTGCAGGCAGCTCTCTGCACTGCACAGGTGAGGGTAATTGGGTTAACGACCTACCCACTCCACCCTGCTCTTTGAGTCAGAAGACTCCCCATTTGCAGGTAGGCTGGTAAAGCTATGCCTCCTAAAGTGTGAATCGGAAATACAGAAATACCGGCTACAGGCTTTCTGTTTCCGGGCACCCCCAGTTCTGTTTATAGTCCCCAGCGAAACAAAACAAGCAGACGCTCGTAAAGAGGGTAAGAGACAGAAGAGATTGGGGAACAAACAAGACGAGAAGAACACAGGATGTTAAAAGATGAAATGTACTTCAAAACAATGGAGTCAACCCTATCAGGTCGCTCTACCATTTAAACTTAAATGGTCAACCATGCCCAGACGTAAACTTAAATGGTCAACCATGCCCAGACGCATGTCATCAGGTGCTGGAAAGTTGCGGGCACAACAACATCCTCCATCTCAGCACAATGACCATAAAGAGATTTTTATCTTTTTTTTTCTTTTTTTTTCTAATTCTCTTTCTTTCTCTTTTTTCCATTTCCATTTTCTCCTTCCCAACCATCTCACTCTGAATAGTCTCATCATGAACAGCATTGGGACCACCAACTTTCTGACCAAACCTCAGGTCATTAGGGCTAAACCCTGTGATCTCCTGGGCGACCTCTCTGGAAGCCAGTAGGAGCCATGGCAGTCCCTTCTCAGGAACGGCCACTGGAGAGGTGGAACAGAGAGAAACATTAATGCATTCCCCATTATTCCCCCCCCCCTTTAGATGGGCAAAAGGTGGTGGGCTTAAAGAGGTTCACATGTTATTGCATTCCTGCCAACAACATTTGTCTCAATACTCTTTTCAAATGGCACAGCTGTCTCTAACAGCCTTTCCAAAGCCGGATCACTGTCCTGCTTCCCAACTAACATAGTCTGCAACATGGACTGAAATGGGTCAGGCAGAACCAAACTAATATGAACAGTCTCAACATCCGTGCCTCGGGTAGCCCCCTACGCATCACACGTTGCTGTCATTTCCTGTGTCACAGCACAGGCTGGATGCTCAATGACAACATCTGATATGTCGTCAAACATAGGACTAGGAGAGTCTTGTGAGTTTGGACTAGGAGAGTCTCGTGAGTCTGGACTAGGAGTCTCGTGAGTCTGGACTAGGAGAGTCTTGGGTGACTACACTTGGGAGAGGCCCCTCGGCCCACACCCGCACCTCAGCCAGATTGTTACCCAGTTCGATGTCCACACCATCAACAGGCAACTCAGCGCGCACACCTCTCTGCACATCACCACTCCCCAAACCTGAAATGAGAGAAATGTCACATACAGGAACAGGGAACACAGACAACGTTGGATGAGGAGAAAGCAATAAATCTAGCTCCCTATGCTGCAGATCTATTTTGGCAAGCTCAGCCTTTTGCTTAATCTCCTCCAAAGCGAACTCTAGTCTGTGGTTTGCTTCTTGTAAAGCCAACTCTCGTAGCAGAAGTTCCTTCTGCCGCTCAAAACTGAGTGCCATAGTGCACTATTGGCCTAAACAAAGTGCCACACGACACAGTTGGCCTACAAAACAAACAAAACTTATGCTGGGACAATGAAGCGTGAATACCCAGAACAAGACAGCCTGATCAAATGAACCTCCCCCTTGACTAGCCACAGTGCCTAACTAACTAACTACCTCAAAAGCTCAATCTTCGTGCCACTACATGCAGGGGGTACTCATGCACTGGAACTCTCTGGGCAGAAGAAGCACCTGTTATACAGCCACTCCTCTGAGCCAGAGACGTGCTCCCGAGAGGACACAAGCGCCAATGCCAGTGCCTGTCTCTACCCACGTTTGCAGCCGCCTAAAAAAGAAAATACCAAGACAAGCCCCCCTATTGGGAACCCGCCTTCTTTGCCTAACCGGGGATTAATGGTTCCCAAAACACACAGACTGTCAGGTATCAAACTCCAAAGCCTCAACACAAGCAATAACAAACAAACAAAACAAAGTAACAAATCTCCACCACAAGAAATCTGCACTAACGAACCACTACCCCTCCCAAATACCAAACAATCAAACCCCAAGAACAAAGATCAAATCACATGTGCTTACTCCCTAACACTGGCATACAAATAATTAGGCTACAAACAAATTCAAGCCAACAGGCTACAAATACTAGCTGCAAACCTCAGGTCACAGACACCAGTCCAATCAAGTAGCCTAATTGCTTTTCAAAGTAGCCCTCCTGTACTCAGACAGAGCCCAAACAAAGTGTCCCAACAGGAACCAAAACACAAATGCCAGCCAAATTACAAACTCCAAATGCTAGAAAAATTATCAAGCACAAATACCAATTCAACCACACTAGGCCAAATTACAAACAAAGTCAATGTCTAATTGCTACAAAAGGTCCTCCAAACGGCTCGAGCCCCCATATATGACGAACCACGAACCAGAGGTTATCATATAAAGGGAGTCAACGCACGCGATACAAAGTTAACAAAGATGATTTATTTAATCCTATCTAAACAAATAATAATCGAATTAAACAACAAATGTGCATAACAGAATGGACAGATGATGCCAAGTTGGTTCACTTGGTGGCTGATACAACCTGTCCTGTTTGATGGGAGAAGCAGATGGGAGAAGCAAATGGGGAAAGCAGATGGGGAAAGCAGACAGAAGGGTTAGACAAGGGAAACATATATACTGTGTGTGCAGGCAGCTCTTTGCACTGCACATGTGAGGGTAATTGGGTTAACGACCTACCCACTCCACCCTGCTCTTTGAGTCAGAAGATTCCCCATTTGCAGGTGAAGTGGGGGTCGTCACACAAGCGCTGAATTCTGAGCTGGGGGTGGGTCAAAAATATATCCGATATGAATTTCAAAGATACCCAGCGTACAATATGGGTTTAACACAGCTATACGGTGGGGTCTGGAAGCTCGGAGTTGCTAATAAACAGTTTAAATCATTGTTACAAAATGAGTGGTACTTACAGACCGAACGTCCATTTCCGCCGTTGGTGTCACAGCGCATGCGCACCAGGCAGCCTAATAGCGGCAGAAAAAGAAGACGCCATCTTGCCAACGTTTGCTCTGTGAGTACCACTCGTTTTGTAACAATGATTTAAACTGTTTATTAGCAACTCCGAGCTTCCAGACCCCACCGTAAAGCTGTGTTAAACCCATATTGTACGCTGGGTATCTTTGAAATTCATATCTGATATATTTTTGACCCACCCCCAGCTCAGAATTCAGCGCTTGGTACTTAATGAGCCTGGTGGCGGCATATCTGAGAGTGACTGCGGATACGAAAAGCCCCTGGCTTGCAGATCGCAGTCACGTAAGGGTCTACTCGCCGACAAGTTAAATGCATAATCTATAGGCTAATTTTAAGTCCCTCATTACCCCAATCAATCAGATTATATTTCTTTAAATGTGCTGCTGGCAGTAGGCTTAATGGAATGAATAATCAAATGAGATCTTGCTAGCGAAAATAATTAGTTCAACTCTTTCAGAATAAGGATTAAAAACAAGCCCAAATAGTATATCTAATTGATACAAATTATATTATGAGGATATCTGTACTGTATGTGCTTAGGTATTATGTACTATATAAATACATGGTTCCCAAAGAGAGGCTTGCAGTTACACTATTAATCAGGTTTTAATCTGTTTCGGACATAATCCATACATGCATTGAATTGATTACCCTTTGGTTTATACCAGTGACACCTCATGTTCATCATCAGATAACAGTGCTTGAAAAGATAAATGCATTTTCTCAAATTCATTCATCAAAAACGTCAAAGGCTCATTCAATTGATCAAGTCACGTCACGTCAACAAATCCATCAAACAGTGACAGTGATACAATTAAACACTCCACAGATTCAGATTCCTCATAATTCATATCCACGCATAGACGCTTCAGCTTGAATGAAACACAATCCGGGCGCTCCGTTAAGCAAATACACAGCGAAGAATATTAAACTAATCAGAGCCAAACGCCCGATAGGTTTCATTCATTAAAAATATCCCCACAGGATTCACATTTGCAATGATCCGTTTAGTCCGTTATTAAAATAACTGTCGCGAGCGCCGTATCCGTATAACTATGACGTGCATTATTTAGGACAAAGTACATTTAGTATCAGCATTTTAGGTCTATTTTACATTTCAAAAGCCCCCTCTAGGAAAACGAAGCACAAAAACATAATTCAGAATGGTATAATGGGATCTACACCGTTATAATTATTTCAGGAAGCGAGCTGGCATTACTTTGCGAGGGTGTGGCCATGCAGGTTATCCAGCTAACTGAACTAAACCCTGCTCCGGAGCAGGTTAAAACTTTTCGATCTGTTGCCATAGCGACTTAGAAAATCCGATGTCGGGGAATGGAAATGTCTGGCTTAAGTCAAGCTATGCTGAAAATTATCCGGCTAACTCAGTTAGCCAGGTACGGGGAATAGGGCCCTGGTCTGCCGTCATGTTGTGCTCTTAACGGGTTGTTATTGTTGTCCTCGTCTTTAAAACTGCACGGCATTAATGTTGGTTTATTTTGACGATTTCATCAGCTTTCTGACCATGGACCAAACCCGAAAACTCCTCCTCATATTGGAGTCTGACCCCAAGGCCTACACTCTACCTGTGGTCGGAGTGTAAGTATACCTGCTTCAATTTTCTACATAATCAATATCCTGAAGAACCTTCTTCATCGCAGCATTATTTGTCTTGTTTCTTTTCCTTTTGTGTATTGAATATATATATATATTGTATATTCTATGAAAGTATATTGAGTTTCAGAGTGCTCTGGTGGTGTTTTGTACATTCAATCAGCAGTAGCAGGTAGGGGTGTGAAAACTTCTCTATTCTCTAAGATCCATCGCGATGCGGACGTTGAGGATTCGGCACAGATGCAGTGACCGAACATAATCTATTATTAAAAAGAACATTTGGGATTTGCCCCACAACTATAAAGCGCCCCACAAATCAAATATATTAGTAGTATTATTGTATCATTAAAGCTAGTGCTCTGGTCACGCATCCACTCAACTCATAGTAAATACAGCATCAGGCTATTCTAAAAGTATTTATACTGATACTAATAAAAAGAGTATTGTGTAGAAATTGTCGGAAAGGAGAAACGCACAATTTCTATCTTGCGACAACACAAAGCCGTGTGTAATTTATTACATTTATAGCACAAGTGACAGCTGTCGGATCTATGCCGTGCTAGCCTCTGACAGCTCGTAGTAACCAAACATTTTATCAATGACATCCCACCAGCGTGTCTTCTCTAAGCCCAACCCCAAAACCAACCTCCTTAGAGTGACAGTGCCCCATCAATACATCAAAACAATACAATGGTGAATTATGTCCATAGCACCCACTACAATTGAACCGTTTTTAACAGCTGGATATCGAGATACCTTTCTAGTATCTGTATCATGCAACACTAGTAAAGACATTTATTTTGACATTCTGATTTAAGAACTTTCTAAATAAAAGTTAATTGAATAATTAATAATAATTTATTTCTACGGATGTCTGTCATATCGAAGTGATATTGGCATGACATATTTAGCATGACATCTCATTGTAATGTCAATACTGGACGACTGCACGCTTGTCAAGAGCCAATCACGCAGTCTTTCAGTATTGACATTACAATGAGATGTCATGCTAATATGTCATATTCTACAATAGGATGTACTACTATAATACCTAATAAAACAATTAGAATAATAGAGGCCTACTGCTGGAGCGATTAATTTCGCACATGTATATAGTACGTGTTTGTGTGTGCTCGTGCGCTGAGGCTGCCTTACTAACGCATTTATTTTGTTTAGCAATGGAAGGAATACATCAATCCAACAATAAATATCATAGAGAAGACTGTATATAGGGCATTAATACAGTATATTCCACTATACAGTAGCTATATCCGCGGCGATCGGTTTAGTTCTTATTTATTCAGTTTGCAGTGTGTGTAATGCTCATGATGCCTCATTGAGTCAGGACTATAAATGCAAAACGTAATTATTAATTATACAAATATTGTCTTATTAATGATCATTATAATGATTTAATTCCACGGACAAGTTTTCATGTCTGTAGTATCGGCAATCCCCAATGACTTGTCCCAGAGAAAGGGCACACACCGGTCTGTCCGATTTATGACTGCCTTTTCAAGTACGTAAATCCTACAAAGAATTTACAATGCGAAGCCGTTCCAGAATGCCGAATAAGTACGCAAATCGAGTTACAAAGGAAATCCTTGGTATATTTTACGTATGTCTGTTCGAGAATGTTTAGACTGCCAGCAGTTTAAAATTATTTGATGTTGTCTGCGTTGGAGTTCAGTAGCGTTTTGCTGGCGAGGGCCAGACTGACAGTGTTGTAGGCTAGACTCGCGGTTTCTTGCCTTAGATTATTGCTGCATTTTTTTTCTCTCAATACACAAGTGTGTTTTAAAGCTTCCTCTGGAAAAGATCTTCAGTGTTTTAGTCGTCAGTTTTTTTTTCTTTTTACTGTATTCAAAATCATACACTAGTGATCTTCAACTACAGTCAGGGGCGGATTTAGGATTGTAGGAGATCCGGGGCTTAGCCCAGATGGGCCCCCCCCCCCCCTTTTTTTTTATTATTTTTTTATTTTTATTTTTTTTTATTTTTATTTTTATTTTTTATTTTTTTTGGGCAGGTAATGGGTGGTTTGGAGGCGGTCAGGCACGACCCCCTCCACGACAGATTTTTTTTGAATTTAATTAACCTGTACGTGCAATTTCCTGCAATATAGAGCCTTCAATCTTGACCAATAAAGCTGCTCTTTTCACTATAAAACTCAGTTAACCATAACGTAGTTATGGTTAGATTTATATATTGGGGGGGGATATATCATATTTTTCATATAATCAAAAAGTGGTGGAGCAAGATCATACCTTTGCTCTCCCAAGTTCAATAGTGGGAGAGCAGAGATGCTCCGAATGCTCTTATGGCCAGGCGTCTATGATTCACTGATACAAAGTAAAATAGTGCAGTGCAATAAAATAGTTAGTAAAATAGAATAAAATAATGCAATAGTGCATTGCAATAAAATAGTTATCATCGTATTTTTTCAGGAGGCCGGTAAGGAGTGCATTACAGTAGTCGAGTTGGCTTGAGATAAAGGCATGGATCTGGTTTTCAGCGTCCTTTTGATTTATAAATGGCCGTACTTTAGCTATGTTTCTAAGGTGGAAGAATTAAGTTTTTGTCAACTTGTTGATTGTGATTTAAAGCTTAGGTCTGAGTCTACCATAACACCAAGACTTAACTCACTCAAATACAGTTAGCAGCTGGATAGACCACAGGTGGAAATTAGCTTCTGCTAAATCTGGTGCAAACATATTTTCATGTAACAATGATGAACTGTAAAAAATAAATAAAAATAAAAATCATTTTTTTTATTTTTTTTTTATTTTTTTTTATTTTTTTTAAATAGATTCGGGGCTTTTCAGAATACATCCGGGGCTTGAGCCCAGGTAGCCACCCCCTAGCTCCGCCCCTGACTACAGTGATATACTGTACCTGTGCCTGTGTTCCCCTGATACCAGCCGAGCCTGATAGTGAGACGTCTGAACTCTGAACAGTGTGTTTTTGCCGTAACTGTCTTAACCACCTGCACGTTTCCAGTATGACAGACGCATGGCTCAGTGACAATAGGACAGCATGACAACAGCAGGCAGCAGACTATACGTACAGATTACTCTCTATATAAAACTCCTGTTAACGCCCCCCCCCCCCTCCCCGACAGATGGCTGAGTGGAATCGCCCACATCTCCAACCCCCAGGTGTGGGCCTGGTGCCTGGGGTTTCTGTTCAGCTCCTCCCTCCAGGACAGGTGAGCTGAACCTCCCGTCAGGCCTGGGACACTTTCCCCTCGACTGACGAGCCTATGCCAATTTTTCCAGAAATGTGAAATGAAGTGAAAACATGCCTTTGAGAGGATTTTGGGGCCAGTAGCAGTCTGGACACGCCCCGTCATGAGAATAAGTGACCTCTTGACCTCTGGAGAGCTGTCTTTCCAGCGCATGCTCCTTTTTCATCCTTTTATCATCATCATCAAACCTTTATTTAATACTTGTAAGATCATTGAAGTTGCCCTCATTAATAAGACAAAATTATAAGTAGTAACACAACGAGATAAAAACAAAGCTAAAAACAGGGGAAATCTGATACCAAACAAGCCTTATCGGCAGAAAGAAGGCATGTTCTTGTCGGCACTGACATGTTTCTTAGCGTTCAAAGGTTAAATATATATAAAAACTAGTGCTGTCAATCGATTAAATTTTTTAATCACGATTAATCGCATGATTGTCCATAGTTAACTCGTGATTAATTGCAAATTAATCGCATTTAAATAAAAAAATTATCTACCTAAACAGATCTTTTTCAAGTTCCAAGTTTTAATACTCTTATCAACATGAGTCAACAAATGCTTGCTTTATGCAGCCATTTAACACAAAAGGATGACCCTCATGCATTGCAAATTTGCATCAAATTCAAAACAGAGTGATGCACAAAATAACTTAAAAGAAAATAATAATTTTAAACAATGAATAAAGTGTGCATGAAATAATAGGGGAAAGAAAACGTTAGGAACTTGTTACATTCACCCACACAAGGGCTGAGTAATCACACACCCCCTCTCTCTCTCTCACACACACACTCCCAGCTTTCTTTCTCTCTTGCCCCTTCCTCATCTCTCACCCCTCTCTCTATATATCTCACACACATACACACGCACACATACACACACACACACACACACTTCAGAAACAAACATAGTATCAATGAGAGCATCAATAATACACCTGAGTGAAGTCTTTTAAGTTAATCGTGATATAAAAAAAAATTGCGTTAATTAGGGCTGTCTTAAATACTTTGAAGCTTCATTTGATGGCACAAGCTTCGAACATACCGGTAAAAGAAAAAAATCGAAGTTAATTTTTTTTTTTTTTTTTTTTTGCCTCAAATCTTCCGCCTCCATTCCAATGAAACAAAAGTAAGCGGCGCCTCCTCTCTACAACAAGCACGTGGAGATTATCTGTGTTGAAAACAACAAGGACATGTGCAGCAGACATGTTGACGAAGATATCATCAGACGTGTGGTTACACTTTAAAATATGCAAAGACAATGCCCAAAAAGCAGAGTGCCAGATATGCCAGAAGAAAATGGCATATCACAACTCTACAACAACTTTGTCAAATCACCTAAAAAACGTAAGTATCGTTGTACACGACGGCGACACCACACAAAACATTAATAAGGCTATGCCTATGCTGCTATGACTAATGTGTTACCAAGTTGGCAAATTTTATTATAATCATCTGCTTTTGTAGGTGCATTGTCTGATATAATTATGAATTATAAATTAAATATAATATAATTGTTTGCTTGATAGACGAAGGTTGCAACATAATTATGTAATGTCATGTCGTTGGCTGTGAGAGCAGCCGCACTGCACCCAGGCAGCGCAGCCGAGTGAAACCTTGTTGGCTGCGTCACAGTCACGAAAGAGGCTACTTAATTAATTAATCCAATCCACTTTATTTATAGAGCACATTTAAAAACAACAACGTAGTGCTGTACAAGTCCCACAACATAAGATAATAAAAAATTAAATAAATATTATAATTAATATTATATATTTTTTCCCCCGAAGCTTCGAATTAAAATCGAAGCTCGGCCCGAAGCTTCGATTGCCAAAAAAAGCTTTGAAGGTCAGCCCTAGCGTTAATAGAATCGGCGATAACACGTTAATACCGCGTTAACTTTGACAGCCTTAATAAAAACTTAAAGCAAAAGGAGCCCTGTTCTTTTAAATTAGGTTTCAACAGTCTCATAGCAGCAGCAGCCTAGACCAGCACTTCAGAGTACCTTACTCACCAACTCTTTAACACTGATGGATATTTAAAAAATTTATAAAAGAAAAAGCCCTCCTCAACAATACCAGCCTCGGGCCTCCAGAATAACTTGTCCCACTCATGTTGCTAACATTTTAGCTGATGGCAACCATGATGAGTAAGGGAACACACATTTATTTTGTGTATAATTTGTAAAATATATATAATAAAAAATTGTATTTCGAACATAAAAAACAGTTTTGTACACGCACATCTTTGACACACACACCACATGAGTCAAGGACGTGCATTGCAATGAGCTTTTTCATGTGACGTCACAGAATACCAATTTACTAATTTCTGAATACAGTCTGTGCAGAATCTGACTGGCTTGTCTTATTTCACAGTTTAAGTGTTAGTAGGCCCATCAGAGACCCAAATGTATATATTGCACAAGCACTGAAAAAGTGAGCTTTTCACAATATGGGACCTTTTTAATAATACTTAGATGAACAACATGCAGTTCAGAACTCAAGAACTATTAGGAATGTCTGACCACTAAGTGTGTTTGACTCTTAACACATTGAGTGCCACGCCCCTTCCGGGAAGTGACCCCTTCCTTGCCGTCCATTAACCCCATGTAAACGTAGTTGTAGTT
The DNA here is from genome assembly GCF_963971535.1 of Notolepis coatsorum. Classification (NCBI taxonomy): domain Eukaryota; kingdom Metazoa; phylum Chordata; class Actinopteri; order Aulopiformes; family Paralepididae; genus Notolepis; species Notolepis coatsorum. Next base: position 71,468,256 of record NC_140167.1, on the reverse strand, counting down.
TGTAGAGCTAAACCTATATTTTATAGTATAGCTATGGGTCTAATAACGCCGTTGAGTCTCAGTGAGTTACTTCTGGTCAACGTGCAAAAAACAGATTCTTTTTTCATCCGTACATTTCCGTTTCATACCGTTTTGAATATGAATATAGTTTGGTTGCTTCTGAGTAATTCCAGGGAAAAGACCCGAAAATAGCTTTTTTTTTGTAATTCAATACGTTGTAATCTTTCGCCTGATTATCGGATCTTTCTGAAATCAACGCTAGATCATCATTTGTATCCTTCCTCGTGCACGCATGCAATGTGGTTTAGACCGGCGCGCCGCAATAATGGCCGAGGGCGGTATAAGACCGTCTGCCAGCTCAGACACACTCAGAACAGTATGCACAAGGTGCCCCGCTGAATTATGAATGGCAATAGCGAATAAAAGAAATACCGTGAGAAAAACATAGATCTACGTTTCCGGCACTCAACAATCGGGCGACAGAAACGTGGTTCTACGTTTTCGGCAAACAAATGGTTAACCACCAAAACCGGCAACGTATGACGTATATCATGCCAGTTAGGGTACCTTGTGTATACTGCACCTTGTGTATACTGTTTACTCTTACTCTTACTTAAAAATGATTGTATTGCCTATATTTATTGTAACATATAATATAACCGATGGGGCATACAGACCCTCATCTGTACTTTTGTTTGCATTGTTTATTTTTATCATATTTTTATATTCTGTTAATTATATTGTTCACACGGTTTATTTGTCCTCATATTTCTTTATTCAGATGACATTTTATTGCCTATTTATGTCTACTATTACCCTGCCCATACCTGTAGCTCCCCTCCCCCATGCTGCTATGATGCCTGAATTTCCCCAAGGGGATCAATAAAGGAATATCTTATCTTATCGGCTGACACATTTGTACCTCGAAGCAGAAGTAGGATTGTATGGATCCCGGGGGTAGGTGTGGTTCCGGGGGTCTTCACCATGTCTGTTACACACAGCCTCCATGCCCTTCTCGCTGCTGTGTTTTCAGAGTGCTGTCGGAGAGTGGCTGTTTCCTGGCCGTCCTGTACTCTCTTACCCACAGGCAGCCAGAGTTCTACCAGTGCCAGGCAGCCCGCGGCCACATGACCTACCAGCTCCTCACCAGCTCCCAGTCACTCAGCCTCTACAAGGTCAGCAGCCTGGACCTACCTCCAGTAACGCCCATGTTATTTGTAGTGTTGTCACAATACCAAAATGTTGACTTTGATACCGCTACCAGTTCTAAAACGATACCGTGGCAAAAACCTAAAATATCAGGACAAGTAATGGAATATAATATTAGATGACGGGACATGTATAAGATCCTTCTTGTGCGCTTTGTCAAACCCCTGCAACACTGAGGCACATCCTCACCGGCTGCAAAACCAGTTTGTCCCAAGGGCGCTACACCTGGAGACACAACCAGGTCCTAAGACAACTGGCGATCACCCTGGGAGGAAGGAGTACTTCCTTTCAACAATGCCCTCCCTCCCCCAATGCCTAGAGACACTCAAACATCACTTATTTTGTAAGAGCAGCACAGCTCCCAGCAAAGCCATCTGCAAGAGTAGAAGCAACCCTCCTAGACACTGCCCGGGACTGGAGAATGCAGGTTGACCAGAAACTCATCTTTCCGCCCTAGATCATTACAACTAACATCAGGCCGGACCTGGTCTTGTGGTCAACCTCCCAGTAGTCGGTATTCATTGTAGAACTGTCCAGACGAAACCAATTTCGGTCGTATCAGTCAAAGTATTTGATCGTATGCACCTTTCATCCACACGGAACTGCGTTCTGCGAGCCTGAAGACGCTATTTTCTGAAACCGGGTCCCAGAGTGAGAAACCCCCTTGTGTCGCCGTCTTTACAAGCGATACAAGTCTTTTTCTGAACTGTTGACGCGATAGCCCACCTCTCCCTTAACCCGCATGTGCAAACTCCCACATCACAACAACAATGGCATCGTACAGAGTAGTTGCGTTCGTGTTACAGAAGCTATTGAGCTTGATCAGGCTTTTACAGCTAAATGTACTGCGCCTTTACTACCACCGTCGACAACAGATTGACATCTCCCCTAATCCGCATGCGCAAACCCAGCCAACAAAACATACTGTTCCATAGCATACGTCTTCAGTTGATCATGACAAATCCTCTCTTACCTTGATGATTAAAAAGCCTCCATAATTTCACCTCCATAGCCATGAAGTGCTTTGAGAAGCTAGTGAAGGGCTACATGACATCTGTTCCTCCCTCCCCATCAACCTGGACCCCCTGCAATTTGCATACCGCCCCAACAGGTCCATGGAGGACGCCGTCGCCATAGCCCATGTGCTGCACACAGCAGCATCACACCTGGACAAGAGGCAGGGGAACTATGTGAGAATGCTATTCATCAACTACAGCTCAGCATTCAATACCATAGTCCCCTCCAAACTCATAGCCAAGCTCAGGGACCTGGGCTTGAACTATGACCTCTGCCAGTGGGTCTTGGACTTCCTGACGGGCAGACCCCAGGTGGTGAGAGCAGGCAACTGCACCTCCTCATCCATCACTCTCAACATAGGGCCCCCCCAGGGCTGTGTTCTGAGTCCCCTCCTCTACTCCCTGTACACACATGACTGTGTGGCACAGCGGAACAACAACACAATCATCAAATTTGCTGATGACACAGTAGTGGTGGGCCTGATCTCTGCAAACGACGAGAGGGCCTACCTGGAAGAGTTAAAGGTTCTAGCGGGATGATGTCAAGAGAACAGCCTCTCCCTGAACGTCAGCAAAACAAAGGAGATGATTGTGGACTTTAGGAGGTCGGGGGTCAGGGACTACAGCCCCCTCAGCATCGACGGAGCACCGGTTGAGAGAGTGAACAGTTTTAAGTACCTCGGAGTCCACATATCCGAGGACTTGACATGGACCACACACATTGACAGTGTTATCAAGAAGGCACGACAACGCCTCTCAGGGTTAGAAATTAAGGGGTGCTTGGGGCAAAATGCCCTAGGCCTAGAAGATTTACCAAATGCCCTCGAAAATCAGTTAAGGGGGGCAAGAAAAGCCCCAGACGGTTTACTAATTATATATATAATTATATATATGCTCTCCAGTGCGAGCATTTCACTCGTATTTGCCGCTAATGTGTGGGAACCGGAAAAATCATTTACTCAGTGTGCGAGTGAAGATTACAAACGGCTCTGCTGTTAATAGTTCAGAAACTACAAGTCCCCGGCGGCTAAGTGGCGCAGTGGGCAAGGTGCTCGCCACTAGTGCAGGAGATGCTGGGTTCGAGCCCAGCTCTCGGCATTGCTACCAGCTTAGCTGGTCGTTCGTACTAACACAATTGGCAGTGTTGGGGGTGGGAAAGCTGGTGGGTGGGTCCTGGTCGTTGTAAACAGTGACTCCTACAGTTCGGTCGGAGCGCCTGCTCAGCGAGGAAAGGATCTAAGGGGGGGTAGTGTGATCCTTCCATACGTTACACCCTCTCAGTGAGAGTCCGCGCTGCCAGGTGAAAAGAAGTGGTGGTTGATTGGCTACACATGTGTCGCAGGAAGCATGTGATAGCCTCCACTCTCCCAGACCGACCGTAGGGGGTAGGTGCGCAGCGACCAGGAAGGGGATTGGGAATTGGCATAACGACTAACATTGGGATGTGAGGAAAAAGGAGGGGGAAAAAGATAAAAAAAAAAAAACCCCGACAAGTCCCACATTCCACAAGGCGCATAAACATCCAATCACAGTAGAGTTTCCTGCGGTGACGCGGCTGGTTTCATGCGAGTGAAAGGAAATGAGAACACAGTACGCGCTGGAAAAGAAAGTCACGGTACCGGCATAGGCAAGTTATACATTCAGAATCAGACAACGCAAAAAATTCAGCCAGCCATGAAGCCCATTCATTTTTATTTTGAGCAAAAGAGAGACGAGGAGAAAGAGGAATCCGGCGAGGCAGCTAATGTTACTGAGGCGGATAACGTTAGCGAAGTTAGCACACGCACCCAGCCAGTGACTTTGGTGGTGTGTGCTATTGCACATATGTGTGTCCCGTTTGCACATGCACATACACACACACACGCACATAGTAAGCCATCACTGGGAACGCTCAGAGGAAAGAGGGGGGCTGAGAATATCTGTCTATCTGTGTCTCTCCCTCTCCACATCTCTCTCTCCTGAACCTATTTAATTCAAAAGGAAGACATTGATGGACAGTAGCTATACGTATAAATTATAGCTCAGTTGTAGCTGTAACCGAATAATTGTATTACCGTAATTCCTCTAATAGTAACCCCGGCTTGTATTTGTTTCAACTGTAGCGGGTACCAGGCTTGTATTAGGAGGAGGCCTCTATAAGAGGGAGGCCTATATTTCAAATTTTCAAACGGATCATAATGAATAAATCAACATTTTGTGTCAGTTTGAACCCAGTAAAATGTACTGGGTTCATTTATTGAAACCAAGTACTGTATGAAATAGTAAACAGTGCAATTACAGGTCACTGGTCATTTCAACGTTTTCAAAGTGAAATCAAGTAACTAGCTCAGTATGCAGCTCAGTATATTAGTAACCCGGCTTGTATTAGGAGGCCGGCTTATAATTGCTTAGCTCAAGAGCACACCCGGCCATTAATAGAGACCCGGCTTGTATTTGAGACCCGGTTACTATTAGAGGAATTACGGTAACTATTAATGAACTATTATTCAATAGCGTTTAAATTATAATGAATTAAATAATTGTATAAAGAATTTTCCATGTTCTGTCATCTAATAATATATTCCATTGCCTTGCCTTTCCTATCTGTATCAAAGTCAAAATGTTGGTATCGTGACAAGACTACAACATACAAAAGCAGCTTGACAACTGATATCCTATATGCGTCTAGTAGGCATGGGCCAATTTGTGATTTTGGTGGTATGTGCTATTTGCACAGATGTTTATCCCTTAGTATGCACAAGCATACTATAATATGCATGTAATAAATAGTTTGTTAATAAACTCTGTTACTTGAACAATTTTCACTGTGCTCCTAAATGTCTTTGTGTGCTCCTAAATTTTTATTTGGATTTGATTTATAAACATTTTATTTAGGAGCACATGTGCTCCTTGGGAAAAAGGTTAGCGTAGAGCCCTATATATGGAGACATTAACATTACGTTATCAAACATAGGGACGAAGACTGTAAAAAGAAGTTTTGACAATGTTTTATAATCTTTGTTAATTTTCATCATAAAAATTCTGTGCCCCCTAAATAAAATAAAAAAGCCCCCGAAAATCAATTAACACATCCTGCGCCAAAAACGTCATACAACGTCATTCAAGTTCATGCTAATTCTGCCATTCCACGGCGTACGCCGTTATTGAGATCATATTTAATTTTTTCGCCATGTTCATAATTCCCTCACGGAGCCTGGTCTGATGCAGTGGGAGCCTGCACAACTCTGCAACGTTTCAATACTGCCGCCTGGTGGATGATCGGCGAGTTACAACCGGAAATGGATCTCTTGTGATCTCGGTGCACCGGGGAAATGCGTCCGGCACTCACATATTGTTACGGGACTCTAGACACACATCGTGTATATGGATCGCTGCCATAACTCAATAATCGAGATGATTTGGGCGTTTATTATTATTATACAAACCGGAAATGGATCGAGTCGATCGCCGTCAAATAAGTGGGATCTTTCTCCTCCAGTCTCATCGGCGAACGGTAAGAGGACGCTGACATCATTTTCAGCGCGTTTGTTTATTATTATTCATGCAAACTGCTCTGATCAATATATCACCCATACTACATAAAGCATTTACTGACTATCACGGAATTATAAACGACCCCCCCCCCCCCCCCCCCCCCCGTTCATCCGCGCATGATAAGTCATAACGTTTAGGATCATGTGCAGTTGAAATTTTTTGTATAGCGTGTATCGCCAACAAACGGCAGTTGATAATCTATATATGCGTTTATGCCTATAAATCACATTCTAGGAATTACTGCAGAAAACGATAAAAACATATTTATATTCTAGACGGTATTTTCATATGAATCTATGAATGAAAAAGTATAACGTTCCCACATCCTGAACGATAGATAATCGATGTTGAATGGGCCATAGTAATGTCAATTTAGCAATACAATTAAAAAAGTTATAGCCCTGCAAAGAAGGTAAACATCTCCATAGGCTTAGACTGGTGGCAGTGATCATACATTGATGGATATAAGCGTGGCAGTTAATGTGTTAAGGGGGGCAAAAAAAAGCCCTGGAAAAAATGTTAATTTCTAACACTGACGCCTCTACTTCCTTAGGCGCCTAAGGAAGTTCAAAGTGAGTCAGAAGATCCTCAAGAACTTCTACTCATGCACAATAGAGAGCATCCTGACTGGCAATATCACCTCCTGGTTTGGGAATAGCACTGCACAAGACCGTAGCAGACTACAGAGAGTGGCCCGTTCAGCCGAATGCACAATTGGAGGGGGGCTTCCCACTCTCCAAGACATTTACAACGAGCGCTGTATGGGTAAGGCTAAGAGAATAATCAAAGACCTCAGCCACCCAAACAAATGCCTCTTTGAACTGCTGCGGTCAGGCAAGCGATACCGGAGTCTCATGGCAAGCACAGAGAGACTCAGAAGGAGCTTCTATCCCCAGGCCATCAGGATGCTCAATGAACAATAACAGACCATCAAATACACCCACAACACACACATCCATACGCACACACTCACTTTGAATAAACAACACACTGTAGCACCCACTTTACCCACTTTAGACATGCCCCTTTTCCACTGCATGGTACCTACTCGACTCTACTCCCTGCTCTGTCGAGGTTCCAAGCGAGTAGAACTGGTACCAGAAAAGTGACGCGAAACACTGCAGACCACTGATTGGTCAGAAGAGAGAAGCGTCACACGTTGGAGCGTCTGCACAAAAACAGAAAGCCGCCATCTTTAATGCCTTAGGGTTCATTATTTGTTTGCAGCAGGAACAAGTGCAATAAACAAAAAAGGATACATTCACTGTGTATTCTGCCTCATTTATTGATGAAACAAAACCGACAACACAATTTACCACCGAGCGGAGAGTTTACTCTCACAAAAAGATCGCTGATTTGTTAAGCTTGTTGTTAGCTTAGGTGCTAATGTGCTTGCGTTTTATGAAAATGAAAAAGATCAAAATCGTTTTTGTCTGGACATGGCCTAACTCTACCATGGGATGCTGCAGTTGGTGAAGCATATGAACGTAAACGACTGAAGTACTCCGACATAGCAGCCGAGGCAGAACAACACGGCTGGCGTGCCCAGGTGCTTCCGGTTGAGGTCGGGTGTAGAGGATTTGTTGCCACGTCCACAACCAAGCTTCTTAAGGCGATGGGAGTGCGAGGACAGACGTTCCGTCAAGCCATCAAATCACTGTCAGAGGCTGCCGAACGAAGCAGCAGATGGCTATGGATCAAGTAAAATGACCATAGAGGGGTCATTTTACCTGGGACGCCAGGTGTTGCCGTTGAGCCCTTCGGAGATGTCGTGGGCCAGTCAACGAAACACCAATGAAGGAGGGTGCCCAACTGAAGACCCTAGTGACGCTTTTACCCTTACCCCATTCAATACCAAGTGCTGATTATCTAAGGGATTGTACTATCTATCTGGTCCTATAAGCTCAACTTAGTCACAAATGGAGTGAAACGCTTGCACTGTCAAGTCCTCACTTTAGGCACAATCACGAACGGACAATGTGGAAAATTGGTGGGAAAATTGGTGTGTGTGTTCAGCCGACACTGTTGACACGCCCACTATGCAAAGTGTGCACTCGTAGAAAATGCGGTATCAAGCTATTATTCTAAAAGTATCGATACTAATAAAATAGAGTATTGGACGGCTGGGTATCGTGATACTTTGCTAGTATCGGTGTATCGTGCAACCCTAGTTATTTGCTTCAACAACAGGTAGCTTGTTAGAAATGGCTCATTCATTGAAACTTTACGTTTACTGTAAGTCTTACAGGACCAATGGAGAGCGATACTAAATATTTTTGTTTTTCTGTCTCACTCACTACTTTTAAGGACGCTGTTTACACACACCTGCAACTGTCACCCAGCCTTTTAACTTTAATTAGTTTGTTCTACTTCATGTATTACATACCTTGTAATTATATTTGGTTGTTTGATTAATTATTTCCCTTACCTCTTGTGATGTATGCATCGTCTGTCTCTTTTCTATTTTATTTGATTATATTTTCACCCTTCGAGAGGGCCTTTTGTCCTCTCGCCAGGCCGTCATTGTAAATAAGAATTTGTTCCTAATTTACCTGCCTGGTTAAATAAATGTTAAATAGAATAAAATGGATACAATCCCTACAGCAAAGTATAGGCCTATGAGTAACTGCTATATGTATATGCTAAATAACGCCATCATCCTTACCTTGAGAATAGGGATCTCTTTGGATGAATGTAAACACTTTAATCATATATCATTATTTTCCCCCTTCTGAGCAGAATGTGGAGGTGAAGGAGGGAAACGCACTACAGTTTGAGCTCAGCGCAGAGTGCCAAAACCAGGAAACAGAGTTGTTCAGAGAGGTGCTGTCTCAAGCTCCCCCGGCAAGGTAACATGGATGAACCCAAAGGCTTTTCCTTGTAGTTGGCTTGGGAGTCATGTGTACATTTTGTTTTGTTTGTTATTTGGACTGAACAATGCATCAAATTGATACTGCAGTATGAAAGAAATGCAATATCTATATTGTGAAGACTGCAATGTGGGCATTTTTAAATATCTTTTTAAGATAAACATAATAAAAAAAAAAGGTAATGTGATTGAGAAGAGTCTGGCAGACATGCTTCACTCAGACCCAGAAGTGCCAGGTCTGTAATGTCATACAGTAAACAAGCCTTGTGATTATGGTGGTAGTAATGTTTTCCATATGGTCCAGCCCCATTTCCCAGGTCCCCACTGGCTGATTGGAACTCACCCAATTGTCTCCCTCCCCTCAGGGCTCCAGTGTTGCCAGTGGGCTCTCCACACAGTGGCCTGTCAATCAGCGACCAGGACTCTGGTGTAGAGGATGAAGACCTGTCACCAAGACCCTCCCCCAACCCTCACCCCCTGGCTCAACAGGTCTCTCACTCATTCACTCTCTCACTCTCACACACTTTCCTCGTATCTCTTTTATCACACTTCTCCTATCTGGTCATTGGATTTATGGAATTTTGAGGGGTTCATTCCATACAGGAAAAGTCTGCTACAGCCGAGATGGAACCAAATCTGACGAGCTGAAAACATAGTGAAACCTACTATGGCAGATACAATGGACGAGATGTTACAAATGACTCAAGCCAAGGCGCCATGTTTTGGCACAGAGCTCCTGTAGCATGTATGCCTTCCCCTCCCAGAAGTGCATGCTGCACACCACACACACACACTCAGGAAGGACTTACATTTTCTAGGTTAAGGAATTACCCCACTGTTATTAGGGACAGTCATGGAAAAATGGTGGGATTTTACATCGGGTCTGGAGGCAAAACACGTTCAGTGGAAAATAATTTCTCATCTCTGGTTTATTTTGCTGGATGTTTAGAACTGGATGTTTAGAACTAGTAGGGCTTCACGATTTGGTGGAAGTGTGCGATTATTGTGGATAATATTACGATGGCGATATAATGGATTAATGGTGTCATGAGTCTACTTGCTTGGTTATCAAGGAAAATGCTGAGATTACTGATAGTTTAAAAATTTTTATACAAACTTAACCACATGCAATTTTTTGATAAAAAATAATAGAAGAAAAGAATAAGACTGTCAATATCAACACATACATTCTTTCGATTGATTTAAAACTCGATTAATCACGTTACCATTGTTGACCCCAGCAGCCTCCCATAATTACTTTGATTTCCTGACGGGTGGCTGGTGACACGTTTGTTTACATTCCTGAATCTCATGCGCCACAGGCAGAAGAGCACCGTGACCAGACAATCCCAAATGTCTTTATTTCATAATACAAAGTTTATGAATGGACGTTTGGATTAAACCAAGTTGTATGCAGTGATGAACGGTCTTTCAAAACACAAGTTGCTTAACACATTGACTGCCACGCTTCTATCCATCAATGTATGATCACTGCCACCAGTCTAAGCCTATGGAGATGTTCACCTTCTTTGCAGGGCTATAACTTTTTAAATTGTATTGCTAAATTGACATTACTATGGCCCATTCAACATCGATTATCTATCGTTCAGGATGTAGGAACGTTATACTTTTTCATTCATAGATTCTTCCAAAAATAGCTTCTAGAATATAAGTGTTTTTATCGTTTTCTGCAGTAATTCATAGAACGTGAGTTATAGGCATAAACGCATATATAGATTATCAACTGCCGTTTATTGCCGATACACACTATATTAAAAAATTCAACGGTACATGATCGTATACGTTATGATTCATCATGCGTGGATGAAATGGGGGGGGGGGGGTCGTTTATAATTCCGTGATCGTCAGTAAATGCTTTATGTAGTATGGGTGATATATTGATCAGAGCGGTTTGCATTGAAAAGAATAAACAATCAAGCTGAAAGTAACGTTACTGTCCTCTTACCGTTTGCCGATGAGACTGGAGGAAAAATATCCCACTTATTTGACGTCGATCGACTAGATCCATTTCCGGTTTGTATGGCGCAATAAACGCCCAAATCATATCGATTATTGAGTTATGGCAGCGATCCATTGCACGCCTGTGTGTGTCTATAGTCCCGCAACGATATGTGACTGCCGGACGGATTTCCCAGATGCACCGAGATCACCAGATCCACTTCCGGTTGTAACTCGCCCGATCATCCACCAGGCGGCGGTATTGAGGCGTTGCTTTGTTGTGCAGAGTCCCACTGTATCAGCAGAGGCTGGGTGGCGGAATTATGAATGCCATGCCGAAAAAATGAAATATGATCTCAATAACGTCGTACAGCGTGGTCTGGCAGAATTAGCATGGCCAGCAAACGCGTCGTAAGCCGTTTATGGCGGTCAAATGTGTTAAAGTTACACAGGTCGAGCTACGCACGCTTTGCTTGCTAATGTTGGATAGTAGTGTTGATAAGAAGGAGACATCTGCCAACAAAGATGTTTCAAATGTATTCGCAAAATGGATTTACCGTTCAAACGTTATTGACGACTCCTGTGACCAGTAAATACGCACTACGTTGGTCTTTTCCTAACCATTTTGTGACCGCAGCATTTTCTATGTTATGTGCGCAAATATAATGTGTATACGCATATATACAGCTCTTTTAACGGCTCCGATTTGGACATTTAATGCAAGTCAAATCAAATCAAATTTATTTATAAGGCCCGACAACACATGTTAATGTCCCCATGGGCCGTACAGGTCTTCTTTAAACAAGTCAAGAAGAAAACATAACAATAAGAACAGAACAAGAACACCATAAGGTCCAAAAATGAATGAATGCAAATAAATGAAAGAATGCAAGCACTCCCAGACATACCCCACGCGAAGGTAAGGAAAAACTCACTAAAACCTAACAAGTTGCGGGCTTTCACTCATGCATTCAGCACGCATGCACGCACACACACACACATTTATTTAATACATTTTGCAGTTATACAATTGCACAGGCTGACATCGTGATTGCAATTGCGATTAGATCAGGGGTTCTCAAACTTTTTTATACCACGACCCCATTTGGCGACCCCACACTTAATGTATTGCATAATTTCAACGTGGAAATAAGGAATATCAAAATAAAAGCACACGTTGTTGAACTTGATCATGCATATTTATTAGAAAATGAAATTAATTCATATTATCAACAAAAGCAACGGAATTGTTTCTGTATAAACATTTATAAAACGAGGCATATTTAGCCAAAATATGTTGCCAGAACATGAAAAGAAAATGCGCTCGCTCACGTGCCCTTTGGCGGAGATGCGCTGCTACTCTGAAAATCCGGCCTCACAGAGGTATGTTGATGAGAAGGGGACAAGCTTTCTCAGCGCAGCATTACACAACACTGGGTACTCGTTCCGGACTGATATCCAGAACTTTGCGAGGGCCTGTCCAGTGAACTTGACTTAATTTCAGTAGCTTGTCACATGAAAGACGAATTACCCCAAAATCTCTGCTGATTAACCTGGAGTGTCACTAAAGTTTCGTAATCCAGCTCATTATCAGCAACCAATCGGTTGCTTTTGTCTGCAAGGAAAATCTGCGCTTCTTCTCAGAGTTAAAAAAGGCGATTTAATACTCTGCCTCGAGATAGCCACCTCACTTCAGTGTGGTATAGCAGCTGGTTATGTGCAGAGCCCATTTCATCGCGACCAACCGGCACCGCTTCTGACAACAAACCTATCCATTGCGAGTCCAGGTTGCGTCTATTCTTATCCTAACGCATGTTTGCTTCCGCGTTCGCGTTTTGCTAATCTGATTGGCCACTGCCGTTTCTGGTGCGATCTGATTGGCCACTGACGTTTCTGGTCATGTGACATGTGCGCCCAATCGCGTGACGCACCCATTTCCGCCTCGACCAGCAGCAACCTACCTAACGCCTAGTTTATCACTGGTTAAGCTTAGGCGACTCTTTAGAAGTTGGTTAGAGTTTGGAATCACGGCTGGGTTTCTATCGCCCTGCTCTAAGACAAACTCTAACCTTAACCAACTTCGAAAGAGTGCCTAAGCTTAACCGGCGAAAGAACTTGCCATCACACGATTGGCGCGACCAGAAACATCAGTGGCCAATCGGAGCGCAAAACGCGAACACGGAAGCAAACATGCGTTAGGATAAGAATAGACGCGTCCAGGTTACACACAAAAGACCACACCCCCAGCCCCCTCCCGCGATTATACATGCACACAGGATGTGTATTGGAATACTGTGTGTCGGCCTCCGTTGATGAAGGGGCGAGACATGGCAAATACACACAGCTGCGCGACACCACTGTCACCTACCCGCGACCCCACTTTGGGTCGCGACCCGTAGTTTGAGAACTGCTGGATTAGATGAATCGTGCGGCATTACTGGCTTATGTTGCATGTTGTGTTCAGGTGGAAGGGCGGTCGTTGTCAGTGTTATCCATCTCATGACGTATGTTTGGTGTCTATTCTTTCAGACGAAGCAGGTCCACCCCTCTGTGCCAGAGCTCTCCCTGGTGATGGACGGCAGCTTCGTGAGCTCGCCTGAGCCCGGTCCCGGTCCCACGCCTCACCATCTGCCTCCGCAACACACCAGGGGCAGAGCTCCCTCCTCCAGTCACCTCCATGCAGGCCATCCTCCTCCAATCAGAACGCCTCTGACCCCTCTGCCTCCCCAGGGCAGACGACCCCATGAGCAGCAGCCACTGCCCAGGTCATCCTCCAGCAGGAGGTCCGCTCCGTTTGGACAGAAGACCAGAGATGGTCGTCCGTCCTCATCCTCCTCCTCGAGTCCGAGAGCGGAGTCGTCTCCCGGCGGCTCTGACCACCAGCCCAGACAGGGTCCATCATCGGCCACCTCTCCCCACCACAGCCCCAGGCACAGTCCCCAAGTGACTCCCGCCCCCGTGCCCACCCACCACCAGCCCCCATCATCGGCCACCTCTCCCCACCACAGCCCCAGGCACAGTCCCCAAGTGACTCCCGCCCCCGTGCCCACGCACCACCAGCCCCCTGTGCCCACCCACCACCAGCCCCCCGTGCCCACCCACCACCAGCCCCCTGTGCCCACCCATCACCAGCCCCCCGTGCCCACCCACCACCAGCCCCCTGTGCCCACCCATCACCAGCCCCCCGTGCCCACCCACCACCAGCCCCCTGTGCCCACCCATCACCAGCCCCCCGTGCCCACCCACCACCAGCCCCCCGTGCATCCCAGGCATTTCCAAAGCACCCCCAACTCCAACATCAACCAGCCCTGTAGCTGCTGCTCTGCCCAGACGCACGAACTCACCCCCATATACCACTCTCCTAACCGCTGTCAAGGCGCTTCGGTCGCCCCCACCGCACCCTACAGCCACACCGGTGCCGGTCACCACTCGGACGGTAACCCCACCCCTCCTCCTCCTCCGCCAGACTGCTGTTCTTTTCCTCCGCACCAAACGCACTCCCGGCACTTACCAGGACACCTAGCGGCAGCAGACAGCCCGCACTCGCAGCCTCACCCTCCCGCTCACCCTCCCGCTCACCCTCCCGCTCACCCTCCCGCTCACCCTCCCGCTCACCCTCCTCCTCCCCATCAAACCGACACGGGTCACGGCAAAGGCCACGTCGACTCTCCCGCTCCCTCAACCCCTTATACCTGCTCGAACCAGTGTCACCAGGCCCTCAATCTGCCCCCCGTCACTCCCTCCTTACCGCCTCAGGGTGGCGCCGTGGGCACTCTGCCCGCCGACGCCTACCAGATCCTCATCAACCAGGATCGGCAGCTCAAGTTACTGCAGGCTCAGGTGAGTGGCTGCTCCTAAAGAAACTGCTTCTGTGTGCAGCAGGTGATGTTTCATGTGGTGGGATACGGCTGGTTTCATTTACAAGCCGCTCCTTCTCACGTCTGGTCTGAGGCTACGTTCACACTGCGAGCCTTGGTGCTCAATTCTGATTTATTGCTCAGATCAGATTTTCTGTTTGTCTGTTCACATTAGTTTTTAAATGTGGCCAAATATCAGATTCCAGTGTGAACCGGTCACGCCCCTGAACTGACCCGCATGCGCTAATGAACAATAAAGAAGATGGATGTAAAACATTGCGACAAATGTTTATCTAGCGTGACATAAAAGTTGCATGAAAGTCGAAAGACTGTTCAGACTGAGGTCACATTGCAAAAAAAATCTGACCTGTATCTGATTTAGGGCCACATATTATTATGTTTAGAGCTGCTATGTTTCACCTTCAAAAGCTTTACTGTGGCTATTTTTCACCTCCTTTCACAACTCTTTAACTTTAGAAGAATTAAGATAAACCTTTGACTACGATTTAACATTTCCATGTTTCGAAATGTTAACCTATTTCCAATTTATATAGGTGTTATATATGAGGGCGGGGCTAAACAACAGAGCCAGAGGATGAATTGTCATTGTCTTTACATGTTCTGGCATTTTGAGAATCTTCCCCAATAGTAACATAAAATCAGTCGTGATTCGTGAGCTGTTGTACGATGACTCTAATGTGTCTCTTTATGTTAAACCCCAATATGAGAATGCATCTCTTTATGTTAAAGCCCCAATATGAGAATGTATCTCTTTATGTTAAATATTTGTCTGTCTCTCATCAGAGGAGACAGTAGATGTGTTTTGATCAAACCTGGCATATTGTTAACTGATCAAACTGTAGGCTAATAATGTGATAAAATAAGAAACGTATAGGAATGAATTAATATTCAAATGTCTATTCAAACACCTGTTGTACAAATGAAGCTTCAGTTTAATCGGCACAGCACTTGTTTCAGTAACTTTAGATAATCTCTCTCTCTCTCCCCCCACACTCTCTCTCTCTCTCTCTCTCTCTCTCTCTCTCCCCCCACATGGTAGATCCAGATGTTGTTGGAGGTCCAGGGGAAAGCCCCCCCTCCTCCTCCTCCCCCCAGCCAGCAGACGGACCCCCAGAGCCAGGCCTCTCAGCCACAGTCTGCCAAGACGAGTGTCAGCGTGGCAGTAGGAACAGGTACACCTGACCTGGGGTGGGGGGTGAATTAGACATCTGCTCATTGAAAAGCGTTCACGACGATCCAAGACAATAACGCCACTTAAAAGGAATTCAGCTGCATAGATGAACAGTGAGTCATGTAGGAACATCTCTGGAAATGATTTCCACATGTCAATGTTATAATACAGATGCTAGAAGAGCCATTTTAGAATGAACTGTGTCGTCATGACATGGTTCCCCTGGTTCTCTCACCATAGCCTCCTGTCCATTCAAGTGTGAGGAAGAGCAGCTATCGTATGGCTACCAGCACCAAACTCTAGATTAATATTCAAAAAGGCGCGGTACCACCCCCCCATGGGGCGTTCAGAGACTATTGGGGGGGGGGGGGGGGGGGGGGGGGGTGGAATTGTTGAAAGGGGGGCGTTGAGATGCTCAAAGGGGAAAGGGGGTGCTAGTTTATTTGATTTATTATCATTGTTTTAATATCGGGACAAAATCCCACTTCAGAAACGGGGAAAAGGTTTACTTTTTCCCTACCCATTGTTCGATGCCTTCATTTGACACGCAACACTGACAGACTTAATTGATCCAACACACTGAGTCGAATAGAAACATTAATGGCAGAGAATTTCATAGATAAACAGAAAATAATCACAGAAGATTTCACAACACCATTATAGTGACAGAAATGATCACGGTTCTCAGTATTATCACAGTATTTCTTTCAAGTTAGCTTTTATTTGTCACGTATAAAGTACATGTACATTACAGTGAAATGCTTGGTTCTGTATGGGGCCCTTGAGAATGTGCTGCATACAGTAAAAAGATTAAAGTCTAAAACACTATACAAATATACAAACTAAAGTACAATGAAGTAAAGATGCAGACAATGAGGTGCAAAAATGCAAACTTAAAAATAAATGCAAAAATTAGGTATGGGTGTGGTGCAAATCTTTTTGTAATAAATATAGTGTAGTGCATGTGTGTGCAATGAATGTAGATGGATGGGTTAATGTCGCTAGAGTCATTGAGCATCCTGATGGCCTGGGGATAGAAGCTCCTTCTGAGTCTCTCTGTACTGGCCATGAGACTCCGGTAGCGCTTTCCTGACTGAAGCAGTTTTTTTTCTTTTTCTTTTTTGTTATCTTTTTCGCCCCTCTTTTTTCCGATTTTTCTCCCATCCCACTGTTTAGTCGTTATGCCAATTCCCAACCCCCTTCCTGGTTGTTGCGCACTCCCCCCTACTGTTGGTCCGAGAGGCCGGAGACTGTCACATGCTTTCCTCCGACGCATGTGCAGCCAGCCGGCAGCCAGCCTGGCCGCGCAGATTCTCACCGGGAGAGTGTAACGTGTGGAAGGTCACACTACCTCCCTCCAGATCCTACCCTCGCTGTGCAGGCGCCCCGACCGAACTGTAGGGGTCGCTGTCCACAACGCCCAGGACCCACCCATCAGCTTTCCCACCCCTAACACTGCCAATTGTTTTAGTATGAACGACCAGCCAAGCTGATAGCAACGCCGAGAGCTGGATTCGAACCCAGCGTCTCCAGCGTTGATGGCGAGCGCCTTGCCCACTACACCACCTAGCCGCCCTCGCAGTTTCTAACCTTCCTGTTTCTTTAGGTGCCAGTCTGTTCTGGGGCAACCCCATTGAAGCACCCTCTCCGCAGGAGCGCGCTCCCTGGGACTGGCACGCAGAGTCCGAGCTCCCCGCCTCTGACGGCAGCCATGCCCCCTGCCTCCCCCATGGGCCGGCGGACACGGAGAGAGCAGAGGGGGGCAGGGAGCAGCAGGTGCCACGCTCTCCCACCAGGCAGTCCAGGTGAGCTCATCCGGTCCGTCTATTTTCTCCCTCTGACTCATCTCTTGACGGCCTCGCTGTGGTCCAGCGGACAGTGGGCAGAGCATGGCACTAACACTGCCATGGTTATGGGTTTGATTCCCACGAGGTCACCCATGTATAAAGAAAGTATGCACTCATAGTCCTATTAGGTATCTAGGTACTGTAGGCCTCTTTTAATAGACAGAGTTATGTTATGTAGGTTGACATTTAAACAGGGTATCTGCAGGGTATTAAAAAGTCTTAAAAGTATTAGATTCATAATTCTTAATGTAAGGCTTCACGTGGTATTAAGAAGTCTTAAATTGAATCTGCACAGATATTACATTTGGGGGGGGGGGGGTGGCCTGGCTGTCGGGTGATTAAATAATATTAAACATATGAAATGTTTTTGTATTCACGTTGTTTTTTTACGGGGCTACCGGGAGCTTGGTGCATCTGGCAAGAGCTTGTATGGAACGTGTGAGAATTTAAATTGACGCGCAAGTGGGGCTGCCAGTTCAGTATCGCTATGTGTTTTACTTGTTTCTGCTAGTATGGTCGTGAAATTGGTATTAAACTTTTCTCTAAGTGGTATTAAAAAGGGTCTTAAATTTAATTTGTTGAAACCTGCATATACCCTGTGGGCAGAGCATGGCACTTACACTGCCAAGGTTACCAGTTTGATTCCCACCAGCGTCACCCATGTGTAAAGAAAGTATGCACTCATAGTCCTATCAGGTATGTAGGTACTGTAGGGTTCTTTGAATAGCCAGAGTTATGTTATGGCTCCCATATGTAGGTTGACATTTAAAGAACTGGAACCGAGGTTTTCTACCAGTTAGTCACAGATCTCAAAACAGACACTTAACCTCCACTTAGCCACTGGACAACCCAACCTACATGTTCGCATTACTATATGTGGCTGAGTGGGTCCACTGGACCCTGGCTTAGTCCTTCATACAGAGTGACCATCACCACCTAGCCACTTAGCCACATCTCAGCACTGTAACCTAGCAACGCCACTTGGAGTGTGTGAGGGAGTCATGTGTGGGCCTGAGTGTTGTTAAAACTGTAGGAAACCTGAGCACACACTCTAAAATCAGAATTGAACCAAAACACAACGTGTGACCAATCTTTGATCCTATAGTGACCTAAATTATTCATTTCATTCAAAAATCCCAGTTCATAGTTAACACTTTGAATGCCACTCACAGCTTTTCTTGGGTTTACCCCCCGCGGGTTGAATGCCCATCACGAGAATACTCTGTTTTTTTTATTAGCGATCTGAAATCATATTGCATCAAGCGAGTCTACCGTTGGAGATCCAGTCACCCCAGGCGCTCAGATGTGAAAAAAACGCCCCCTATCATGTCCCAGATGGTAAATCACCCTTTTGGATTGGACTCAATGAAAGTGAATGGGAGAAAGGATTTCTGACTCCACATTTTACTTCTCACTGATGTAACCGGGGTCTACCAGAGTTCATTCTGGAGCCTTGGTGCCGCGGCGAATATGTGTTTTACTGTATACACGATGGATCAATCAAATGAGCGATTTTTTTGAATGGCGATCGGAAATTGGAATAAACCATTTGGATACCATCTGATCTCAGGTAAGGAATCTATGTTATCAGTCTTAGGATAATCAGACTCGTTTTCACGGATATATAAGCGTTTCCCCTATATGTGATATGGCTGTTTTGACTGTAAAAGCCATCAGGAAATAAGAGCAGCGATTATCAGCGTGCGTGCGCACACATATACTATTGATTATTTGAAAACTATTCATAAATAGGCCGACAAATGACAACGTTCTACAATATTCCAGTAAAAGACGATTATCATGGAATGTGTTGTTTTTTCCGCAATTTTCAAAATGCTATCAAATCAATCTGCTTTGACAATGTTGACTGGAAAATTAGTCTTTGATAAGCGACGGGCAGATTAGACACATAGCCATAATTTAAAACATAGATTAGGCGATATTAACGTTAACATTGGAGTGGATTTGGGCATTCAAGGGGGTAAAAAGGAAAACACAGCTGGCTCTCAAAGTGTTAACAGGTTCAGCGCCAGAGGTCGCTGTGGGCGTATGGCCGCGTGTGCCAGGGCTGTAATGAATGGGGATACATGCCGGTGTTTGCAGTGCTAAAACTATATTAAATATTATAGCTATGGATCTAATAATATAGTCTATTGTCATTGAGTTTCTTCCGGTCAAGATGCAAAAAACAGATAATCTTTTCATCAATACATTCCCGTTTTATACCGTGGTGAATATGAGTATAGTTTTAGAGTAATTCTGTGTAATCCCCGGAAACACTGCTAAACAGCGTTTTATTGCATTTCACTAGGAATCGTGCCATTCCTCGCTCGGATCAACAATCAATCTGAAATCAACGCTAGATTATCGGTATTATGTTTCATCATGCATGCATGAAAGGGGGGGGGGGGGTTCTATGCTTCGATCGTCACCAACGAAATACGTTACACAGTACATTACAGATACGCTCCGATCGAGGCGGCTGGGTAGCGCAGCGGACTAAGTGCCTGCCTACCACCGCAGAGACACTGGTATCGAATCCAGCTGTCAGCGGTACCTCCGGCTTGGTCGGTCGCCATACTAACACAATTGGCAGTGTTAGCGGGTGGGAAGCCAGTGGGATGGGTATCCTGGTCGTTGTAAACAGCGACTCCTACAGGTCGGTCGGGGCGCCTGCTCAGCGAGGGAGGGAACTGGGGGAAGTAGTGTGAGCCTCCCATGCGTTACGCTCCCCCAGTGAGAGTCCTCGCTGCCAGGTGAAAAGAAGCGGCTGGCTGACTCCGCATGTATCGGAGGGGACATGTGATAGTATCTATCAACCCTCCCTAGACCGGCAAGTGGGGGGCAAATGCGCGCAACGACCAGGAAGGAAGGGAATGGAATTGGCATAACGACTAAATTGGGATGAGAGAAAAATACAGAAAAATGGGGGAGAACAAGTAGATACAAAAAAAGATACGCTCCGATCGCGGGGAAGGAATTATCGGATCAACACAAGATTGATAGCATATAGCCCTTACCTTGTCTAGGAGGTACTGCAAAAAGAATATTCCAATTATCTGATTCCAGGTATTGATGTCGGTCGTGTTGCCAAGATAATCCACCAAAACACATGAACCGGCGGCGCTCGAGTCTCCCCAATCCATGTAAATGCTTGTCCTGCCCGAGAAGGAAAACCTGGACCGGACTTCTTAGATCGACACACAGGCTGAGCCAGAGAGATTCCAAGGATGTGCAATAGCGGCCACAAGGCGTTAGGCGGCGGTATTGGACGTTTGCGATCTCAGACTCATTCCCAATGATGACATCAGGCTGGATGGATGGATTATGAATGGAAATAGCGAATAAAAGAAATAACGACCAAAACCCGACTTTCTCGGGTTTGGCGCCCAACGTTCGGCGAGGGTTTACCCGACTTATGTCGGGTCTGGCGTCCAATGTGTTAAACAAGTAAAGCAAATCTGGTTCGGCAAGATTTCTTGAAATAAACTAAAGATATCTAGGGCTCTCTTTCCTGATTGGATAAAGTGGGAACGGGATACCAGCAAATTATTTTGTGTTTACTGCAGAGCGGAGATACTGAGAGACTCATGTTACTGACCAAACAAGTTCAAGTTTTCTTTAATTTGTCACATATAAAGTACATTAATTACAGTGAAATGCTTGGTTCTGTATGAGCCGCTGAGAATGTGCTTCATACTGTAAAAAAGTAAGTAAAAGAGGAATAAAGTACCAACACTATACAAATGTACAAACTAATACTAAAGTACAATGAGGTACAAAAATGCAGACAATGAGGTACAAAAAAATAATAATAAAAAAGCCAAGATGCAAAAATGAGGTATGGATGTAGTGTAAATCTCTTTAATAAATAGATAAAATATGGTGTAGTGTCTAAAGTGAGTGTGTGGATGTGTGTGCAATGAGTGTAGATGGATGGGTTGATGTTACATAGTCATTGAGCATCCTGATGGATCCTATATCAGTGATGGCTGTCAGAATGTAGAGCTACTTTACACTTATTTTAACAAAAGAATACCACTTTCAGCACCTTTTTAATTGGTTAGCTTGCTTGTGTGCTTGTCTTAGCTTGAAAGAAACTAAACAGTCAATTGGTGCATGGATGAACCAATGGGTGGTGTGTTTGTGTTGTTGCAGAGAGGAGGCCAGCAGAAGTCTCCAGAGCCCAGTGCTGGGGGAGAGTGCCAGTATGTACTACCGGTCCCCCTCACCACACACCACACAGGAGGACGAGCACAAGTTTTATGAAGACCTGCTGGTGAGACTTTTCAAAATGTCATTCACTAGAACAGTGCCCTGGTAAAAATATACTGTTAACTAGGGGTAGGACGATACATTGATCCAACAGCTTTCCCCCTAGCAACGGCTTCTGGACCATATATACAGGTACACGTTTTTGTGTATGCCAGAATATTCCAGTAAAGGGCGTTTATCACGGAATCTATATATTTTCCTGAAAAACTAGGGCTTTTCAAAATGCTATAAAACGGAAATGAACTGATTTAAAAAAAAGAAGAAAAAAAATCTGTCTTGAAAATGTAGACTGCAAACAAGTCATTGATAAACGACGGGCAGATTAGACACATAGCCATAATTTAAGACGGAGATTATGCGTTCACAACGCTATCATTGAAGTGGGTGGTAGCATTCAACGGGGGTAAGGCGCACCGCATGGCTGGTAATCAAAGTGTTAAGCATAGTAGTATCGATAAAATCCTAACGATACCCATCCCTAGGTAGAACACACATATTTTGAATGCCTTCTGCAGACTTCAAATGAGCCATTTTAATCTAGATTAACTCCAGGATTGCAGATAGATTAATCTAGATTAAAAAAAAGTAATCTATGCCCGGCCACCTCTACTAAATATATGTTTTAATAAATTATCTGTATTTTAAACTATTAACGCTGACTCATTCCTTCAGTCCACTCAAAATGATGCTAATATTCCTTATGTTGTGTATTATATTAATTGAAAATTGCATATGAGAGTATTATATAGTAATAATAACACATGGCGATATACTAAAAAGCTATTTATCATTTTTGGCTGGTAAAAAATCTGCCTGGCTGGTCGTTTTTTTAATCTACCAGCCACCTTGGCTGGTAAGCCAAAAAGAAAATTGTGTTCCCTGCTTATTAAAGCACTGTTTCCCTTGTTTAGTTCCTTGTTCAAGTCATAAGCTTGTTCAGTTGTCACAATGTACTGTAAATAAAAATGTGCACTGAAAAGTTACAGTATGTAGATTTATTTATTTGTATGACAAAGTCAGAGTCAACCCTTGCAAAGTATCAGTTTTATTTAATTCATTGAAAACAGCTTTGATATTACGTAAAAGCAAACTGGCAATAGAAAAGATGTTCAAAATAATCTAGTTCCCTTAAAACGCTAACGCTATTAAAAAATATACACTGGAGGTTAAAATAAGAATATGACTTGGCCTGAAAAAAAGCAGTCAGGAGATATTTTTTTGCTTTAATCCCTGCATTTAGCAACAATCAGATTTGAAATCAGTTTCAAAATGGCGGCACTCTGGCAAAAATAAGAAAGCTACTGTACATACAGTAGATTTCATTATCTGTTCTTATGCACGCCTGGTGATACTAAATCCAAATTGAACTCGGGCATTTGAAAGATCAGATTTGGCACAATCCATAAATGTGCGAATTGGCTATAATAAGGTAATTTATAAGCCTGCTATTCTATATTCTATAATAATATTTCAAATTGCATTGGTCCGGATGGGAGAATTCAGTACTATATCTACAAAACCTTCTGTTTAATCATCTTCCCTTTATTCATTTTCATTCATTCAAATTCTTTTTCATGTCTGGTCATTTTTAGCATGGTGTTATTCACTGTCAAAGATGCAAAGAAAAATCATAATTCATATTCTCCTTTGTTTCATCACAATTTAAGCAAGCCTAGTAATAGACACAATATTTCTGACACTGGGAATACATTCACTGAGGTCCATATATGTCCCTAGATACCAAGAACATGCAAATGCACCTTGTAGAAGTTGAGCAATATTCCATTTACTTAGGTATGTATTTTAGGCGGATTTTCAGAAAATAGGGCTCCGGGCTTAACATGCCAACATTTGGGGAAATTAGCATATTGTCTTCTCCAGAGAGAGACAATAAGATGGATACCAGTTTCCTCTATGTGCGTTCAGTAGAAAGCTATCTGGCTGCACGTTAGCCTAGCTTAGCACGATGAATGGAAGCAGATAGTGCCGGTGTTGTCCGCTTCCATTCACTGTGCTAAGCTAGGCTAACATGCAGCCAGATAGCTTTCTACTGAACGCACAGAGAGGGAACTGGTATCTATCTTCTTGTCTCTCTCTGGAGAACATTTCCCAAAATGTTGGCGTGTTCCTTTAAAGCATGTCTTGATTGTTTCATTTCAAGTCCATTGTGGTGCTATACAGAGCCAAAATTGTGTCAATGTCCAAATATATTTGGACCTGACTGTATATGTTACAGAGTTTGAACCATCATGAAAATCCTGGAGAAGTTATGGAATATGAAAAGGTCTTTTCCAGACCTGGAAATGGTTTGGAAAATTGTAAAACACCTATACAAATGGGAAATAGGTTAACATTTCAAAACATGGAAATGTTAAATCGTAGTTGAAGTTTTCTTAAATTTTCTAAAGTTAAAATAGCCACAGTAAAGCGTGAAGCGTCATAGCAGCTCTAAACATTGCTCATTCATTACACTGCAGAAATTCAGTTGTGGGAATTTGGTATGAAGGTATCGACGAGTTGCGGAAACGTTTTTGAATTGAATGGGGAAAGTAAGTGTGGGAACCCTGCAGTTAACAGTCCTCTGTAATGGGAAAACATGGACCTGTTTTGAAATAAGCCTGTTATTTTCCCAGGGTCAAGTGAATAGCCGTCTCCAAGCCTCCACCGAGGCAGAGCCCCAGGAAGAAGACTCCAGGCTGAGTCTTTCCCCAGAGGGATCCCACTCCTCCTCCTCCAACTCGGCGCCTGTCCGCCACTGCAGGAAGGCGGAGCACAGAGCGCAGCAACCATCCGCGCACGACCAGGTGCTGAGCACCACTCAGCTGGGAGTCAACATGGACCCGGAGTTAGCCCAGCCCAACAAGGACAGGGCCGCCATAGAGATCACCAGGTACACGCACTTTAACCTCCGTAGACAATGTCACAAACTCACCCAGTCACTCACACCGTGTCCTCACTTGCTCAACAAACTCACATTTAAAGGTCCACTATCTTATAAATGGCCTTTTCCAGTCACAAAAAAGCGCCCCCTATCGTCTCCCAGATGGTAATTCACCCTTTTGGATTGGACTCAATGAAAATGCATGGGGAAAAAAAACCCGGACTCCACATTTTACTTCTCAGCTTCATGCTGGACCCTCAGCACAGCGTGTATACGCTGTTTTACAGTATACGCGTGGGATCAATAAAAGGATCGATTTTTGGAATGGTCGATCAGGAATTGGAATAATCCATTTGGATACCATCTGATCTCAGGTAAGGAATCTATTTTACCAGTCTTTAAGAGAATCGATTTACAGCTTGCGGCACCAGCATGCATACGTACACATATACTATCTATAATCTAGCGTTTATTTGAAAACGACTCATAAATAGGCCGAACAATGACAATGTTCTAGAATATTACAGTACATCAGCGTTTATCAGGGATTCTTTTCTTTTCTTCTTGAAAACGAGGGCTTTTCAAAATGCTATAAAACGGAAATGAACCGATAAAAAAACAATCCGCTTCGACAATGTTGACTGGAAATGGGTCATTGATAATGCGACGGGCAGATTAGACACACAGCCATAATTTAAAACATAGATTAGGCAATATTAACGTTAACATTGAAGTGGTTGCTGGGCATTCAAGGGGGTAAAAAAGGAAAACACGGCCGGTTCTGAAAGTGTTAGACAGTTGAAGTTGAGTACTTTGGTGATATATCACATGCACACTCCCAAGTGATTCGGATTGATTTTAAAACTGCAAATACATGGGCTGTCCAAAGAATTTCTAAACAGACATACGTATATGGTTCTTCAGTGCAAGGGTTAAATGATTGAACTCTTATTTCTAGTGCCATGTGTACAGATTACACTCTACCTGCTGAGAGAATCAGTCACAGGGGACAACAACCCTACTGCTCTTATGAGCTGCTCAGTGAGGCCTGTGTACATAATACAGGCTAGCATTATAGCCAGAAGTCACAGTGGATCATTTGAATGCTTTTTGTCAAAGCGATCATTTCTTTGGGGCATATCTTTCCAAAAACACATCTCATAATCTTATTGTAGGGTATGTCAGGAGATTAATTAACATTAAATATATGAACTGTTTTTGTTTGTCTTTTTTTTTGCGGGGCTACCGGGTGCATCTGGCGAGGGCTTGTATGGAACGTGCAAGAATAAAAAATGGCGCACAAGTGCTTGTGCTTTTATTTTATCATAATATTTTTTTCTTTGCTATTATGGTGTAAAATTCACTCCGCACCTTCTTGAGATCAAGTGTACAAAAAATCTAAGCAAATTAATAAAGGGCAGATGATTTTTGTGTTTTGTAGATAAAGTACTGAACTTTGCCATCCGGACACATGCTATTTGAAATATGAATATAGAA
Source organism: Notolepis coatsorum (assembly GCF_963971535.1). NCBI lineage: Eukaryota > Metazoa > Chordata > Actinopteri > Aulopiformes > Paralepididae > Notolepis > Notolepis coatsorum. The sequence goes on along the minus strand of NC_140167.1, from coordinate 71,442,120 downwards.
TATCAGGCATATAGATTACCTTTTTATGGTATAATATACCTTATTAAGTCATAAATCTATGGATTGGGCCAAATCTCCTCTTTCCAATGGCAGAGTTCAATCTGGATTTAGTACCACCAGGCGCCTGTAACAGGGCAGCAAAGACCGTGAATGAAATCTACTGTAAGTACAGTTACTTTTTTATAATTTAAATAGCTCCGCCATTTTTCATCAGATTGAGACACGTTTTTTTTCTTTTCTGGATGTTCACAGAAAGGTAAAGAAACAAACTACGTTCTATTTTATCGCAATAACGTTCAGGTTTGTTCGACCCATGAGATATAATCACAAAAATAACGTAAAGAATAAATAAAGTCTATTTTATTTTCAACCGCTTTCACAGAGGCTGGGTAGTGTACCGGTAGTTGTATTACATTTCGATGTCCATTGAAAGCCCTGGGTCTCCTCTGTCTTAGGACTGCAACGCTTTTATGACTCGTTATTTCCTCTCGTCTAATTCATATTTATTAACTCGTATTTCGATAATAACACTTAAAATCATTGGTAAACGAATGTAGTGCTGAAAATATACACGTTGACTGCTTTTGATAGGGTTAGGGTCTTTACTCTTGGCTACATTTGGAGAAAAGAAAAAATGCAACATTACTTAATACGGACTGTATTGATCTGTATTTATGATGTGAAATAAATCTTGGGCCTGTCAGGCTTATGGGGTTAATAATAATCAGCACAACTCTCATCAGAACACTTTTGATAAATGCAACAATGCTTGTAGAAACCGCTCACATTTTGTGTAGCTCAGATGAGGGAAACTCATTTCCACTCTTGTTTTCCCGGTGCAGCACGTTGGCCTACATCAACCCGGCAGCGGTCCTGCCCAGACTGAGCCTCCCAGACTCTGCCGGCACCAGCCTGTGGTGCCCAGGCGGCAACGTGGACCTGAGCCTGGAGGCCAACGCCATCGCCCTCCGGAGCCTGAGCGACTCCCAGCTCTGCAGGCTCCCTGCAGGCAGCCGCTCGTCCTCTAAGCCCGGCCTCTCCTCGCTCTTCCTGGGGACGTCCTCTCCGTACGTCCTCAGGACGAACAACGCAAGCGTCTTCTCCCCCAGCAACATGTCCCTGGCCACTCGGAAGTACTTCGGGCTGATAGAGGAGGTGGAGGAGGAGGAGGAAGAGGAGGAGGAGGAGAGAGACTGTGTTTATGTTACTAGCCAGCAAGGAGATCGAGCTCAACAGCAGTTTTGTGAAAGTAAGACGCCGCAAGGTTTGACTGTGAAAAACATCCCCAGTCCACCTCCCTGCCGCGGCCCGCTCCTTCCACAGACACAGCAGCTGGACTCTCAGAGCCCACCTCCCTGCCGCGGCCCGCTCCTTCCACAGACACAGCAGCTGGACTCTCAGAGCCCACCTCCCTACCGCAGCCCGCTCCTTCCACAGACACAGCAGCTGGACTCTCAGAGCCAACTGCTCCGCGACTTGCGCCCCAAAATGCAGCGCTTGGCCCGTGCCAAGTCGTCGAGTTCCGACAAGGAGAATGCGGCCAGGCGACAGCCACCTTCGAGCAGGAGGCACGGCATCAGCCCACAACCGGAGGAATCAGTTGGAAACTTCCTGGACCTGAGTCGACTCAGACAGCTTCCCAAGCTCTTTTGATGACTAGCGGACAGCCGGACCAAAACCAACGAATCTACAACCGGATGCTGAATTTGAAAGATTTTTGTTTTTGTTTATTCATAGTGCATAATGTTTACACAGTATATGCGTTATCTGTGTGAGCTTGTAATGCAGAAGCTGATGGAATATTTTTTAACAAGGTGCTTTGTCTCCAGGTATGAAATTAACTGAACCACTCTACTTCCAATAATGGAGATGATTGTCTGGCATCTTGAAACGTTTTTGAGTTTGTATGAGTTCTGTGGATTCCACTCGTAGATGTTGTTTTATCAGGTGGTGATGATGATGAATCTACTTTAATAACATTTTATAAATTTTAACGTATGGTTGTATATGTACCTGCCTTATTTTGTTGTAAATACTCCCATTTACAGTCGATCCTTGTCTCAATGGACCACTTGACCCTTTGTGTGTTTGTAGTGTGTGTGCGTGCGTGTGTGTGTGTACAGCTGTGACTAGGTTTATAGGATAATGATCTGGTTGTGAAATGTGTTTGTGCTTGTAACTTTCATTCCACTCATGTACATCTCACTGTGAAATGTCTCACATAGTTTATCATCTTATATTTATGTTTCTTTTAATAAAAACTGAAATTCACCACAAATTGTGTAATTTATAATTGACTTATTTTTATAAAAAAAACTATAAGCCGCACCTGAATATAAGCCACAGCAGCTAAATTGAATGATGTGTACATATATAAGCCGCACTGGACTATAAGCCGCAGGTGTTTTAATGTTTAATTACCATATGTAATTAGCATTGGGACACAATACTGTCGGACAAATAACAAGAATTAACTCATTTACAAGTTGTATTAAGTTTAGCAAATAAGGGAACAGATTAATAACATTTCAATGCAGTCAAAAAAGCAATATTTAGATTTTTACATTTTCGGTTTTGGTCACGTCGAGTCACATATAAGCCGCACCGTTATATAAGCCGCAGGGTCGAAAAATGGGGGGGAAAAGCCGCGGCTTATAGTCCGAAAAGTACGGTATATATTTTGTAATTTTATTTTTCGTTTGTGTCGGTATCACATTATTAAATATACTATCAAAGTTACTTTGAGTTGGCATTTGACAGCTTTAACAATTAATTTCTCTAACTTCAAGTGACATCTAGTTTTGCGACATCGATGGACACAGTTGGTGCTTCGACTGATGTCAGTATCTCTCCTACAAATGTTCAAAGTCCTCCATGCTAGAGCAAAGCAAAAGGGCACTTTTTTCTTTACACAACCCAGAGTCACATCAACTATTTTGAAAGATTTCAGTCACTTGCTGAGCTGGATATTCCTGCTCATCTGCGTAAAGTGATGACTGTTGAGCTACAGCATAGTATTTTAACATCATAGGTGAAAACCCATTCCCACGATTCATCCAACACTCATGAGTTGTGGGACCAGACCCGGCGCCATGGGCGGGCATGGGGGGGCCTGGCCCGCCCACTGAGTCAGCTGTGCCCACCCTGAGAATTTTTTTTTTTGTCAATTAAAGTAGACTATCCAAATGCTTAGCCCTAGTGGGCACTGATGTCAACAACAACACTACTGAAGCTAGCACGGCACTCTGTGAGAATTCGTTTTCTACCCTCAAGAACATCTTTACAGAACATCGCCTTAGTATGCTTCATCGACGCAAGGCCAATTTAATTCAGTTGGCATTTGAGAAGGACTTAACAAAAAAGTTCAGGAATGAGTGGAGGGGCAGTGTTTTAAGAAGATTTCACTCTGTCCCCAAACGCCGCTTGCCGCTCTACTAATGATGGTGAGTAGCCTGTGGAGGAATTTTGTTTGCTTTTTTATGCACTTTATTTTTGTCAGTTCAGTTCAGTTTGTCAGTGAATTCAGAAGTGTTGAATAAATGGAGACTTTTCAAAGATATAGAATAGAATATAATAGAAATGTATTATCCTGAGGGAAATTTGACACTCCAAATCACTCAACATTAAACATTTAGACAGAACAAGTCACGAATAAGAATAACAAAACAAATGGCCTAAGAATAGAATAAAATGAAATAGAATAAAAATAGAATAAAAGATACAGTAAATAAATACAGTAAAAATATACTGAAGTCTACAGTAGGTGTAATATTGCACAGTGCTGTTTAAAAAGTAAGAGTCCAGGAAGATGGTAACTGTCACTCTTTGCTCAGTGATGCAGTGAGGCACAGTGATGCATTGTATAGTCTGATGGCTGTCGGAATGAAGGACTTCCTGTGCCGTTCAGTGCTGCATTTAGGTAGTGTGAGCCTATAACAATACATGCTCCTCCTGTCAGCCAAGTCTGTGTATAGTGGGTGGGAGGGGTTTTCCCTGATGGCCTGGAGCTTAGCAAGGCTCCTCCTCTCCGCCACCCTCGCTAGGGCGTCCAGCTACACCCTAACCACGCTATTGGCCTTCCTGACCATCTTATCCAGCCTGTCTGTGTCCCCTGCTCTCAGTCCGCTGCCCCAGCAGGTCTGTTATATATATCCGTTCAGTCTGTTTTTGTATAAGTGAATGTTCTTAAGATAGAGAAATTTGATTTTTCAATTGCCTCTCTGCTGTTTAGTTCAGCACCGTGGGCAACGCCAAGCAAGCCACAGCGCCGTTGTCCCAGCTGAAACGTATAAAAGGGAACCTGTGTTGAAAAACCATTGTGCCCCCCCGAGAACATTTTATGCCCCCCCACTAATTTGTTTCTGCAGCCTGGTCTGTGTGGGACTGACCAGTCGAGCGATCAATATTTCAAAGGTTGAGCTTTGAGTGAATGCTGTTTGTCTCCAGCCCCTGCTGTGTCCTGTAGGGCACTGACACCGCTGTGCAGCCACCCGTTAGGAACAGGCAGCTCAATCCTCCGCTGATTCTCTGCTATTCTCGGCTACAGAACCTCCTCAGGTAAGGCTTTGTTACATTCCATCTTGATGAGATTGTTTATTTTTTGGATGAAGGCGATTGTAAATTCACGTTTGAATGCATTGGAAGAGTTTGGTTCTAATTGTAACTTTTATCCTACAGATGTTTCGATGAGTTTGCGTTCTAAAAAGAAGATGGCCACCATTTTATGTATGCTTTTCCACTAGGATTCTGGGAAAGAAAGTAAATGATCTAAAGAGTAATTTATTTGAATTGGGCCTAACAATCTTTCTAAATGAAGATATGCCATTTTGGTATGAAACCCTTTTTATTTGTGAAAATGATTGGCTTTATGTGGCAAAGTTTAAAACGGGTATACGTTTTGTGTTTGTTGGGTGCTATGCTGGTTCACCAGAGACGCACTATATATGAGAGACATTGTTATAGCCGTGTTTTAATATTAAAATCCAACATTGTACATTTAAGGGGCAACACTAAATTCCCCAGTGGGTGGAGTTAGGTTAACGTGGCACAGCAGCTGGCTTTGCATGATAATGCGGGAATCCATCTAGTCAGGCCTCAAGTTATGCATTTGTACCCGAAACAACTGGTTCGGTCCAATTGGCGTCCTTTGAGGAACTAATTTAGGCAGCTATGGATGTGGTTTAGATCCAATCACTTACCAAGTATACTTTTAAAGTATTCCAAACAGTTTCAAAGGATGACCTCCCAGATGGTTCTGTGTAACAGACCATCTAGACGTGTCAGGTTAGGGTTGTGTAAGAATGGGGAATAATTGCTTAATTTGTGTCTCATAGAAGGTGGACAGGGGTGGTTTCCATATTGTTTGGACTAGATTAAAATGTTTTGTCATTATACAGCAAAAGTACAGTACAACGGAAATAAGTTTGGCACCCATCCAACCACAATGCAAATGTAACGGTAAAGTGTAATGGTAATATACAATGTAAACTGGGTATAAAATATATAAATTAGTACTACTGAGAGTAGTGCTATAAGATGTATGTATATGTAGTGTACATATGTAATAGCATATATGTACAGTGATACAAGTATAAAGACACTGGTAGTCATACCAGTCTGGCCAGCAGCATAACTAGTAAGGGATAGATATAGTATATACATATATGTAAAAAGTATTATATGCAGGTGTGTATAGGCAGATGTGAGTACATATATACAGTATGGTAAGAATATATTTATTTATATATATATAATATAGCATTTTATTATACACATTGTGTTTTTGATCTCTAAAGCATTTGTAACTATCCTCACCCCTCGTGCTGATCCCCACTCATCTTTTCAGAATTGTCTGGTTCATGCAAGTACCTGTAAGTTCATGTAAGAAGCATTCTAACTGACCCCAAATCAGCTGAACACGCCTATTGTGTCGTCCTCCCGACTAAGCGGCACCTCTCTCCTCAGGATGAGGCTGACTGAATGTGTTTTGGCGCTGGGCCTGCTGCCCTTCATCTCGGCCTTCGACATCTGCAACGCCAGGCCTAGAGACATTCCCCTGGAGCCCAAGTGCATCTACCGCAGCCCCGACCCGGATCAGGACGCCCCCACGGAAGAGCCGGAGCCGGTCCCCGAGAACACCAACCCCAGGGTGTGGGAGCTGTCCAAGGCCAACAGCCGCTTCGCCCTGGCCCTGTACCGACAGCTGTCCCAGAGCAGGCCCAGTGACGCCAACATCTTCATGTCGCCCATCAGCATCTCCACGGCCTTCGCCATGACGAAGCTGGGCGCCTGCAATGACACTCTGGAGCAGATTATGAGGGTGAGGGGCCTCGCCTGTGCCGTGTTCTCCTGGTCCTTACTACTGAGCTTTGTGGCTCTGGTCCAGGGTATTAAAATTCTTAAAATTATGTGGGGGGGTAATGTGAAAAATAATATGAAATGTTAAATGTTTTTGTATTCAAATAGTTTCAGCCACTGTCCTTTAAACCGTCCTATATTCGTGTCTAACATCACTGTGGTCTCCTTTTAAACCGTCCTATATTCATGTCTAATAAATTGTAAGTGGTGCATTTATATAGCAGCTTTTATCCAAAGCGCTTTACAATTTGTTCCTCATATTTTACCCATTCCCTCACACATTCACACACCGACGGAGGCAGAGGCAACCATGCAAGGTACCAACCTGCTCATCAGGAGCAATTGGGGGTTAATTGTCCTTGCTCAAGGACACATCGACACGCTTTAAACAGCTGTCCTATATTCATGTCTCATTTAAACTGACTTATATTCATGTCTCCTTTAAACTGACCTATATTCATGTCTTATAGTCTCCTTTCCCACATTGTCCCATATTCACGTCTCCAATTCCTCCCAGGTGTTTGAGTTTGACACGATTAAAGAGAAAACGTCGGACCAAGTGCACTTCTTCTTTGCCAAGCTCAACTGTCGACTGTACCGCAAGAAGGACGCCACCACGGAGCTCATCTCTGCCAACCGGCTGTTCGGAGACAAGTCCCTGGTGTTCAACGAGACCTACCAGAACATCAGCGAGATTGTATATGGAGCCAAACTCATGCCTCTCAACTTCAAGGTTCATTCTCCTGTTAAATATCACAATACTTCACATAATTTGCGGTGCTCTTATTCATTAAAGGGGAATGCCATCTATTAAGAATTTACTTCTTGTAACATGTAAAATCTGCGGCTTCTCCATATACAATGAATGGGGCTCTGACTTTGATGCCATGAAATGTTTGTGTGAGCTCTTACACCCAAATGAGGTTTATATTCTAACATTGCTTAATTAAGACCTAATTTGGGTGCAAGAGCTCACACAAACATGGCCTCATTCAGATTTGACAGCCTGTGACATCACCAATTGGAGGGTTCGCTCTTGATTTCTAGCTTTAGGAGAGAGTGATGCGTGAACATTCCTGGGCCACAGACGGAGCATAATGTGAATTCTTAAAATGGGTGGCATTCCCCTTTAAAAGCTCTGATATTGCTGTTCTCAAATGTACATGTGTGGCAGGAATTAAACATAACTTGCGTATCGGTATGTGTGTTCCATGAATTCACAGGGGTGGTGTTTAGGGCTGGGCGGTTAATCAAGTTTGAACTAGGATTTTGGCTTCTTCCCACGATCATGAAAACAAGATGAGGAGGGAGCGTTTCTCTACTTTTATTTTGAAACGTCTTTGGTAACGTGTAGAAGATGAAAGAAAGGCAGCCTTTGGTCGAGAAGATGGGTAAAACTAATTCAAGTTATTTTATTTGTCAAATACACAACAATACCGGGGCATTGCAGGTAATACAATTATTGTATTTCGAGCTCAGACTCAACAGTGCACAATTTAGAAACATCAATGAATACAAGCATGGTAACTAAAGATAAGTAGTACAAGTAATAAGAAAGTAGTAAGTAATTCAGTCGTCATCATATGATGTCCTCAAATCAATCAGTAATTGTGTTTTAATAATTGTGATTTCAATATCAATAAAAAAAGATATCGTGATTAGGATTTTTGCCATAATCGAGCAGTCCTAGTGATGTTATTTATTTGCCTCGCGCCATAGTGAGTCACCCAAATTCCAGTTGTTTAGACGGGGAACCAACCACCTGGGCCTGTGTTATAGGAGAAGCCAGAGCAATCACGGATGGAAATCAACAGGTGGATCTCCAACCAGACCGAGAACAGGATCCAAGACACCCTGCCAGAAGGATCGATAGACTCCAACGCCATCCTGGTCCTGGTCAACACCATCTATTTCAAGGTGAATGACATCTTTGCAGCTCTTTACCTGCGATATACTTTATTGTATCACATCCCAGTCAGGAGGACCTTAACCTCATAGCGTGCACCAGGACTAGGGATGTCCGATATTATCGGCCTACTGATATTATCGGCCGATATCGGCATTAAAATGTGATATCGGAAAATATCGGTATCGGAAATTAAGAGTTGGACTATATCGGTATCGGTAAAAAAAGCCAATATCGAGCATCCCTAACCAGGATGTATACGTCTTCACGAGCACTTGCGTGCAAGTCACGGCACTTTGCGAGCATCTAGCGCAGGGGTAGGCAACCTTAGGCACGCGTGCCTGCATAGGCACGCGGGGGCATTTGCATAGGCACAGGGGGCAGCAGTAAAAAAAAAAAATTATACTTTTTTTTTTTTTTGCTTTGAAATATTATAGTGAAATATTTTGCACTGTTGTCGCATTTATCTTGTTGAAATCCTCCCACAGGTTCTTTTTACTACCACATATTTAATTGAGACCCTTTATTTGTTTATTATTTCAATTTAGCTGGAAATACATTGCTACATCATTCAGTAACATTTGCAGAGCCTTATAACAAAAACATTATTACGGTCACCATTGTGACCAGTGGGATTAATCAACTAATTTTATTATTTATTTTTCTATTTCATTGAACATTGCACATGTTAAAAGCCATATTCTTTACTCAAAATGTGAGTATTACCAAGTCAACTTGTGTTCTTAAAACAATGACAATAAACATAGTTTTATTAGGTTGAAATAATGTGGTTGTGTACTTATTTTTCTGGATTATTATGGATTGAAAACTGAAAACCTTAATGCACAGTAACTGAACTCAATATTTTTAAGTTCTGGTAACTTATTATTATATATTTTTTACAGTGTAGTCTTGCGATCAATCAAAACTTATTTACACGATATACCTCACATTCACCCTCCATTCACATCCTGGTGTTCTCCTGGTGTTCTCCATTAGGCCTGTAGGTGGAGCTATGACAGCCCACGTACAGTACACACACCGATGGTGTGTGATGTGTCCAAAAATGAATGGGCAAATGTGAGTGAAATGGTCGCACTGTATGCAGCTGTTTGTCTGCATTGCATCCCCCCCCCCCCCCCAACTCAGATTTAGGGTTGATACAACCATCATAATAATATTGTTAATAATAACGATAATGATGTAATAATGTAAAAATTATCATTAAAAATACCTGATTATGAGAAAAAATATTTACGATGCATGGAATATTGTTGAGGCACACTAGTTACAACTATATTTCAAACAGGCACTCCATGTCAAAAAGGTTGCTGACCCCTGATCTAGCGGCTCGACGCTGCATTTTCGAAAGATCTATTTGTTGCCGTTCGAACGCCACCTCACTACCACATCCGTGCCTCGTTTTTTTTTTTTTTTAACTTACATTTTTATTAACATTTATAGACAAACAACACTTACACAAAAATGGAACCCATAATACAACATTGTTAAACAGACATAAATAATAAAGTACAACAAATATAATACAATTGTAATACCCAAAAAAATAAAAAATATAATCAGAAAATGCTAACTAAGTCAAAAGTGTGTGACATGGGTTCAGAGACCCTCCTTGAACCTCTTTCCTCCTTTACCCTTCGCCCTCTTGTGATGCATTTGGTTCTTCCTCTGTGATGTCGTTTTCGTTCCCCTTGTAATCCTCCCACTTTCCCCATCTTTCTCCAAATTTCTCTTCCTGTAACCTCAGCATGTGTGTTATCCTCTCCATATCCTGTATCTCCTCCACTATTCCTACCCATTGTGCTATTGTCGGTGGGTCTTCTTTGTACCACAGTCTTGTTATTGCTTTTCTGGCCGCTATCAACATTATCTTTATTAAATATTTGTCCCCCCCTCGTATTCCCTCGTGTGTCAGGTCTCCTAAGTAAAGCACCAGTCCTGTTTGTGGTAACCCGTATCCTAATATTCTGATCATTGCCTCCCCTATCTCCTCCCAATACCCCTTCAGCTTCTGACATCCCCAGAATATGTGCGTGTGATTTGCCCCCTCCTTCCCACACATCCTCCAGCATGCTCTTTGTGTTGGTGCATATTTTCCCTTCAGCTCTGGGGTTATAAAGAATCTGATTATGTTTTTCCATCCAAACTCTTTCCATATCCTCGATCCTGTTGTTGAATGTTGCACCTCGCATATGTTCCCCCATTCCTTCCCTGTTATTCCTATCTCTAGTTCTCTCTCCCATTTCTCCCTTATATAATCGGTCGTGTGTCCCTTGCTGGTCATTATAGCCCGGTACAGTGCTGATATTACCCTTCCTTTCCCTCCTTCGTATGCCCTTACTATCATCCTAATTATTCCATTCTGTTCTTCTTCCTTGTCCCCTCTTATTTCTTTATTATAGTAATCTCTAATCTGTAGATATCTGAAGTGGTCCCTGTTTTCTAGTCCAAAGTTCTCCTTTAATTTTTGTAGTGTTTGCATTTCCCCCTTCTCTATCATTTTGCATATCGCTGTTGCCCCCCCCCCCTCTCCCACCTCCTGAATCCATGGTCCAGCCTCCCTGGTTTTAATCTCTTGTCATGTGCTATTCATCTCAGAACCCCTGACTGCTTCTCTAATTTGTGTGTTTTTACTACTCTGTTCCATATGGTCAAGGTGCATTTGGTGATAGGATCTAACAGTCGCTCTTTTTCTTTGAACAGTTCCCTATCTCCCACCAGAGCTTGTACCTTGTATCCCTCCCCTTCTTTTTCAATGTCTTTCCATCTTGCCTCATATTTGTCGTTACACCAGCACGTCACTGCTCTCAGTTGCGCTGCATAATAATAATCTTGTAGGCTGGGTACTGCCATCCCTCCCTCTTCCTTTGGTAGTTGTAGTGTTTTCCGTGCCTCGGTTCTTGAGTTACATGACGATATGTCAGGCGAGCGTCTTTTTACACACCACGCGAGTGAGTACACAAGTTCAACTCAAGTTCACATCTCTGTTACTCTATTTCATTAGCACTAAAAGTGATTTTCCTTTTTTGCATTAGTAACTTCAGAATGTTATCTTTCAAAAGAGACCAGGCTAATGCATGTGCTATAAGTATAAAGCTAAGCCTTGCAAAAAAAGTATGCAGTCCTCAAGTTCAAGTAAAAAAAAATTGCCACTTTTCTGGGTTAAGAGGTTAAAGAGATGGTTCAGATTATTTTCAACCCTAGCCCTATTTCCTACTCGCCAATGCTGTTGTCGATCGGTAGAGTACTTTCTCGGCACAATCCATGCTTCTCCTCATACTAGCTTAGGCTAGTTAGCCACGAACCAATGTAAAGTCAAGTTAAATTACAGCTCCTGTCTGTACAAGCTGACTGAAGCTCATTGAAATCTATTGTGCGCTGGTGTAGATTTCAGTTAGCTTCAGTCTGCTTGTACAGACAGGAGCTGTAATTGAACTTGAATGAACACAACACAACGATTCAATGTCCCAGATGACATCACTAGTGGCCATATTCATAACTGTTGAACTAAAATAAATAATGTGTGCAAAACGGTTTCGTTTTTGGATGTGTGAGATTATGTGCTAAATAAATTAGCATTGTTTTTTTTTGGTGAAGTGCCCCTTTAAGTAGTAGTAGTTGTATTCAGTCATCACACACAATACAACATCACACACAATACAACATGCACATTCCAGACTGTCAACAAGTATGCACAAGTATCTTATTATAAAAATCCTCATTTGACGTGAGTTGGAACACTGAACTACACGCGTACTGCCACTTTGTGGAAAGTTTGATGGGAGTCAGTAACTTCACTACAGAATAAATCTGAGCCTCTAGGTGGCGGTATACACACAAGAACATTAGCTTTCCCCCTTAACACATTGTAGAAGAAGGTCATCTGGTACTTGGTGAGCTCACACTCTGTGCGTCTCTGTGATGTCACCTGATGTTTTGCAGGGTCAATGGAAGAGCAAGTTTGACAAGAAGAGCGTCTTCAACTCTATGTTCTTCGTCAGCGCGTCAAAGACATGTTCCGTATCCATGATGTACCAGGAGACCAAGTTCCGCTACGGAAGGTTCACCGATGACAAGGTCCAGGTTCTGGAGCTGCCATACCGCGGCGATGACATCACCATGGTGCTCATCCTGCCTCTGAAAGGCACGCCCCTGTCAGAGGTAGGTAACCACCGTGCACCTTCCCCTGCTCTGTGCTGCATAGGGAATCCATGCATTCAGACACTTAAAGGTGCTGTATGTGGCATTTATTATGTTCAAATAAGTGTTAAATAGCTCTACATTCCGACAGCCATCACTGATATAGTCTAGTTATGCTTTGGCCCTCTTTCTAAGTGGGCTAAACCAATCAGAGAGGGTCTTCGCTGTACGCGGGCTAGCCAATCAGAGAGCGTCTTCGCAAACTGCGGCTACGGAAAAAATCACGCATAATTACTAGCTCATCGCTATCTCTTCCTGAATATTGATGTTATTTTCCTCTGAGTGACCTTGGCTCTCTGGCTTATCTCGTCACTATAGCAACCACTCTTGCTCCCTGCTACAGAGGAATGTCTGTCTCTAAAGTCTAATACACACAGGGTCTGTTAAACAAATTATTATATAGATATTATTTACTTTACATACATGTTGTTATAACCATATGAAAACCAGTGATATCTTTCACAACGCTGGTTAGCTGTGGAGCATGAGAAAGTACCACGAAAACGTTGTTGTGTTGAAAGATAGCTTAGCGTTATCTGAAAGATAAACACAGCAGTTTCTGTTTGTGCATTTACAAATTGTGCCAACAACACTTTGCGTAGCGTTCATAGACTATTGATACGGACATGCCGTTCCATGAGCGGAGAGACCTGCTGCAGACAGAGTGGAGGTAATGTAATTATTACACATGGTAACTGATTGTTTTGACTAACAATACGCATTAACACTTTCAGCGCTAATCACGTAATATTACCTATTTGCTCGCCAACCGCTGAGCGCCAAAAACGTAATATTACTTTTTTTAGATCGATTTTAATATCCTATACACTCTCACGGACCTCGGTGTTACCATTGGAACTCATTCGGAGACCCCGAGAGTGCAATACCGGCCGAATCCTGCTAGGTGGCAGTATCTCCTACCCTTTGAAACCTTATTTCACACTGTGTGTTACATTATATATGATCCGGGCGGATAATTTGGACCCGAGCAAGTGAAACGGTTCATCCCAGAACCTTGGAACGCGTTCAGCACACGTTCAGCATATTTTGTGCCATTTCATGTCAGGTACCCGATGGACATCAATACTGGAAATCGCGATCAGACAATTGGAATATTCATTTTGGGATACCTCCTAGTAAAGGTAAGGACTATATGACATCAATCCTACTTTGATCCAACAATGATTTCACATCGATCGCAACGATCAACGTATGTAGTATTCAAAACGTATGCCGTTGCTGACGATCAGAGCATAAAAAAAAACTACCCCCCTTTCATGATGAAACATAATACCTATTATATACCTTTGATTTTGAAATAGTAACGTGTCCAGGCGAGCAATGCAAACGACTTTAGCTAAATTCACATAGCGCTCCATGACTCAGCTTCCAGGAATTAGCCCGGATCACTCTGAAACTATACAATATTCACCACAGGATAACACACGAACGTATACATGAATAAATTAACTATTTTTTACATGTTGGACGAGAGATAGTGACTGTCAAATGAGCCATAGTATTGTCTCCATAGCTATAATATAGAATATAGATATAGCTCTGCAAACATCGTGACGCACAGTGAAAATGCCTATTTTTTAGCATGGCCCATTGACTACATGATGAGGATAATAGCTGGCGCTCAAGTGTTAAGCATTGGGTATATTGCTGTGCATTGTTATGTTCGCTGAGCGAGGTCTAATAAAATCGGTATTGTGTATGTGTGACTCTGACAATATTTATTTAGCCTTTATTTAACCAGGTTTGTCCCATTGAGATCCAGGATCTCTTTTACAAGGGAGACCTTGCCAAGAATAGCAGCAACACAAAGTTTCAAAATAAACACGTAGACAATAGGCTTCACCATAGCCTTAAATACATTCAGGTTATCTGGTTATTGCTGCTGCCATGTGCTTTAACCCTTTCACTAACCACGCTACAGAAGGTTAACCCTTTCACTATCACACTACAGACTGTTGACCCCTTTCACTACCACACTACAGAATGTTAACCCTTTCACTACCACACTACAGACTGTTAACCCCTTTCACCCCCTATTCATAATTCATGCGAGTACTCAATCTGGGAAAACATTACTCGTGCCCATCCGTGCCGGGTATGTCTGTCTCTGTGATGCTCAGATCGAGGTGGGCATGGATCAGAGGAAGCTGACCGGCTGGCTGGACGCCATGACGGAGACCACGGTGTCGGTGCAGATCCCACGCTTCCGTGTGGAAGACGGCTTCAGTCTGAAGGAGAAGCTGCAGGCCATGGGACTCCATGACCTCTTTAATTCACAGAAGGCCAGCTTGCCAGGTACACTAAACAATTAAGATGTTGGAATTATGTACGGAACCATAGTTTAAAGGGATACTCCACCCCATTTTGAGGAGCCCTATCTGATTTCACCCAGCTGCACACTCTGAATGCAACTCAGGGTTACTATAGTACCATCTGAAAGGTACTCAAAGTCAGAGGTTGGAAGCTCCCAGTTGGAAAAAAGTGTGTTCCAATGTCCAGCTGGGAAACACCAAGGGAGAAACCATAGATATGTAACATATGTTGTTATGGGAGAAACCATTGATATGTAAAATATGTTGTTCATCTATGGGAGAAACCATTAATATGTAAAATATGTTGTTCGTCTATGGGAGAAACCATAGATATGTTGTTTGTCTATGGGAGAAACCATAGATATGTAAAATATGTTGTTCGTCTATGGGAGGAACCATAGATATGTCAAATAATGTTGTTCATATATGGGAAAAGCACAGACGTTGGTGTGGCTGGTTTCTGAGAAACCGTTAAATTGGGCTACCACACCGGTATTGATGAGGAGCTTCAGACGTCTTAAGATTCCAGTGTGTTGTTGCCATATTGACACGTCAGATAAACTGCATCCCGGCACCCAGTTAGACCTAAACTATAACCATGTCATTTCAGGTCTTCTTGAGGACGATTTGACTGAATTGTACATTTCAGATGCTTTCCATAAAGCATTCCTGGAGGTATGTATGACACTAAGGATATCCTGAACTCATCTTCTATGCAACCAATAACACATCAGTGTGATCCATTACTTACTACATTATTAAGTACCAATTGAAGTACAACTTATCCAACATTAGACTGTTTATCTTGGATCACGATAATCTTAAGTAATCCAATGGGAAATGTTATAGGCTGCTCAGTGATTGAGCTAAGTATGCAGATCTAAGGGAGCCTTGCAAGCCAGATGCATTGAAATTGAAGCTTTGTTTAGGACTTAGGGGTTTGATGTCTACCAGGGCCACCCATAGCCTACTACAAATGTATTCACTCATGGTTCTGTAAACCGCGTTGGATCAAATAATCCACCAAATGGAATATGTGTTACATTACGTTCAATAATCTATTGGCCCATCAGAGCAGCTAGAAGCTTCTCCATAGACAATTAATTGGGAAAGATGGTAAAGACGACACTGAGAGCACCCAGGGAAATGTTCCGAGTATGGGTACATTTTCTGTTTCAGAACCGAGAACACTATTATAGAATAAAGCTCATTTGGGCATAATAAAATGAAACAAACATTCATTATCTATGGAGCAGCTCCAGACTTTATACTTATATATATAAAGTATTTTCTTTTCAGCTTCAGATGTATCATTTGATTAGTTATAAGTGTTTTAGGTCACCCTCTCTGAGCACAGACAACTCTCGGTAGGCTGAGGGGGCGTGGCCTTCTGTTCACTAGACGCTATATAGAATCTATTGGCCGGTCAGTCACGTCTAGCTGAGTGAGAGGACTCTGCATACTTCCCTGGTTTCTGGCTTTGGGAGGGAATACCTCATGTTCATAAATATTGATTGAACTTTCTCAGGCCACGGAGATATTAGATCTAAATTCTTAATATCGGTTGTTTTTCCCCTTTAAACCCACTACTGGAAATACTCAAGTCTCCATTCAGATGACCTCATCAACAATCTAAACACTTCCAAACGGGCATCTAAAGCAAATCAGTATCTGCTGTACTACATACTTTACCTATTTGTATACCAATTTCAGAATGTGATGTTAGTATGCAAATATTGTATGTGAAAGAGATTAGTATGAATACTAAAAGGCCCAACATTTGCAGTGTGGAGCGGTTGCTACATGATCGTTTCGACCACACAATTTGTCACGGCAGGTCATTTCCCATGTTCGTTCCATTTCCAGGTCAGCGAAAATGTCCCAAACATAAAAGAAAATGAACACGCTGGTGACGCTGGCCACTGAAGCATCATTTGTGTTTTCTATTTTTTTTTTTTTTTTGCAAAGCCGCAGGCAAGAAAGTAGAAACAGCTGTGAGTGAACCGTTTTCTGGTCATGAACGACCACTTCCTCCTGGGTGTGAAAGTCCTCCCAAGTATGTTGTATGTAGGACATCGTACATCCTGCACTTTCATGTACTGTATGTAGTACTTCATGTATGTAGTACATACAATGCATTTGGAAGCAGGTAGTAATTAACCAGGCCAGATGGAAATAGCAACCGATTCCTGCCTGCAAACCGGAACAGGTGTGCATTCCTGCCCTGATCCCCCTGCTGCATACTGACAGGCAGCATGACAGGTGGAGATGACCACCTAGCACTTGTAAACAAACTGATGTACGGCTGGTATGGAGGTGGGTTTAGTAGAGTTAGATGATGTATAGAGGTGGGTTTAGTAGTTAGATGATGTATGGAGGTGGGTTTAGTAGTTAGATGATGTATGGAGGTGGGTTTAGTAGTTAGATGATGTATGGAGGTGGGTTTAGTAGTTGGATGATGTATGGGGTGGTATGGAGGTGGGTTTAGTAGTTAGATGATGTATGGGTGGTATGGAGGTGGGTTTAGTAGTTAGATGATGTATGGAGGTGGGTTTAGTAGTTAGATGATGTATGGAGGTGGGTTTAGTAGTTAGATGATGTATGGGTGGTATGGCGGTGGGTTTAGTAGTTAGATGATGTATGGAGGTGGGTTTAGTAGTTAGATGATGTATGGGTGGTATGGAGGTGGGTTTAGTAGTTAGATGATGTATGGAGGTGGGTTTAGTAGTTAGATGATGTATGGGTGGTGTGGAGGTGGGTTTAGTAGTTAGATGATGTATGGAGGTGGGTTTAGTAGTTAGATGATGTACGGCTGGTATGGAGGTGGGTTTAGTAGTTAGATGATGTATGGAGGTGGGTTTAGTAGTTAGATGATGTATGGAGGTGGGTTTAGTAGTTAGATGATGTATGGAGGTGGGTTTAGTAGTTAGATGATGTACGGCTGGTATGGAGGTGGGTTTAGTAGTTAGATGATGTATGGAGGTGGGTTTAGTAGTTAGATGATGTATGGAGGTGGGTTTAGTAGTTAGATGATGTATGGAGGTGGGTTTAGTAGTTAGATGATGTATGGGTGGTATGGAGGTGGGTTTAGTAGTTAGATGATGTATGGGTGGTATGGAGGTGGGTTTAGTAGTTAGATGATGTAAGGGTGGTATGGAGGTGGGTTTAGTAGTTAGATGATGTATGGGTGGTATGGAGGTGGGTTTAGTAGTTAGATGTATGGGTGGTATGGAGGTGGGTTTAGTAGTTAGATGATGTATGGGTGGTATGGAGGTGGGTTTAGTAGTTAGATGATGTATGGGTGGCATGGAGGTGGGTTTAGTAGTTAGATGATGTATGGAGGTGGGTTTAGTAGTTAGATGATGTATGGAGGTGGGTTTAGTAGTTAGATGATGTATGGGTGGCATGGAGGTGGGTTTAGTAGTTAGATGATGTATGGAGGTGGGTTTAGTAGTTAGATGATGTATGGAGGTGGGTTTAGTAGTTAGATGATGTATGGGTGGTATGGAGGTGGGTTTAGTAGTTAGATGATGTATGGTGGTATGGAGGTGGGTTTAGTAGTTAGATGATGTATGGTGGTATGGAGGTGGGTTTAGTAGTTAGATGATGTATGGAGGTGGGTTTAGTAGTTAGATGATGTATGGAGGTGGGTTTAGTAGTTAGATGATGTATGGGTGGTATAATAATAATAAATTTTATTTGGAGGCGCCTTTCAAAACACCCAAGGTATCCTTACAGGGCATACGAACAGAACAATCAGGATTAAAACAAGGATCTTTGCAAAAGTGTCAGTGGAGTTAAAAACAAGACAAACAATGTAAACGTATGAAATATAAAACAGTGGCACACAGGGTGCAGTTAGTGAGTATGCCCAGTAAGCAAGGCAGTTAAAAGACAAGGTTAAGAAAATAATAAGATGAACAACAAGAAGTATAAAAAACAGTGAAGTTAAAATAACAGACAAACAAACAGCAGGGGGTATTGGGCAGTGATGGAGGTTATAAGTGAATATGCGAGTTTGAACAGATGGGTTTTCAATTGTGATCTGAATGATGAGTGAGTCTGACTGTCTGATGTGTGGGGGCAGGGAGTTCCAGAGTCTGGGAGCCGAGCAGCTGAACGCTCGGGCACCCATGGTACTGAGGCGTGAGCTGGAGATGGATAAGAGTCCAGTAGAGGATGAGCGGAGGGTGCGGGAGGGCGTGTAATCTTGGAGGAGGTCAGCGATGTAGGTGGGGGCTAGATTGTGGAGGGCTTTGAAGGTGAGTACGAGGTTTTTGAAATCAATCTGGTAGTGCACAGGGAGCCAGTGTAGTTGAATGAGGACGGGGGTGATGTGGTGGGATGAGTTTGTGCGGGTGATAATCCTAGCAGCAGAGTTTTGGATGATTTGTAGTCTGTTGATGAGTTTGGTGGGAAGGCCGGTGAGGAGAGCGTTACAGTAATCGATCCGGGATGTGACAAATGAATGGACCATGGTTACTGTATTTGATTGGGACAGGGATGGGCGGAGTCTGGAGATATTACGGAGGTGAAAGAAGGCAGACCGGGTGATGTATTTGATGTGTGGTGCAAAGGAGAGGGAACCGTCCAGAATGACACCGAGGCTTTTGACTTGGGGGGAGAAGGGTACAGGGAAGCTGTCGATGGTGATGTTTGGAACTGGGGTGTTTTGTGATTTGGTGAGGGTGGATTTGGAGCCGATGAGCAGGGCCTCGGTCCTAATGTCCTCAAGGCAGGTGGTGAGGGAGGTGGGGGGAAGGGCAGTGGTGGGTGTGGAGGAGATGTAGACCTGTGTGTCGTCTGCATAGCAGTGGAAGTGGACCCCGTGGTGATGGAGGATTGTGCCCAGGGGAAGGAGATAGATGGTGAATAGGAGGGGACCCAATACTGACCCCTGGGGGACACCCAGTGAAACAGTTGAACACCCTGACTTGTGGGTCTTGAGTTGAACAAACTGTTGTCTGTCAGTGAGGTATGATGTAAACCAGGAGAGTGCGACACCAGTGATCCCAATGCCAGCCAGGCGGCCCAGGAGTATTGGATGGGAGATGGTGTCGAATGCCGCACTGAGGTCGAGGAGGATGAGGATGGTGAGAAGTCCAGAGTCAGCTGCACGGAGGAGGTCGTTGGTGATTTTGACAAGGGCTGTTTCAGTACTGTGTTGTGGGCAGAAACCGGATTGAAAGGGTTCGTGGAGATTGTTTGTGTCGAGGTGGGATTGCAGCTGTGCGGCAACCACCCTCAAGGGTTTTTGAGATGAAGGGAAGGTTGGAGATGGGCCTATAATGATTTAAGTCGGCTGGGTCAGCACCAGGTTTTTTGAGGATGGGGGTGATTGCAGCCAGTTTGAGAGTGGGGGGTACGATTCCAGAGGCAAGGGATGAATTTATTATGTCCGTGATCATGGGTGAGAGTGATGGCAGGCAGGCTTTGACGAGGGTGGTGGGAAGAGGATCGAGCTGACCGGTGGTGGTTTTGGCTTTACGGATGAGCTCTGAGATGGTGTATTCTGATGCTGGGGTGAAGTTGGAGAGGGAGCTGATAAAATGATGGCCGGTGGTGATCATCCAGGGTGGATCACATGGGGAGGTGCATGATGAGGCCAGCTGTAGGTGAATTGTATTGATTTTGGAATAAAAAATGTGCTGGTATGGAGATGGGTTTAGTAGTTAGATGATGTATGGAGGTGGGTTTAGTAGTTAGATGATGTATGGAGGTGGGTTTAGTAGAGTTTGACCCTTTTTTCGTCAGTGTCATGTTTAAAGCAAATCTCTGCTTCAAAATATGAACGAATATATATGCGCAGATCTTTGAGTCTAAATGATGGAATTGATTCTCAAAACGTGAAAGAGCCAGGCCGCTTAGTTTTGTCGCCATGGCTCTCATTCACTGCTGCAGTGAGTATTAAAAAGGACACATTATGAGTCTTTTCAACAATTTCATTTGACTTCCTTGAATCTGTGGAACATGTTTTTTTAACATTTGTTGAGACAAGAAACAAGTCTAAATCAAATTTTGATATATTCCCCCCCCCCCCAACATCTCTTTCTTCCCTTGTACTGTTTTTCGTGGATGAAGCGACACACCACGTTTTAAATGAGTTGTTTCCTTCCATGCCTTGCTACCTCACACCCAGGAGTGAAAAGCCTTTACAAACCAGACCGTACGTTAGGTTAAACAGTGTTCCTGGCTCCAAGAAGCTAATCCATTAACCCTTTCACACTACAGAAGGTTAACCCTTTTCACTACCACACTACAGAAGGTTAACATTTGGTAGTGAAAGGGTTAATCGGAGCTAATTCGTCCTCCTGTGACATCACAAACGGCAATAATTCTTGTTAATATGAAGACTTCAAACCCCAGGCCAAACAGCAAGGAGTACCTATGTCGTTTCCCCCCAGCACATTCACATTTAGTCATTCAGCTGATGCTTTTATCCAAACCACCTACAAGTTCTGTACAACAAGTCAGCAGGAAGGGTACAACTCTGGCAGCTAAGGGTAAGTAAGATTGATTGTCAAACGTGAGTGTTACAGTCTTGAGTGCATAGTAGTATAGACATATTAGCATAGTAGGTAGTAGTATAGGCATGGTAGATTCCTTAGTAGCGTAATAGTAAAAGACAGTACGAAGGTTGGTTGTTTTCTACATTTCAGATATTGATTGAAGTGTGTTTTTAGTCAACGGCAGACATCTTGTGTCATAAAGCACCAGAATGAGACCTCAGACTGAACAAATCCATACAAAGACTACATAAACCCATTTCCCATAATA
Organism: Notolepis coatsorum; assembly: GCF_963971535.1. Lineage (NCBI taxonomy): Eukaryota > Metazoa > Chordata > Actinopteri > Aulopiformes > Paralepididae > Notolepis > Notolepis coatsorum. The sequence goes on along the minus strand of NC_140167.1, from coordinate 71,420,526 downwards.
TACAGCATCTCCCGTAAGGCTGGGTGAGGATCCTGGGTGTTTAATGCCCAATATCCTGTATTGACAGTGTGGGCTTGTGTAGTCTATTCTCAGAACTGCACTATTGCATTATTTTACTACTCTTTTTATCATATTTAAATTGTCTATTTTATGTGTGACGATCAAGCCGTAAACAGGGAGGCCTGTTGGGATGTTGGATCTTAATGTGGGGAGCTGTGGTCTGGTGTTCTATATCTTACCTTGACTTTGTCTGTTTTGCTCATTTAATGCCGGTCTTTTTTTGCTGTTGTGAAGCACTTTGAGCTGCTTGTATGAAAGGTGCCATACAAATAAACGTTATTATTAATAATAGTGTACCTGGTTAGACTATTATTACACTGCTGTCTTTCCACGGGGGAAACCAGGGACACTTTTTTTTTTGATCCACTTTTTTCTCCCATTTTCTATATTTTCTCCCATCCCAATTTTCGTATCATCCAATTCAACCCTCCCCTGTCACGGACACTGTTTCTTGCCTCCCACAAGCCGGCTGCAATGTGGACTAAGTCATACATGGCCAAGTCCCCTCCGGTACTTGAGGTAACAGCAGTCGCATCTTTTCACCTGCGCAGCTCGATCTCTCAGTGGCGAGGAGTAACGCGTGGGAGGCTCACGCTGCCCCCGACACTTCCTGATTCTACTGCGCAGGCGCACCAACCGACCTGTAGGAGTCGCTGTCCACAACGCCTGATCCCCACCCATCAGTTTCCCACCCCCTAATACGGCCAATGTGTATTAGTACGGACGACCAGCTAAACTGAAAGCAAATGTGGAGCGCTGGGCTCGAACTGACGAGCCCAGCGTCTCCAGCATTTCGTGGCGAGCGCCTTGCCCACTATGCCACGTAGCCGCCCGGAAACCAGGGACACTTATCATTACACTCTGTTGTCTTTCCACCAGTAAGAAGCATTTTGTATAAAAGTATTCTGTACTTCTGTATGACAACTATTAAAGAAACTTGAACTTGAAACTTCCATGGGGGAAACCAGGGACACTCCAGGGATGGAAGCATTTGACCAGGCGAAGGAAACCAAACACACTGACTGACATGGTTTCATCCAGATTGTCCAGAGACCTCCGGAGCCCATATAAGCTCAAGCTATAATACATTTACATGAGATTCTTGTGTAAATCTTTAACTTGTACATAAGCTCTGTGATCTGTTTTGCTTCAATGTTCACAAACAATACCACTGTAAACAAACCCTCAGAAGTCACATAGGGGAGAGCGGGGTGAGGTGGTCCAGTTTTTACATAAAATGAGACCGAAGTAAATGAGTACTGTACATCTACCCATATTTCAGGAGGTTTACTGCACACTGACGTAAGAATGCATCTGCATTAAGTTAAAGAGGTATGAGAATATGACTTTCTTTCTTTTTAATGTGTGGTCCTCTAGGGTTAAGTTGATCCTAGCCAAAGGGTAAGTTGAGCAACACATGTGTAAACTGACCAACTGACTTGCGATGTCAAGTAAAAGTCTGGACATAATAAAGCATGATCTATTCCTATAGATCAAATGCAGCTGAACAGCACATTTCCATTTCAAAACTGTCTCACTGACATATTTTTACACATGTTTACTTTTAAGAATATGTTAAAGTGCAATTTCCCTGCATTTCTTAGGTGCAAGACCATGGAATTCAGCCAGCTGGTTCACATGGTCAAAAAACATAGTTAACTGATATTTTAAGATCCTCTTGTTCTCTGTATCCTAGGTATCCACTGGCTCAACCTATTCCAGGGCTTCTGGCTCATTTGACCATACAGCCACCATTTCTAAAGAAATTGCCCTGTACAGTCATTCAGAACCAGCTTTTGGCAATTAGTTCACATGTTATACTTTGGTAGTTCATCAACATGTATGCTATATCTTTTCAAACCTTGCTGAATTTACATTGACACGAGTCATGTGTTCAAATCTGCTTCCCGCTATCAAAGCCTGAGTAAAAGGATGAGTTATTCATAATTCCTATTCCTTTTGTGGTAAAATAGTGTACATTTCCCTTGAAGCATGGTCAACTTACCCACTGGCTCCCCTAAACCTCAAGTATCAAAAGTCACGTAAACCTCATGCATCAAGTCACATACACCTCATGCATCAAGTCACATAGACCTCATGCATCAAAAGTCATGTAAACCGGGGCACCCAAGTGGCGCACCGCATACAGCACTGCGGTGCAACACGGCCGACCAGGGTTCGACTCCCGGACCCGGCAATCTTTGCCGAATGTCTTCCCTGGTCTATCTCCCATTCCTCCTCTCTCTCTCTCTCTCTCTCTACCGGACTGCCTGCAAAAATCAATAAAAACATGTAAACCTCATGCACCAGCGGTGGGGCCGTCCCAGTGTCTCATGTCTGTCCATCATCAGGATTCTCCCAGAGCGCTCCTTCAGTGACTCTGCATGTGCTTCCAGGTGAACGAGGAAGGCAGCGAAGCGGCTGCTGCCACAGCCGTGGTGGCCATCGGCCGCTCCATCAACCTGAACAGGGAGGTGTTCGAGGCCAACCGGCCCTTCCTCCTCATGATCAGAGAGTCCACCATCAACACCCTGGTGTTCACCGGCCGCGTAGCGGACCCCTGTGACAGCAGCGAGTGACAGAGCGACTTCACAAACTTGTGACACGCACACAAACGTACACACACGAGGGACGCTACAGTAACCCTCCCAGAATCAACTTCTAGTCTCTTGACTCTAAAGTTATTATAATCTGTGAATCTTTTCTAAGCAAAATGCAAACAATGAATGAAATGTGGACTACTCGTAAATCAGTCATCTTGAAACGCCTTGAGTCGCTCATGTGCGAATGTTTGGAATTGATGCCTTCAAGGCCTCCCTGCACGGAAGTCATGAATACAACATGCCACACATTCAAATTCAAGTGCTTTTGATTGGAAACTCGAAAATGATAATGAAATAGTGAAATGAAGATTTTGAGGTACTTGTTTTATGACCGATAATGCAGCAGCATAAAACTATTTTATACATAATAAAAATGAATTGATGTTCACAGTCAATTGTCTTTGAGCCAATAATCATTTCTATGACTTGAAGAATTTGTGTATTGGAGCCCCCCTTGGACATTTTAAGTGGGGGGTCTGGTGGTCCTCCCCCTGGAAATCATCAAACACTTAATTTCCTGCTGTACTTTTATGAGTGCAAGATTGAGACGGTATGGTCCTGTAGGAGTGTCTATATATTTGGCCCCCTTATTTTTTCTTTTGGGCAGTAGGTCTTCTTTCATATTAGCTATATTTTTTGAGGGGACAAATAAATATACCTCTACTCAATATTGAGGGCGACATGTCCCCTGCACCCCCCCCACCTAAAATCTACGCCTATGCTTGAAGGTGACCTGTGTGTGTGTGTGTTGGCAGCACGTCTCGCAAAATATGGAAAGAACTACAGGCATGTGAAACTAGTGTGTCCTAGTGCATGTCTGACTGCCAAGGTGATGGACATCCAACTAAATACTGCTGCTATGCTGTGTGGTTTCATAGCTGTATCTTCTTCCATTTGGTACAAATAAGTGGGCAAAGCCTCCATCTCAACGCAACAAAATATTCTGTAATTGTATGGCAATCCTAACAAATTGTATGGAAAGCTTGCCCTTGATTTACTGGGTCTATACTTTGGGTTCGAGAAGCTTCAATGAAGATGAAAACATTTTTAGATGCTCCATGACCCCCCCACCGTCATAATTATTACAATGCATATTTGTTTTGCTACAAATGATTATCGGCATCATTTGGGAACACTGATCAAGTAGAGAACACAACATTTGGAGAAAAAACTTAAATAAACAACACATTCACAGTAACACTTAAAGTGCTTTATTTCCTTTGAGGAGATGGGACTTTAATTTGAACTTCCCACTGGTGAATGATAGTGGTTATTGTGAAGTAACCCATTTTCACATTATCAAAAAGATGAACTCGGCAACCTTTGGCCTTGCAAATGACCCAAAGCAATAAACCAAACTCAAAGGCATATATCTCAACACCATCCCCAAGTGTTACCCAATACAGTATAATCAAGATTATTTTTCTTTTTTTATGTAACAGACATGCAACATAAAGGAACTTCACCTATAACCTTTAAGATCTTGCTTGATCGTAGCTTGTTTAGTACCTTTTCTTTTAATTGTACATTATTACTCATTTAATAAATTCTGCTTCCTTTGTTTTCTGTTCGCAGATATCGGGATACATTTGAAAGAAAAAATATTCTTGAGTAATTCATGAAGTATATATCTGAATTTGTGGTCAATGTTATTGGATATACATAACGGAATCTTCATATAATTAACATCTGTTTCACACAGTAAGTTAAAAAAAATAAAGTAAATAAAGTAAAAAAATAAAAAAGGTTTGTCAGACTAAAATAAATCAGCAAGACACAGACATAAGAGCAATAAGAAACATAGAATATATTAAATGTCACCTAAATCATTATTTGGCATATTTTTTTTAAAGCAAATTTAAAGAAGTTTACCCTTGTTTGGCATGAAAATAAAACGTATTACGACTAAGATGATGAGCATCAATGTGAAGGGACACATTTTTCACAGTTGGAAAGCTGTATACTAGATGGCTAACATTTTGTTCGCTAGAGGAGTATCCGTAGTCATTAGTGAGGCATCAATACCGACACCAGCCTAAAACACAGTATCCGTATCGAGAATCCTCCCAATGCGATCAAAATCACAAGGCAAAGCAAAGCAAAGCCACTTGAATTTCTGCTGCTTCTTTTTTGGCACACCGAAGCGTGTTGATGATCTCCCTAATGGAGAAAAAATTGATTACGTCATCTTTGTCCAATGGCCTCAAACTAATCTAAGTCTATACTTTTCAGTAAAAGTAATAGATGGGAACTCTGGATCAGTTTATACTCTGAATCATGGTACCGGTGCAAACCCTAGGAGTGATGCTCCATATACATTTCACAGGACATTTCGAAGTAGGGGAAGATGATGATAAATGATCAAAGACGACATTTTGCTTGTTTTTCCATCTGCGTTCTCTGGAGAGTAAAAAGAATATGATGACAGTCCCATGCCATGAGACTCCAAATCGCTTACAAATCTGGAACCATGTTTTGTGCAAACCCGTCTTTAGAATTAGAAGTATGCTTACACACATCTCGCCTCTTAACACATTGAGTGCCACGCCCCTTTGACCATATATGGGCTAGAGTGCCAGTAAGGAAGTCAATGGGAGGTCGGGGAAATTTGCGAAGGCTTAAACTATATCTTAAATTATGGCTATGGGTCTAAAACACCCCTCGCTTATCAATGACTTGCTTGCAGTCAACATGTACGAAACTGATTGTTTTTTCATTGGCACATATCTGTTTTATACCGTTTTGAATACGAGTATAGTTTGAGAGTTCTAGTAATTCCAGATTAATTCCGCAATAATAGCTCTTTAGTGGAATACACAAAACACGTCATTTTTCGGCTGATTTATGAATCGTTTTCAAATAAACGCTAGATTATCGATAGTATATGTGTACTTATGCACGCTAGAGAAGCGGGCTGAAAAATCTATTATCCATGACCTGGTCAGCGCTAACGTCATACACACACACACAGACACAGATGGCTGAGAAAAAAAAACATCTGATTAACCCAATACTGGTCAAATAGAGTCCTTACCTCACATCAGATGTTCTGCAAAAAGATTAATCCAATTCCTGATCGCCATTCCAAATATTGATAGAGTTTATTGTTCCAACGTTATAGTCCAAAATACATAATCGAAAGCTGCTCCCAGCCTCCCCAGTGAATGTGGTAACAGATACTGCTTGCCAGAGAAGGGAAAACCCCGGACCGGACTTTTTTTCTGATGCACATGCCCACCCAATCCAATCCAATGATGTGCCATACCATCTGGGAGACGATAGGTGGCAGTATTTGCCCTTTTCGAGCTCAGACCCATTCCCAATGATAACGTCAGGCTGGATGGATGAAAAATGAATGGATATTGCTAATAAAAGCAAAAACGAGAAAAAGACGAGAACTCGTCATTGGCACACTCAACGCATGGCGAGTTAGCACGACTAATCTTGTCGTTGGCACTCAATGTGTTAAGGGTAAGAATTCTACCCAGGTGGAAAAACGCTTTTCATGAGGAACAAGCAACTTTTAGATTCCAGATTTGCCTGCAGGTCTGTGTCGGGCCAGAGATATAGTAGAACCTTGTTTATCTCCGCTTCAGACGTTTCAACAGATAAGGGTCATATTCTGGGAAGCACATTAACTCGTAAAACAAAGAAATCATGAAATGTCAGAATATTTTCTCACAATTAGTGAACTTCCTTGAATATCTCCCTATAAACTGAACAGGAAAAACATGTACAATGCAAAAATATTTTACTTTTAAATACGGTAAGTTACTAACTTACTATAGCTTACTTTGATACCTAGGATTAGACTTGTGTTTCATTGGCAGCACCTGGTGTACATTAGTACGCATTCTCTATTTTTCGAGTAAGTTACCGGCTGGATTAACAAGGCTCTACTTTGTGTCCGACCTACGGAGGTGGAGACCGGATCATTATAAAACCATCTCACTTCACGAGTGTTTCACTCCTGTGTCTCGGAATGTTTTCTTTTCCTCATTTCTAGAGGATCCCTTTCCTTCACAACCCAGCTTGAAACACCCCCGTCCTACTTGTTGCACACGATAAGACCAATAAGTGTTGTACGGAGAAAAAAAGAAAGAAAAAGAAATTGAATAAAGTGGTAATTTCAGTCTCGTATTTATACTCCTTGAAAAACTGCAAAACGTGAGTCTCAAGCATGAACGCCGTGGTAGGATTGTGTCCATTCCAAGGGCCTCCGTGTCAAGGATGAAATTGGCATGCAAAGTTTTCTTGAATCTTACCTATTGTCTTACCATACGATATAATAGCCGTGTTTGCTACCGCTGATAGCAATTCTATTTACATGTTAAGAGATATTCAATATGTGTAGAAGCGGTTGAGCAGCACTTAGTCAAGCTTGCTGTAAGATATTTGCTGTTTGTTACTATAACCTGCTACGTAAGAAAGGAGTAAACGTGAAGAGTAAACCAAAACATATATCGCGGCTGTCGGATGAAAACCTCAGATCTAAAAAATTATAATAATTATTATTATTAGAATATTTCATCATTTCACATCTTTAAGTAGACCGGTTATAACCGGGTTAATTGGCAGAGCTGACCTGGGTTTAATTTCTGTGGGATGATGTCAAGCCATAGAAAAAGGTCTGAACCTCCTCGCCACCTGGAGGAGAGCGGTAGAAGAAAAGACAGACCTGAACCCGCTATTTGTTCTGTGCAAAGTCAAATCGGAGAATTGACAAGAGAGCAAATGCCTTGGTAACCATATTGTGTGCCCGCTGCAAGCACTCCATCACCGGTGCCCAACACTGAAAACTGGGCCATCGGCGGTCCTGTGTTTGTTGTCGCATGAGATACATAGTCCTCACAGATTGTTCTTTGCAGTGTAAAAAAAGATCATGCTGCGTTATAGCAAGATAAAGAATGCCTGTATGAACTAATCGTGAGTAATTCTATCCCAAGGTTTGCGAACTAACTCAAGTACACAATACAAGAAGCATATGCAACTTCAAAATCCAAGTAGAAACATTAAAATCACTGAAACTGGAGTTATGAGGTTTCCACCCGACAACCTATATATATATATACATACCTGATACTTGAAAACAGATGTCAACCTGTTTTAGCCTGAAGAGTATAAATCGAGGTGTACAGGGTGTGTGATCTGTGATTAATTCGCAGTTCAGCTACTTAAGACCCAGTGGACAAATCAGTAGCTGTTGTTTTTTCACTTGCATATACTGTAGGACCACCCATAGGTTTGTAAAATATCTCTTACAACCAAACATGATTCACAGCTCTCATTAGAAAAAAAATAAAGGTAACAGCCAATCCATGTGCTACCCTTAAAACTGAATTCAACATTTTTTAGCAAGTTTATATTATTTTATCTTATGGAGAAAAAAAAAGAAAAAAAAAAGTGTTTAAATATGTATATGTAATATATGTATATAGCTTCATCAGTTATTAAAAAAAATCTTTTGTTTCAAAGCCATCTCTCTTAAGTGCTTGACGAAGATATTTTGTGGTGAGGGTGGGTGAAATAAGACCCCTTATCTTGTCCACTCCTTTCCTTTGGTTGCCAGGAAGCCTCTCAGTCTACAGGTTTCTCTTCAGAAGGATGTCCAGCGAACCCCTCAGGCTTCCGCTCTGTCCTCCAGAGGTGTCATGGCGGCGCAGGCTCCTGCTCCCCTGTCTCGGCGAGTTCTACATCCATTATGGTCTTATTTGGTCCCTCCTTTTCACTCCCACCCGGGAGACAAATGTCAATCTGTCCTCCCGTCCATAACCTTTTCTTGTTCTTTACATCCCTATATAAGATACATTGTCAGAGCTAAAAATAAAATATGTCCAAAAGTGTCAATGACAAAAAAAAGAAAGGCTTCAATCACTTATATCAAAAATAGTTGACACTAAAAAAAAATACAAAATAAAAGATAAATCACATACTGTAAGTTCATCTGAGTGCATTGACCTGTATCTGCGTTGAAGCAGAAGTGTATTGCGTAGTGATATGTGAGAGGTATCTGAGCTGTGTTTAGCTTATCTTGTGGGGCATTTTCACCTCTTCCAGCCGGGACGCAGGGGAACGCTGGGTCGGCGTCGACGACGGGCGGTCCGAGACTTATCTGTTTTTTCCCCAAACAGGAAAACCACAGCGGCACAGGATATGCAATTTCCGGATCTCAATTCATATTTGATCTGCAACACCTAGTTTTGAAAGTTTGATCTGAATTTGCTCGCTTTGGCCGGACGTATTCGCACCAAGTAAAAAATCGGGTTAACTTCACGCCAATGCTAACACGCCGCACCGACCCCGTCCCCACTCTGCGCTGAAAATGAGACGGACACGCCTGCACTGCTGGCCCTCGGCTCGTGGTGGAAATGTCCCTTGAGGTTGAAGACATGTCAAAACGTTTCCTGTGTCCTGTGTGTTGCTGTATTGAAATACGCATTCAGCAGCTGGTTTCAGATTGTGTTGCTGGATGCTTTTTATAACAAATTTTTGAATCACTCTATTAAAAGATGATTTCTCCCTCATAAAAAAAATTAAAATAAACTAAGAACATTTAACTGCCGTATCCAAAAATGTTTTTTTAAATAATTTAGACAATATCAACTTATTTTATATATATAATTTTTTTTTTTACATCCAAAAAGTCAAGAGCCGGATTATCCCGAGTCTTTTTTTTCTCTCCTTTTTTTCTACATTAGACCTTTTCTGTGCAATTTAGCATTTTTAAGCCTTTCTGGCACTTTAAGACGAGCATGTCGGATTATGCATTACGGACCCCCCAACCGCTCGAGATTGTCTCAAGGCAAATAAGGATGTATTTTTAGCAACTGGCACAGAGTAGTTTGGCAATGTGTTTTACCATTAGACCAAATTCTGACCAGGCAAGACTGTTGATTTGTTGCATTCTGAACCTGTAATACCGGTAAGTACAAAAGTATAAAACTGTAACATAGGAAAATAGACAAAGAGGCAAATAATAAATCACTGCATTCAGCGTTGTATGAGGTTTCTGGAGTGTGTGGTGTTTTCTTCATTAGTTAGCTTTATCTGTTCAGATTGCTTTGTGAAGGTAGATGCGGTTTAAAGCGGAAAAAGATCAGTTATAAATAACTATGTGATGCAACGTGTCCTTGTCGTACGACTACGGTTGCATTGATTGTTATCAGGAGCTGTGTGTCCTGTTGACTTAAGAGTTAAAAAGATTGGGGTAAAATACTATAAAATTACACCTGTGGAGGTACTCGTTACACTTCCGTAAAGCACATCCTCACGTTTAATCCTCCTCCCCCCTTCCTAAGCAACCGCAGCCTCTGGCCAGTGAGTATTAACAGCCTAACCTTGCATCCTCGGTAGCTTCCTCCTCCGCCTCCCGCCCCACCCTGTGAAGCTCTTCCTCTTGCACAGGGGGGTGGGGGGGAGAAGAGGGAGGAGGGGGGGCGGTCAATCGGGCCCAGTGGTGGAGACGGAAGCTTGGACCCCTTCGCCGAAGCTCCCCCCCCCTCCTCCGCCGCTGCTCCCCCCCTCGGGCTCCTCCTGGCTGGGGGAGCCCTCCTCGTTCTGGCCCCCTCTGGAGGTGACTGTCACGGTGGTGGTCTCGGGGGAGGCGCTGCGGGCCACATCCTGTGGGGTGCAGCCGGGGTGGTTCTTGCGGAAGTGCTGGTTCAGGATGGCCTGGAAGGGGAAGCTCTTGCCACACACATGACAGTGGAAGGGCTTGTTGCCCGTATGCTTGCGGATGTGGTACTCCAGCTGGTCCTTGCGCGTGTACTTCTTCCCGCAGATGCGGCAGACGAACGGCGTGATGCCCATGTGGAGGCGCATGTGTCGGTCCAGGCTGCCCTTCTGGTTGAAGGACTTGCAGCAGTAGATGCAGGTGAGGCGAGGGTTGTAGCGGAACCAGCGGTCTCCCACCTGCTCGCGGAGGTATTCCTCATAGCCGCCCATGTCGAACGCCGCATCCCCCTGATGGGACACAGCGACAAGCAATCTAAGCAAGCCGTCCTCCGACATTATACACCAGGTACTAGGGGCAGGCAATATGACATGATACAATATTAAATGACAATTCTTCTCTATACGTATCATGATATTTATTTGGCCCTTCGAGGACAGTACAGTTAACAGTACAGTGCTCCGTTTGCAGCCTTAAATGAGTATAGGCAGGGCTACAAGATCTTTTTTTTTTATTTGATCAAATCTGAGTTTACTGATTCCAGAATGACGTTGTGTTGTCTAAAATCACACATAGGCGTTGCATTTTCTTTTTATATATATATATATTAACAATATTGCGGTATCTGTTTAAAAAGGGACTAATGCATGGATTGTAGCAATCAGACGTAACATAATCCAATGTATCATAACTGGACAGTGAGCAGAAACTCAAGCAGTTGTACACAGACATCAGTTAACATGGTCATAATCTTGCTTGTTACTTTCATTCTTTGTTTTGTTTGTTTTTCAGCTTTGCACACTTGAGTTTCTAAACTACATTTGTAGTTCTACAGGGTTCTGGTTAGCTCTGGATGTTCTACGGGGTTCTGGTTAGCTCTGGATGTTCTACAGTTAGCTCTGGATGTTCTACAGGGTTCTGGTTAGCTCTGGATGTTCTACGGGGTTCTGGTTAGCTCTGGATGTTCTACAGGGTTCTGGTTAGCTCTGGATGTTCTACAGGGTTCTGGTTAGCTCTGGATGTTCTACAGGGTTCTGGTTAGCTCTGGATGTTCTACAGGGTTCTGGTTAGCTCTGGATGTTCTATGGGGTTCTGGTTAGCTCTGGATGTTCTACAGGGTTCTGGTTAGCTCTGGATGTTCTACAGGGTTCTGGTTAGCTCTGGATGTTCTACGGGGTTCTGGTTAGCTCTGGATGTTCTACGGGGTTCTGGTTAGCTCTGGATGTTCTATGGGGTTCTGGTTAGCTTTGGATGTTCTACAGGGTTCTGGTTAGTAAGATTTGGTTAATCAAATCGGAGGTGGATTGTGCCGTCAGCAAGCGTTGGTATTCAAATGTCGCCATAACATTTCAGTCCCTACTGTATCTTCAAGGTTTGTAACGTTACCACATACCTGTGAAGTGGGGTGACGCTGGTCATCAGCTCTGCCTGGGGACGCGCTCTTTGCTCTCTGTCGGTCTGCCATCACCACCACACTGCCAGTAGGGCTGAACCTGTAGGGATTTACACACAGATATCACAGCATCAAATTCAGATGCATGGCACCTAGCTCCTGTTAGAATACTTTTTTTAACGATGTGTGTCATATTAATGACTCATTACCAACACCTCTAAACATGTTTAATTTCCTTTACAAATGTTTCATTTAGTTTGATTATAGGGATGTGTTCGATATTGGCTTTTTTACCGATATTGTCCAACTCTTAATTTCCGATACCGATATCAACTGATACCGATATATGCTGGGTTTCCCCACCCCAAACATTTTTTTTAAGGTAACTAACATTGCATATCTCGTGTGGAATTCATGGTATTATCACAACTTTATGCATACTTTTGACAATAAAAGTATGCATTGATGGGTTAATTTCACTGGATGCATTCAACAAGGCATTCTAAATGTAAACATTATCTGGACACCTTCAAAACTGCTCTCAAAACACACCTAGTCTTCACCAAGGCTTTTCCCCATTAGTTAGTTCAGATTAGATTAGGTTCATTATCCCTTACCTGCCCTCATCCCCCGCTTTCCCCCCCTACTTCCCTAGCCCTATTTTTTTTTGTGATTGTGAAGCGACCTTGGGTTTCATGAGAGGCGCTATAGAAATTTGATCTATTATTATTATCTGTGCATCTCCTCTTTTCTTCTCTCTCTTCCACTGGTTCTCACTCTCTCTCTCTCTCCCTCTATTTCCTTCTTTCTTCCTTTATTTATTGTAATTTTCCTTGTATACTATTGCTACTGTAATTTAGCATTGTATTTACTTGGGTAAATAAAGGTTAAATAAAAAATCATTTTAAACAGATACCGATATTACATTTTAATGCCAATATCGGACATCTCTTCATTCTGTTTGCCCAGTAACAGGTCTTGCAATGGGACTTTTACTCATGGCTTGAAACCAGCCTCTGCTCTGCCTGATAGTACATACTATCAGAAACACAACTCCTAGGCCAGATAACTTGTCAGCCCTGTGACCAATACTATATTGCCAATATAGTATTAGTCTTCCATTTATTTGTGTAAAAGCCCCTTCCAAGCCCCTATTAATGACACCAAGGAAGACGTCAATAAAAGACACCAAACTGACGCCTGCTGCCTCCTACCCACCTCTCTGTCTCGCTGAAGCTGCTGGAAGGTTGAGAGCTCTTGGCCCCAGAGGCCCCAGTAACGAAACCCTCCTGCACAAGTGAGCTGCGTCCTGATGTGTCGATCATCATGGTCGGCCCCTCCTCTGCCCCGCTTCCTTCCTCGTGGGGTTCGCCTCCCCCCCACTCCTCCATCCTCTCAGTCTTTATCCTCAGCCCGTCCACCACCCCCACACGGACGCGCACCCCCTCTCCCTCCTCGCCACTCCCGTCCCTGTCGGCCTCTGCGTTCGTCTCCACGTACCACTGGCCCGCCCGATTGATGCGGAGTATGGGCTCCTTCCCCAGCCTGCTGACCGCCACAGCCGCTCCCGGCAGCCCCTCCGGGCCCAGCCCGCTGTGCTCCACCGGCTGGGGGCTCATGGACTCCTCGGCAGGGCTCCCCACCTCCCGCCTCTCTATCCCTCCTCCGGAGCCGCCTCCCCGCTGCCCGAGGATCCTGAGGTTGACGTGGTGCGGGCTCAGGGAGCGCAAGCTGCCCACCGCTCCGGCTCCGCTCACTCCTCCTGCCCCTTTCACCATGGCCTCCAGGGTCCTGTTGACCCCCCTGTGGGCCGCCTCCGCTCCCAGCTCGTCCTCGACGTCGGCCAGGCTGATCTTCAGGTGGATGCCCTCCAGGATCTGGGTGCAGCGGTCAATGATGTGCTGCATCTGCAGGAAGCTGGCGGCCGTCAGGTAGCTGATGATGTCCGCTAGCTGCAGGCATAGCCGCCCTGTGTAGCAGAAGGACAGGAGCTGCTCGAACACCGTGGGGTTGCGGATGACCGACAGGGAGACCGTGCTCATCTGGCCCAGCGACATGTGGTCCCGGAAGTAGGGGGAGCTGGCGGCCAGGACCACCTTGTGAGCCCTGAAGCTCTGCCCCTGGACGTTGACCACGATGTCACACAGCCGACCCTGCACGCGCAGCTGGTTGAGGTGGGACAGCACGGAGTTGCTGAAGTCGGGGATATCCAGCTGGATGCTGCCGGCTCGGTCCATGCTGCTGCTGCTTCTGTCCAATGGTCCCTAGAGCCTATGGGGGGGGCGGGATGTAGGCAACGTTTATATCAAGAACTATAACACAATATAATGAAACAAAACTGTGTGAATTGATAGAGATAGTCGGTCCATAAATATTTGGACATCGACACCATTTTTGCTCTGTACACCACCACAATGGACTTGAAATTAAACAATCAAGATATATGCAGACTTTCAACAGGTCAAATTTGAGGGTACATCCAAATCAGGTGAATGGTGTAGGAATGACTATTTCTATGTGTCTACCCCTTTTTTATACTTTTTTTTTTATCCTCTTTTTCTCCACCTGATTTTTCTATGCTTTTCTCCCCATCCCAATTTTAGTCGTTATGCCAATTCCCCCCCTCCCCTACCTGGTCGTTGTGCGCATGTTCCCCCTACTGGTCGGTACAAGGGAACCCTGAAGTCTACCACATGCTTCCTCCGACACATGCAGAGACAGCCAGCAGCTCTCTTTTCACCTGACAGCGAGGACTCTCATTGGTGTAAGTGTAACACCGGTTCCTGACAGGCAGCGAGCGAGCGAACTGGAGACGAAATCGCGCACGGCACTGTCCTGATATGACGCAGCGCGTGTCCGAGTGTGTCTGTGTGTGTGTGTTACCTGAAAGCACAGGGGGCAAAGCAGCCTGCGATTCTCGACCAATAAAAAGTGTTTAGGGGCGGGACTCGGCCGCGTAATCGCTCAACTAGAGACACAGCGAGCGAATATTTGAGGGATGAACGACATCGCTGCTCAGTTCGCTGTCGCTCGCGGAAGGTCAGGATAGTCTCATTGAAACGAATACATTTTAATCACTTTTTCTCGCTCGCGTCGCTCTGTCAGGAAGGGGTGTAACGCGTGGGAGGTCACGCTGCCTTCACCACTTCCTGCCTTTCGCTGAGCAGGTGCCCAGACCTGACCTGTAGGCGTCGCTGTCCACAACGCCAGATTACCACCCACGACTTCCCTCCCGCTAACTCAGCCAAACGAGTTAGTATGACGATCGGCCCAAGCCGCAGGCAATGCTGACTCCGGGAGTTGAGACCGCAGCCTCTTGCATTGGTGACGAGCGCAATCTCCGCTACGCCACCCGACCGCCTGTGTCTACCCCTTTTTAAAGGGACCAAAAGTAATTGGACAAACTAACAATTGTAAATCCTTTGCAGTCGACGACAGCCTGTCTGGAAGTCTGGAACCCATAGACATCACCAGATGCTGCGATTTGTCCCTGGTGATGCTCTACCAGGCCTCTACTGCAACCGTCTTCGGTTCCTGCTTGTTCTCGTGGAATTGCCCCTTCAGTTTTGTCTTCAGCAAGTGAAATGCATGATCAATTGGATTCAGGTTAGGTGATTGACTTGGCCATTGCTGGATAATATTGCCCAAAACACTTCAGAATTCATCCTGCTGCTTTTGTCAGCAGTCAATTACAAGGGAACCAGTTCCATTGGCAGCCACATGCCCATGCTATAACAGTACCACCACTAGGCCTGGGCGGTATGCTTTTTTTCACACCGTTATACCTTCATGACCTAATACCCCGGTGCACGGTATATAACGGTATGACTTTCATTCATTATCATCAGCGGGGGGACAATATACTCGTTATTATCACCATACATAACGCTTGCTTATATTGAAACACGTTGAGATTAGGGCCGTTCTTTCAACCCGAAAGTGCACTTTCTTCAACCTCGAGGTAAACAAATCTCACAGAAGGTAGACACTGCCGCCTGCCGACACCATCCAGGTATCAACGTGAGCTAACGGTAGCTAGTTAGCCCGGCCGGCAGCCCGGCACCATGTATCAACGTGAGCCAGTTGCATTAGGATTAAAAAATGTCAACACTCACTCACCCCGTTTTATATTACATTCCCAAAGAAGTGCCTCCGTCTCTCGTAGATGAAGTCACTGGTGGCGAGTCGACTCATGGCGCGAGGGTTTTGCTTAAATCCAAACAGACTGCAGTCCTTTAATTGTCCAAATGCGACAGTGTGTGCAAGTTTAGCTCTTCTGTGGTCAGGGAGCTCATCGTGGGCTGGAGTGACGGTGGTTAACTAAGACACTTCATCGTTCAATAACATCATATTATTAATATTATTATTGCTTAAGCTTTAGCAGCTGCTCAGAGTTAGAGGAAATGCATACAGGTAGGTTAGTGTGACGCACATCTGTGTGGGGAAATACGGACCGCCTCCCCTGCCCTCTGCTGGCCGTGCTGTGTGTGTGTGCACTTCAACCAACTCGAAAAGTTAACTCTGTTTCACTAATGGAAACCGAAACCCAATGCCGTCCCTGTATAAACTCTGTTTCAGTGGAAATAGAAACTTAAACCAAACTTTGATTTTGACGGTATTGAAAATCCCCCGGTATACCCTTTTTTCTTTTTGATCCACTTCTTCTCCCATTTTTTTCTACATTTTCTCCCATCCCAATTTCGTATCATCCAATTCAACCCTCCCCTGTCACGAACGCTGTTTCTTGCCTCCCACAAGCCGGCTGCAATGTGGACTAAGTCATACATAGCACAAGTCCCCTCCGGTACTTGAGGTAACAGCAGTCGCATCTTTTCACCTGCGCAGCTCGATCTCTCAGTGGCGAGGAGTAACGCGTGGGAGGCTCACGCTGCCCCCGACACTTCCTGATTCTACTGCGCAGGCGCACCAACCGACCTGTAGGAGTCGCTGTCCACAACGCCCGATCCCCACCCATCAGTTTCCCACCCCCTAATACGGCCAATGTGTATTAGTATGAACAACCAGCTAAACTGAAAGCAATGTGGAGCGCTGGGCTCGCCTGTGGCGAGCGCCTTGCCCACTACGCCACGTAGCCGCCCTAATACCCCGGTATATCTTAATACCGTCATACCGCCCACGCCTAACCACCACCATGCTTCACTGATGAGGTGGTATGCTTTGGATCATGAGCAGTTCCTTTCCTTCTCCTCTTCCCATTTTAATGTTTTTTTACTAACTCAGATCTGATCTGATCCTGTTTTTGAGGCTTGCCGATGGTTTACATCTTGTGGTGAACCCTCTGTATTCACTCTGGTGAAGTATTCTCTTGATTGTTGCCTTTGACACAGATACGCCTAGTTCCTTTTCTTCACCAGGAAAATAATTATTCTGTCATCCACCACAGTTGTTTTCTGTGGTCTTCCACCTGTCTTTTGGTGTTGCTGAGCTCACCAGTGCATTCTTACGTTTTAAGAATGTACCAAACAGTTGATTTGGCCACACCTAATGTTTTTGTTATCTCACAGATGGGTTTGTTTTGATTGTTCAGCTAATGATGTCTTGCTTCACCGATAGTGACTTTCGGAAAGTCACGAAAGGGGCTACGATAGTGACAGCTCTGTGGACCTCATATTGAGAGTTGACCGCAACAGATTCCCAATGCAAATATCACACTTGCAATTAACTCTAGACCTTGGAAGTTAAATAATGAGGGAATAACATGCACCAGGCCATGGAACTGATGAGCAGGTAATTATTACTTTTGAGACACCTACACCGTTAACATGATTTGGATGTAAATGCCCCCAAATTAAAGCTGGAAGTCTACCCTTAAGCACCTCTTGATTGTTTCATTTCAAATCCATTGTGGTGGTGTACAGAGCCCAAATGATCAATTGTGTTTATGTGCAAATATTTAAGGACCTGACTGTAAGTGCATGTCTAAGACCATTAGTCATAACCAGAAATGACACAAACCCACCAACAACATGTCAATATTTCCAAGTTGGTTGAGCAAAAAGACCTGCAAACTTTTGTACTTACCTGTATGGAATGCACCAGCGACACCGTAAACCCGGCAATGAAACTCAGATAGTGATTATTTTCGATACTTTGTTCATAACTATAGTTAGCTAGGCGCCCTGCTAACTTGCATGGCAGGTCATAATAATAATCACAGCTGATAAAAGGTTGTACATTGTTCAAACGGGTTCGAATCGATGCTGCTCCCCCGGCCGCCGGCACAGCGATGACGCTCGGAATACCGCAGCCGATCCCTGGCCCCGGTGTCGGTCACTGGGACATACTGCAGCGCGGTGCTGAGCGGAGCCTCCTCGGTCCTCCGCGGCCGACAGGGAGGTGGCTAGTTCAACACCAAGTAACGGCTCAACCGGAGCACGACAGCGCGCTGCACACACTCTGTTGGATCGCTACCCGTCGCCGAACAGCTGCGGTGCTGTTCCATTTCTATTGTCCGTTTTTTTTTAACGTGAACTTATTCTCAAAATATGCGCTCGGTTACTTCTTTCGCCGCTTTCATTTTAACGGCACGGCGGACGGGCCAAGTCTTGAGGAAAAATCCCCGAGCGTGATGGGAAATGGTGTCCCGTCGTCTCTCGGCCGGACGTTGACGGAGCGGCGGAACGGGGCCATCGAAGAACGCCGTTTCCCAGAATACGCCGCGCGCACGGTGGATGCTTTTGGTGCTTGTAGTTCGCAAACTTCGGTGTTTGTAGTAAGTCCCGTGGAGGTATGAGTCCTCCTTTGTAGGCCTCTCCCACATACCGTAATTCGGCCAACTGATGTATTGATAATTTGGTCAAAGCAAAATAATATAATAAATAATAATATAATAATAAAATCTGACATGCAAAAGTATACGAACACACACCAGAAACGGTGCTGCATTGCACTTTGGGGTATCAGTATAGTGTACAAGGGGGGGGGGGGACATATTTGGCTGATATTTGACACCACAATGTCCATTATGGTCAAGTAAATCTAGTCTAAAGTCATCAGGAGTAATCAGTTGATCTCTTGTATGTTCTATCATGGGTTCTTTAGGAATGAGGGGGGACTGGGCCTTAGGCGTCCGTGAGCCCCCTGTTGCAGCTGTATCAGCTTTGTTTATGTTGGTAATCTTTGTAAACACTGGGGTAATAACAAATCTATATTTCCATTTGCAATGGGTTAAGGAAGTTCCAAATAGCCTCTTTTCCATCTACAGAGGTCAGTGAATACCACGATCACAACACCAGAGGGAGCTCCACAAATCATGTAAAACCCAGATTCGGCTCAAACAAGGGACTAAACACGTTTAGCAATTTTGCCACATCAATGTGGAACGCCCTACCCAAAGCTGTAAAGGAATGTGAATCACTACCCACCTTCAAAAACACTCTCAAAGAACACCTACGGGAGACTGCAATTCGAAACTGGCCCTACAAATGTCCTAACCCAGTTGTACAATAAAGACCAAGCATGGTGTTGTGGAAAGGTTGTTTGACACAGCAGGAGACGATATTTCCAATTGTAACAAATAGGTAATTTATTTAAGAAAAGAAGTTCGTTAACAGCAAGAGCTATGGGTCAAAGATGATCGCCACAGCTTGAACAAAAACACTCTGTCCTGGAACCCTTTGCCTGTCCCTAAATCCCCTCTCAGTCCTGCCCCCATGACAGATATGATGACGTGTCACATCATGTCAGATCTGACATGACGTACATTAAGATGATACGTAGATTTAACATTGGAGAGAGAGAGAACATGAGGAGAGATAAGCAAGATATGATATCCACACACGATATGATGTAAAACATTAAGAACATGAAGAGAGAGTGAGATATGTGTGTTTGTGTGTGTGTGTGTGTATGTGTGTGTGTGTCTTGTATGTGTGTATTGTGACACAGGGAATGTGTGTGTGTGTCGGTGTGTATGTCTGTGCGACTGTGTGTGTCTGTGTGTGTGTGCTGTGTCTGTGTGTGTGCTGTGTATGTGTGTAAGAGAGAAAAGACACAAGATTAGAACACACGATATGATGTGCTGAAATGTCCATCTACTATCTTGAGGCTGTTTTAAGAACATCAGCCAGACTGTCGCCCTAGTGTCTTTGAGCCCTGCTAGTTGACCTATATTAAACTAGTCAAGACTAACCCCTTTCCTACCTCCACCCTCGTATACACATTTTCCCCAACATTCCCCCATTTGGGGCTATCCCTAGTCCCACCCAAATCATATAACCAAGAAAATGTGAACGTCTAACTAAACAAGAAACCTTACTTCATTCACTGGACCCCTAACGGACCAACAAAAGCTGACTACCGTTCTCACAATAAACACAAAACCGCTCAAAACAAGAGTAATAATAAAACATCAAAAAAAAAATAAAAAAAAATTATAATCCTAACCTGACAGACAAATCCCCCCAACCTCCACCGCTTACCAAATGAGCCACAGTTCCGGCCGGAAACCGCGACTCTCATCAGGGAAAGGAGAAGTTGACCGTCAGAACTAAACATAGAACATCCCTCCCAAAAAAATGACATTGTCTCTTCCATAACATTGAGTCCCAGTGTCCATCGCTCAGCCCCCCTTCCATGCCCACGCCATAGTCTCCTCACCGTATTGCCAAAAGTCACATTTTGCCAATACAGCAACCACCACGCCACACCTCCAGTCCTCGTAGAAGCATGTCCCCATGCCTGGACGGGAGGCGCTGGTACCGACCTCACCACGTGTCCCCCCATCTTCGACGGGAGGTGCCCATCTTGCCCACTGCGTTAGCCCCCCCCTTTTGTCCCTCCAGTCCCCAGAACCGATCCCCCGACCACTTCTTCTCAATGCTTCCTCAGGCTCAGAACCGACACTCTGCCGATGCCCCTTCCCATTCCGGTTTGACCAGGACCACAAGTAAAATAAACAAAAAATAATAAAAAAATAAAAAACAATGCAATGATTTTCAATGGTTGCAATCTCTATGCCGAAGGATCATTAGAAAATCAGACTAAAATTCCTAGTTAAAGGAATAAACCAACAAAACTGCGCTCAGACCATCCCCCGTCACTCTTAAAGGAAAGAACCAACAAAAAGAAAATGTCCCTACCTCACCATACCCCTAATCCTCTATCCCCTCGTCTCCCTCTAAGGCAGCATAAAGCTGAGGATATGGCCCGATTTGTGGCTCAATCTCTTTCTGTCCCACCATCAGCATTTGGCTCGTTACGTGTGAAGTTACCAGCCTACCCAAGAGAGGCATACCACAACAGAAAAGGAGAACCAATATCAACCCTGCCACCCCGATGGATATCCCCGTCTGCATCACTATGCTTCCCCACTGTCCCAATCTTTCCAACACCCCACTCCCCCACCATTCTTCATTCCGGCCAGAATTCCCCCTCAACTCCTCCCTCAAATCCTTCAGCTTAGCCATGGCCTCGGAGAACTTTCCCCCTGGCCCCACATTCGTCGGAATGAATGTGCAGCAGTACTGTCCAAACATGGAACAGACTCCACCCTTCTCCGCCATTAACCAGTTCAGAGCCTGTCTATTCTGCCACGCCACCGTACTGGTCGCGTGCATCTGGTCCCCCATTGCATCCAACGCCTCCTCGGTGTAATTGAGATACCGCTGCTGATTGTAAAACAAATAGTTGATCCACCCGGTGTTCTTATTGACCGATATCCATGGCAGAATAGACTCAAACCCTGCCGCAATCTCATTCTTAGCCATGAACTCGGCTGGAATGCCCCTTGGCTGTCCTATGCTGTCCAGATACACCCTTGGGTCTGCCTTGTAGCTACGCTTCGTTCGAGAGATAGGAGACTCAGAAGGTCCTTCCGTCACTGATAATGGTAGGACCACCATTGGCATGATCGCCTGAACCCGGGCACATCTACCTGACCAATCTAAAGGAAGTGTATTCCTCAACCTCCTACCGCCGCAGAGCCAGTATTGGTCCGCCAGTGCCATATCCTGGACATGAAAAGGGCAAGCTACAGGCCGTGGGTTGGTATCCACTCCCTTTAACACGACCCCGTGTCCACACTTTCCTTCTTTCGTACAGTTAGTCGTGATGCTCCAAATAGTAGTGCACCGCCCCTCTGCCACCTCCCCTACATCCCGGGTCCCCTCCTTTTGCAAGCACTCGAAATCCTTGGTCAGCCATAGTTTGACACCTCTGGGTATTGGCAACCCCGTCGCTGTCCCTGTCACACTGAGCCCAACTGAACTTCGTGCCCTTCACCAGCAGCCTATCCGGACGTGCCTTGGAGCAGACATAACAATCCTCTATCTGATTCTGCGCGCTCGTGTACTGGACCCACTTAAACCACTCATTCCCTAAAGCCGCCCTATACATCGGGTCAGCCTCCGGGTCTTCCTCGTCATAGTCATAGTCGCCCCCATCTTGTTCCCCGGAAGGAAGCAAACCCCTCAACTTGGCCCAGAGTGAGCCCACTGAGTCCCTCAACGTTCCGGCTGTCCTCTGGAACATATCCTGTCCCCCCACCTCTTCCGACTCAGTGTCCTTGACCTCCCTTTTTCCCCTCACCCCTGTCCCCTGTGATTGGTTCGGGACAGGCTCAACTCTCCTATCTACCCCCACAACCCGATGCTCGTTAGTATAATGGTAAGTATCCCCGCCTGTAACGGGGGAATGGGCAAAATCAAAAACATGCCCTTGCGGTCCTACGGGAAACACCCCGTTTGGTTGTAGTCTTATCTTCTCCCCCCCTTCCTCGATGGAGGGAAAAGGGGCGCCTGATTCTGAGCCTGGTCATGAAAGTCTGCTGGTACTTGAGCCTGAGCGGGACCCCGTGGGACTCCTACCCACTCAAACCCGTCATCCTCAAGGACGGGTCGACCGTGACGGTTCTTTATGACGTCGTTGTGCCCGGCCGACCGTCCGCACACTGCTGCCAACATCTGCGGGAGCATCAGCAGGCACTGCACCTTCCAGTTGCCGTCTCGGACCCTCCATGTCGGGTTCTGCCTAACTGCGATCGATTGTATCCCCCAAGAGATCGCCGCTGGCCTTTATGCAGTGATTGAAGTGGAACCAGGTCGCTGATCCCTTGACTTGGACTGCCGTTCCAGTCGATCGGATCACCTCGTACGGGCCCTCTCTCCGGGGTGATGACCACTTTCTCTTGTGGACCTTTACGAAGACCAAGTCCCCAGGGATCAGTCTCGGTTTGGTGGCTTCCTTCTCCGCCTCCTTCGCTTTCTCTGCTCCTGTCGAAACACAGCTTCATGTATTTTAGTCACTCGCTGAAGATATTTTTCCAGATCTTGCTCAAAAATATCTAATGCCGGGCCCCTAGCCAGGTGTCTAAATGGCGGTGCTGGCATGCTGCGGCCTGTAAGCATTTCATGCGGTGTTAGCTGTGTTTGGCGGTTTACGCTGCTTCTAATCAGAGCAAGTGGCAAAGCATCAATCCAGTTAAGCTTAGTTTGCATACAGATTTTCAACAGTTTGTTTTTAATGACCAGATTGGCCCTTTCCACCTTCCCCTGCGACCCGGGACTATAGACACAGGAAAGGCGCTGTCTTATACCTAATTTCTGCATCAGCCCTTTAACCACCTTGTCGATGAACTCGCGGCCATTATCGCTTTGTAATATCGTGGGAATTCCAAATCTCGGAATGACCTCGCGACACAGGAACTTGATCACTGTGTCCGCGTTCTTGTGTTTAGATGGAATGGCCTCAATCCAGCGACTAAAGCAGTCCTCTACTACCAGGAGGTATCGTTTGCCCTGCACTGGCGTTATCATGTCTGTATAGTCCATAATCAGATGTCTGAATGGTCCCTCAGGGAGGGGTGTGTAAGCCGCCACTGTCGGTACTCCTTTGCGCAATTTGTGCCTGAAGCTT
>NC_140167.1:70479117-70714224 GCF_963971535.1 Notolepis coatsorum | reverse complement strand
AAATAAATGTCTACCATTACATCTTTTCTCTTCAAAGAGCAACTAATAACATTTACAGTATCATTCATTGCAATATATACCCTTCAGAAAGACAAAAGGGAGCTTCAATAATAGCCTATATCCTCAACCTACTATGTAATCTGTTCTAAGTATTGCCTAAACCCAGCCCAGCATTTATCAAAGAGACGTGGTTTTTTCTTAAGATTGAACATTATTTTCTCTGATGCCATGTACGAAGAGATTTCACTAAGCCACATAGACATGGGGGGGGATTCAGCACTTTTCCACAGCATGGCAATACACTTGTTCCCTGCAATCATGGCCAATTTAATGATCCGCACCTTGCCTCTCTTATCTGGAGAAATGTCAGACATGTCTCCTAATAATGCTAATTTAGGTGTACATGGGATCTCAAGGCCTGTGACCTCTTCGAGAGTCTCCCAAATTGAGCCCCAGTAAGGTCTCAGTTTGTTACATTCCCAGAACATGTGGAGCAGGCTACCTGTTTCCGTTGAGCACCTAGGGCAAAGGTCAGAGATAGCCTCATTCATCCTGTGAAGTCTTTCCGGCGTAAAATAGGTTCTATGGAGAATGTTAAATTGCATAAGTTTATGTCGAGTGTTATATGAAAAAGATAGTGCAGACTCACATAGTGATTCCCATTCATCTTCATCAAAGGTACAGTCCAGGTCCCGCTCCCATTTGTTCTTGGCATTTAGGGGTATAATTTCTGTACTGGTCAGGATTCTATCATATGTTAATGATAGGATGCCTCTAGTGTGAATAACTCCTTTTAGAATATCATCTATGAGGAGGGGTTTTGGAAGAGTGGAGTTTCCTCCCTGACCTGTACCTATGAAGTGTCTGACCTGTAGGTATTTAAAGAAATTAGTAGTTGGAAGGTGGAAGGCGGCACGTAACTGTTCAAAGGACATAAGTATGTTATTATCAAATAGGTCCCCAAAAGTTTTAATTCCCTGAGTGTACCACTTCTTGGTGATGCCATCTCTAAGTGATTCTGGCAAAGCTGGATTGTTATGGAAGGGAGTCTTCCTGTGAAATGCAATAAAGCTACCAAGATGTGTCTGAATCTCAAACCATGTTCTTGCTGTGTGTTTAATAAATGGGTTATCTGAACAATTCTTCAGGGTGTGGTACTTCCTGATAAAAGGAATTCCGGCCAGCGGTACGTCCATCGTATGGCATTGTTCTATTTGTCTCCAGGCAGGGGAATTAGTCGACTCATTCTGCCAAATCCACAGAGCCCTTGTCTGTGCAGCCCAGTAATAGCGTTGGAAGTCCGGGAGTTTCAGTCCACCACACTGGGGGGAATTATATAGGGTTTTAATTTTAATTCTAGGGACCTTCCTTCTCCATATGAATGCAGATATTATCCTTTGTAATTTCTTGAAGAAGTTCTTATGTATAGATATAGGGAGGGTTTGAAAAAGATAGAGAAATTTAGGTAGGATGTTCATCTTAATGCAGTTCACACGTCCGATTAGCGAGAGAGGCAGCTGCATCCATCTATCTAGGTCCTTCTCCACCTTTTTAAGTAGTGGGTCATGATTTAGTAAGAAAATTGTATCTATTTGGTTCGGGATTTTTAGACCCAAATATGTTACAAATTGTGAGTTCCACTGGAAGGGGAAATTGGACCTTGGCATTTTTTCGGCTAGTGAGTTAAGTGGCATGGCCACGCTTTTTTGTGCATTAATCTTGTAGCCTGAGATTACATTATACTTTGACAGTGTTTCCATAAGGGCAGGCATGGATGAGTCGAGATTGGTTAGAAACAGGACTATGTCGTCCGCGTATAAAGAGATGACATGGCTCTCAGGACCCACCTTGACCCCACTAATAGCTTTATGTGACCTTATTGCTATAGCCAGGGGTTCGATTACCAGCGCAAAAAGTGTCGGGGAAAGAGGGCAACCCTGCCTAGTACCGCGCCTTAGAGGGAAAGAAGGTGAAATCTCTGAGTTGGTCTGTATCCTGGCTGTAGGGTTAAGGTACAGCATATGGATCATTCTTAGCATATTTGGGCCAAAGTTCATTTTTTGTAGAACAGCGAAGAGAAAGTGCCACTCTACTCGGTCAAATGCCTTCTCCGCGTCCAACGAGATCGCTATGACTGGGTCTTCTATGGATTTGGCACAATGCGTCAAGTTAAGAAATCTTCTCACGTTGTCTATTAATGAGCGATTTTGTATGAAACCGGTCTGGTCCGTATTAATAAGTGAGGAGGTTACTCTCTCAAGTCGAGTGGCTATGATTTTAGTAAATATTTTATATTCGTTGGAAAGGATCGAAATTGGTCTGTACGACCCGCATAAGGTAGGGTCCTTCCCTGGTTTTGGCAGGACTATAATAAGAGCTTGCTCAAGGGTATCAGGTAGTTGGTCATTCTCAATAGAGTAGTTGAACATTTCTAGGAGAGGGTCTATCAATTTGCTAATAAATGCCTTGTAGAAGTCTATGGAGAAGCCGTCCGGCCCTGGAGCTTTCCCTGGCGTCAGTTTTGATAAGGCATCTAGTATTTCTTGCTTAGTTATCGCCTCGTCAAGGACCCCCCTTGTGCCTTTTGTTATCGTAGGTATGTCTAGGTTGTCCAAGAACTCACACATCTCCTGTCTCTTCTCCCCCTGCGAGGAGTAGAGAGACTTGTAGAAGTCTGAGAAGGCCCGATTTATGAGCAGTGGGTTCCGGGTCAACACCCCTTTGTCGCTTACCCTAATGGCCGGAATACACCTAGCGGCATCCTCCCTTCTAATTTGCCACGCTAGTAGTTTCCCTGCCTTGTCACCCTGCTCATAGTAGCGATGTTTCAACCTTGACATAGCGTTTTCTACCTCTCGCGAGGTGATAGTGTTATATTCTGCCTTTTTTGCCGTTATCTGAACCAATAAGGTCTGTGATTGTAATAGGGAGTGTTGATTTTCAAGCGCTTTTATATCAGACTCTAGTGAGCGTAATTTGGTTTGATATTGTTTCTTTTTCCAGGAAGAGTAACTAATAATGTAGCCTCTTATGTAAGCTTTAAGGGTCTCCCAGACTATAGCTGGTGAGGCCGAGCCCCTATTACTCAATAAATACCAGTCCAACTGTTTGTTAATTAATTTGACAAAATCCTCATCGTTATTTAGAAAATTAGGAAACCTCCAGCGTTTGGAGTTTGTGTGAGAGTCGCTTAAGGCTATTTTAGTCAAAAGGGGGGCGTGGTCTGAGTGTGTCATGGCTAAGTATTCGCAGGACGAAACAAGATGGAGTTTTGCTGTATGTATAAAGAACGTATCAATCCTAGAGTAGCTATTGTGCATGTGTGAGTAGAAGCTGTATTCCCTTTGAGATGCATGCCCCTCCCGCCATGTATCCAACAAATTAAGATCCATAAGTTCTTTTTTAAGAGCCTTGGCCGCTGAGGTCAAAGGTTTAGGGGTAGGGGAGGATCTGTCCATAGCAGGGTCTAATACCAGGTTAAAGTCACCACCAATTATAAGTTCTGAAGGGGCGCATGTCACTTTAAGAAAAAGGTTCACATAGAAGTTAGGGTCATCGTGGTTCGGACCATATACATTCAGCATAGTGACCAGTTGGTCTCCCATATATCCCCTGACTAAAATATATCTTCCCCCTTTATCCTTTTCAACTAGGTTCGGTTGGAAGGGGATCCCTCTTCTTACCAGAATAGCCACCCCCCTTGCTGACGATGTGAATGAGGAGAAAAATATTTGCCCTTGCCATTGTTTCCCCAGTTTACTGTGCTCTGCGTCATCCAAGTGAGACTCTTGCAGGAAGGCCACGTCTATTTGATGTCTTCTGATGAAGCTAAGCACTTTACGGCGTTTAACTTGCCGGTTAAGACCATTAATATTCCAACTCAGAAACGAGTATGTCATTCACCCATGTGGTTGGTATAGCTGTTTAGTAGGACACTGGGATACCTGAAAACATGGTATACAATACCTAGATGTGTAAACATTATAAACCAATTCACAAAAACAGTCCTGTCTGAACCCCTCCCTTTTCCCCTTAATGCCCCCCCCCCCCCCCCCCCCCCCCCCCCTTCCCATAAAAAAAATAAATCCCCCTGGCCTATAAATCCTCCCGTAATCTTGCGTAGTACCATACCCTATCCTACCAAGCGGAGCCGGGCTCCCTACCAGGTTTAGGTTAAGTAATTAAAGGTGTGGGTACGAACATCTCCTTTAAGCATTTCAAAACATGTATATATATATACACACCCTTCTTTTTTTTTAATATCTTTTTTTTCTTTTCCAGGGGTAATATCAACGCTTAAAATGCATAAATGTAATGTGCACACATGTATGAATAAACATGTACACCTACATATACCCATTAGCACATAACCGTCTTGAAATTAAACTTAGTAATATGAACTCACAACAAAAGGTCCCGTGAGGCTTAACAACTTCTCAAGTCCAGTGTCGCCAATAACGACATGTATTACCCGGCGGTTAACATTTCAAAAAGTAATTAGAGTATGAGGCTTATTGCCTGGTATGTGTCTTTATTTACCGCTCCTTTATGGTCGAGTGACGACCGCTGGATCACTTCAGCATAGCCGGGTGGTGCTTACTCAGATACGTCTCTGCCGACCCCGGAGAAGTAAAAGTACGTCTGCCCTCCGGTAGCTCCACGCTCAAGTTAGTGGGATGGAGCAGCTTGAAGGATACGTTGTTCTCGTGTAGCTTCTTCTTCAACGGCATGAAGGCTTTTCTTTTCTTGTAGAGGGCCGTGGACATATCCTTGAAGATCTTGATAGTAGAATTACCGTATGCCAGTGATTTCTTTTTCCACGCCGCGTCCAGGATTCTCGTCACATCAGTGAAACGGAGTAGCTGGATCACTATAGCTCGGGGGAGGCTGCCTTCTTCGGGACGGCGTTGGAGCGTACGGTGAGCCCGCTCTATCTCAATGGTTTGCCCGGTGTCCAGCTCCAGTATTTTGGGGAGCCATTCCTGTAGGAAATCGATAGAGCTTTTCCCCTCCACACCTTCTGGGAATCCCACCAGTCGCAGATTCTTTCTTCTCCCTCTGTTTTCCAATTCGTCCAGCTTTTCCCTCAGACCGCAGATCTCCTCCTCTGTGTCTTTCCTATGATCGCTGAGGTCTTGTTGTAGGTAGTCGAGGCTATCACCGAAGCTAGCTTGCACTCCCTCCATTTCCTTAACACGTTGCCCCAGTGCCTGGTTGTCACTGATAAGTCTTTCCACCGAGATGCTTAGAGAGTTCATCTTAAGTTCCATCATGGCTTGAATTCTGTCGAATACTTTCTCCAGTTCCCCAGTAAACCATATCGGCGGTGTTTCATCGTTAGCTTCGACGTTAGCTGCATTAGCTTCCCCGTTAGCCGGTGCGTTAGCTCCTTGCGGTCTCACTAGCACTATTGCTAACGTGGGCGATGTCACCGTCTTCCTGCTCGGTTCGGTCCTTTTGGGTGGCATTTCTTTGTTGGTTATGTGCTTAATAAGCGTGGGTTGACATAAACTGAAGTTAGGCGGAGTATGTTCGATACATCAGGTTTTTCAGGATTTTTGTGTAGGAGCCCGTTCCACTATGTCCTTCCTCTACGCCGCCATCTTCTCTTCTCTCCCTGTCAAACTCATAGTTTTTGATTGACTTGGAACTATTCACTTATTAAGTAAGTATAATGTAAAAGCATAACTTAAGTATAACTTAAGATAATTAAGTAGATACAGACTGAAAACCGCATTATGTTTTGAGTAAATAAAACTCATAGTTTTTGATTGACTTGGAACTATTCACTTATTAAGTAAGTATAATGTAAAAGCATAAATTAAGTACAACTTAAGATAATTAAGTAGATACAGACTGTAAACCGCATTATGTTTTGAGTAAATAAAACTCATCGTTTTTGATTGACTTGGAACTATTCACTTATTAAGTAAGTATAATGTAAAAGCATAACTTAAGTACAACTTTATTAACAGATTGCAGAATGGGTATAGAGGTGTGATAGGTGTGATAGGTGTGATAGGTGTGAGAAGTGTGATAGGTGTGATAGGTGTGATAGGTGTGAGAGGTGTGATAGGTGTGATAGGTGTGAGAGGTGTGATAGGTGTGAGAGGTGTGAGAGGTGTGATAGGTGTGAGAGGTGTGATAGGTGTGATAGGTGTGAGAGGTGTGAGAGGTGTGATAGGTGTGATAGGTGTGAGAGGTGTGATAGGTGTGAGAGGTGTGATATGTGTGATAGGTGGGATCGGTGTGAGAGGTGTGATAGGTGTGAGAGGTGTGATAGGTGTGAGAGGTGTGAAAGGTGTGAGAGGTGTGAGAGGTGTGATAGGTGTGAGAGGTGTGAGAGGTGTGAGAGGTGTGATAGGTGTGAGAGGTGTGAGAGGTGTGATAGGTGTGAGAGGTGTGATAGGTGTGATAGGTGTGAGAGGTGTGATAGGTGTGAGAGGTGTGAGAGGTGTGATAGGTGTGAGAGGTGTGATAGGTGTGATAGGTGTGAGAGGTGTGATAGGTGTGAGAGGTGTGATAGGTGTGAGAGGTGTGATAGGTGTGAGAGGTGTGATATGTGTGATAGGTGGGATCGGTGTGAGAGGTGTGATAGGTGTGAGAGGTGTGATAGGTGTGAGAGGTGTGAAAGGTGTGAGAGGTGTGAGAGGTGTGATAGGTGTGAGAGGTGTGAGAGGTGTGAGAGGTGTGATAGGTGTGAGAGGTGTGAGAGGTGTGATAGGTGTGAGAGGTGTGATAGGTGTGAGAGGTGTGAGAGGTGTGATAGGTGTGAGAGGTGTGATAGGTGTGAGAGGTGTGATAGGTGTGAGAGGTGTGATATGTGTGATAGGTGGGATCGGTGTGAGAGGTGTGATAGGTGTGAGAGGTGTGAAAGGTGTGAGAGGTGTGAGAGGTGAGATAGGTGTGAGAGGTGTGATAGGTGTGAGAGGTGTGAGAGGTGTGAGAGGTGTGATAGGTGTGAGAGGTGTGAGAGGTGTGATATGTGTGAGAGGTGTGAGAGGTGTGATAGGTGTGAGAGGTGTGATAGGTGTGAGAGGTGTGATAGGTGTGAGAGGTGTGATATGTGTGATAGGTGTGATAGGTGTGAGAGGTGTGATAGGTGTGAGAGGTGTGATAGGTGTGAGAGGTGTGATATGTGTGATAGGTGGGATCGGTGTGAGAGGTGTGATAGGTGTGAGAGGTGTGAAAGGTGTGAGAGGTGTGAGAGGTGAGATAGGTGTGAGAGGTGTGATAGGTGTGAGAGGTGTGAGAGGTGTGAGAGGTGTGATAGGTGTGAGAGGTGTGATAGGTGTGATAGGTGTGAGAGGTGTGAGAGGTGTGAGAGGTGTGATAGGTGTGAGAGGTGTGATAGGTGTGAGAGGTGTGATATGTGTGATAGGTGTGATAGGTGTGAGAGGTGTGATAGGTGTGAGAGGTGTGATAGGTGTGAGAGGTGTGATATGTGTGATAGGTGGGATCGGTGTGAGAGGTGTGATAGGTGTGAGAGGTGTGAAAGGTGTGAGGGGTGTGATAGGTGTGAGAGGTGTGATAGGTGTGAGAGGTGTGAGGTGTGAGAGGTGTGATAGGTGTGAGAGGTGTGATAGGTGTGAGAGGTGTGAGAGGTGTGATAGGTGTGAGAGGTGTGATAGGTGTGAGAGGTGTGATAGGTGTGAGAGGTGTGAAAGGTGTGAGAGGTGTGAGAGGTGTGAGAGGTGTGAGAGGTGTGATAGGTGTGAGAGGTGTGAGAGGTGTGAGAGGTTTTTCAGGTTTTTCCTTTCAATTGTCATGTGTGTGTGTGTGTGTGTGTGTGTGTGTGTGTGTGTGTGTGTGTGTGTGTGGGTGTGTGTGTGTGTGTGTATATATGTATATATATATAAGATAAGATGAGATATTCCTTTATTGATCCCCTTGGGGAAATTTGGGCGTCATAGCAGCATAGGGGGGTACTCGTATGGGCAGGGTAATAGTAGAAAAAACATAAATATAGGCAATCAAATTAAATGTGAATATAAAAACATGACAGACTGTGGAAGGCCAGAAGGCCGTGTGATGAGACGGTTCTTACCTGGCCTGATTGTGCATTTGTAGTTATAGAGACGAACCACTCTGTTGACTCTGTTGATGTAGATGGTAGCCTTGCACTGTCCATACACCTGCAGGACACACGCATATGTACTGGATTGAATGTTTTTAGTTCTTTTTTTATAAATACAATTAAAAATATCAAATCTATATGAATTTAACTCAATCAGTTAAAGGCACACGCCAACATTATGGGAAATTCACTTACCGTCTTCTCCAGAATCAGACAAGGAGAATTTCCCATAATGTTGGTGCGTTCCTTTATCCAATTAACTTAATATTATAAATGAATATCATATATTGTGTTGGAAACGATTGCATTGTGTTTAATTTACGTTTAACTTAATGAATATAGTTATTATCTCCCAACTTGTGAAAATAATATATGGAAATATAACATACTATACACAGACACAAACACACAGACACACATATATATATATATTACACGCAAATAAGGGAGAATACTGTGAAATAACAAGGGTGTTGGCAGCGACGCTAACTTCAAATAGAATGTGACACATGCATGTGGACAGGTGTTTTTGTGTGAGTGTGCTAACCGGTGTGTCATGAGTGGGCCGGGCCTCGCAGGTCTTCCAGGCCTTCTTGCTGAGAACGTGACAGTCGGTCTCCAGGACATCCAGGGTGAGGTAGAACACCAAGCCACTCTCTCCCTGCAACATACACACAAACACACAACATCAACACATGGTCAACAGTTAACAGTGTTCTCCCTAGAATCAGTGGCTGTCATGCAGACGGAGTGAAATGTTGCTTTTTAGTCCAGGTAAAGTGTATATCTCACTTCCAGGTTTGGGGAGTAACTGGATATCGCTACCGGAGTCTCATGGCCAGTACAGAGAGACTCAGAAGGAGCTTCTATCCCCAGGCCATCAGGATGCTCAATGACTCTATGTAACATTAACCCATTCATCTACATTCATTGCACACACATCCACATGCACACACTCACCTTAACACTCACTTTAGACCCTTTAAACACTTTTAACACTACACCATATTTTATCTATTTATTTAAAAGATTTGCACTACATCCATACCTCATTTTAGCATTCAGCATTTATTTTTTGTTTGCATTTTTGTACCTCATTGTCTGCATTTTTACTTCATTGTACTTTCATTGTACTTAGGTTGTACTTTAGTTTATTGTATATTTGTATAGTGTTTGTTGGGACTTTATTCCTCTTTGACTTTTTTACTGTATGAAGCACATTCTCAGGAGCTCATACTGAACCAAGCATTTCACTGTAATGTACATGTACTTTATACATGACAAATAAAATAAAACTTGAAACTTGATATAGTACCGGGCGTTACATAGTCCCGATACAAATAAATATATATATATATTTTTTTTACAGAGATTGTTTTTTAGATAAAACATTTTTTTACCGCTCAACAGGTGGTGGCACATACGTGCCGTTTTGCACTTGCACGCAAGTCACGGCACTTTGCGAGCATCTAGTGGCTCGGGAATGCATTTTTCGCCAAACATATCATAACATACCGTTCAAAAGATCAATTTGTTGCCGTCGAACACCACCTCACTCGACGAAATCCGTGCCTCGGTTCTCGAGTTACATGATGATTGGTCAGTGTTGTAGCCAATGAGTGTACGTTTCCAACGATACCCCACGTGGGGGGGGGGGGGGGGGGTGCGAATGAGGGAAATAGGTGAAAGTTGACGAGCGAAAACGGGAAGTGAATCAGACTTCAGAACACATGGCGGTGGATGAGATGGATTTTGGAGAGCTCTTTCTTTTAGCGTTGGTTTTACTGATGTCTCTCAAAGACCCATTTCTGAACGGATTTTTATAAAATTTGGAACTGTACTACATAAGACTTCAGGCTATGGAACCTCTGTATTTTCCAGTTTATGCCTCTATGCTGGAATATGGAATCTTGCAACTGTGACGGATCATACTGGTCTGCGTTGTGTTTGATGTTAAATGAGAATGTCCCGAGGGGGAGTCGAACAGGGGGCTCCCGCGTCCGCGGGCGACGACACAGGCCGCTGCACTAAGAAGTGAATTCACTCCTAACTACCGTACCTATGCGTCTGTTAACCCTGTTATGGGGAAGTGAGTTTAATTTACCAGCCCGCACTGCCACAGTCACTCGTCAACACACCTGTTTCCGTGACTGTGGACATACCCACGGGCTTCCCCGTTACACTCACGCCCCTCAGGACATCCGGGTCACTGGGCACCACTGTGACGGATCATACTGGTCTGCGTTGTGTTTGATGTTAAATGAGAATGTCCCGAGGGGGAGTCGAACAGGGGGCTCCCGCGTCCGCGGGCGACGACACAGGCCGCTGCACTAAGAAGTGAATTCACTCCTAACTACCGTACCTATGCGTCTGTTAACCCTGTTATGGGGAAGTGAGTTTAATTTACCAGCCCGCACTGCCACAGTCACTCGTCAACACACCTGTTTCCGTGACTGTGGACATACCCACGGGCTTCCCCGTTACACAACCACTACAGAAAAATGTGAGTCAAGTTCAAGTTCAACTCATGTTCAGACCTCTGTTACTCTATTTCATTAGCACTAAAAAAAATTGCCACTTTTCTGGGTGCCTGTTAAGATATAATGTGAAATAAATTTAAAAAGAAATGTATATTATATTTTCATAGTTCTGTAATGAATAACTATCGGTGCATAATGCAGCGAAACTCACAATGGTGGAACGAGCTTGCCACCACAGTTACAGTAGGACAGCTGAAAACCATTAGTTAAGACAACTGAAACCATCACAGTCAGGACAGCTGAAACCACCACAGTCAGGACAGCTGAAACCACTACAGTCAGGACAGCTGAAACCATCACAGTCAGCACAGCTGAAACCACCACAGTCAGCACAGCTGAAACCACCAGTCAGGACAACTGAAATCATCACAGTCAGGACAGCTGAAACCACCACAGTCAGGACAGCTGAAACCACTACAGTCAGGACAGCTGAAACCATCACAGTCAGCACAGCTGAAACCACCACAGTCAGCACAGCTGAAACCACCAGTCAGGACAGCTGAAACCATCACAGTCAGCACAGCTGAAACCACCACAGTCAGGACAGCTGAAACCATCACAGTCAGCACAGCTGAAACCATCACAGTCAGGACAGCTGAAACCACCACAGTCAGGACAACTGAAACCATCACAGTCAGGACAGCTGAAACCACCACAGTCAGGACAGCTGAAACCACCACAGTCAGGACAACTGAAACCATCACAGTCAGGACAGCTGAAACCACCACAGTCAGGACAACTGAAACCATTACAGTCAGGACAGCTGAAACCACCACAGTCAGGACAGCTGAAACCACCACAGTCAGAACAACTGAAAACATCACAGTTAGGACAGCTGAAACCTGCCGTATAGACTAAAAACACACCTCTTCAAACAATATCTGTAATAATTTGTACTATTATACTTTACTACTATTCTACTATACTTATACAGTACCAGGGGTGCAGTCGTGCACACACGCGGTTACACGGCGTGTTATTAGTAGTCACTCAGGGCAGAAGTGCGCGCAATGATAAGTACCCGGCCGTTGTAGAAAGCTACCCGGCACTTGTCACCTAGACTTTGCATAATAATAGGAACCTACGAGAAGGTGGGGGGCTGCTTGATCTCCATTGTTATGCATAATAATCATCTGTTCTGTGCAACTGAGGGAACATGTATGCGCGTGCGCGGGAGCGCGCGTGCACGTGGCGTGTAACCAGTTCCCATATTACGACTGCACCACTGTACAGTACTACTACTACCTATGATGAATACTCAAGTTTGACACTGCTAGATGAACAATACCACTGACCATTAGCTGCCAGAGTTGTACCCCTCCTGCTGACTTGTTGTTCACAATTTGTAAGTCGCTTTGGATAAACGCGTCAGCTAAATGACTAAATGTAAATGTAGTCAGGATTTGCATACACAAACAAGCCTTTTTGTTGAAGTGTCCTCTCATCCCCATGCCGAGTTACCTCTTTCATAGCCATTGGCAGTTGCACAGCCTGTTATTTATGGTACAGTAGGTTGACTGATATATCAGGGATATTTCAGGGTCAGAAGGGTCAGTCTGTTGTTGTTTGCCAAACAATGAGTGTTAAATGCCATTCTGAGACCAAACATGAGAACACTTTAAAGGATGATGCAGACAAGGCTGAATGTGTCCAGGTATGGGAAGCAAGCATCTCATAAAGACGGCAGCATTCTTGTATAGCACTCATATATAATTATAAGAGGAAAATGGTTATTAAAACTATTGCTATTGTGATGCCCACTAGAAGTGGTATCATGTTAATATCTTTAGATTATGTGTCAAAACAGTGTGAACATATGGGTACAGGATTACCTCCATCAGAAACAAGTTAGAAGAGTCATTTATATGTAATGGGAGACATTAACATAATCTGGTCAATAGGTGGCGGTATAGGACTGGTGTTTAGTGACTTCGCCTTCCAGGGACCCGTTACTGTGTGCTTAGGAACGCACGAGGCAATCTCAGCCTCACAACCGGGAGGAGCCAGAGTCAATAACATCGTGTCTGCACCTTTCCTTTGTCAAATGATTAACTACAACCTGTTTCATAGGTGGGTAATATACTACAAAACACACATAAAGGTTAACAAGGATACATGCAATGTCGAGGGTTCAAATGAAGTAACTATTGTCGATGTTTGAGTCAAGTTTAAGAAGTTTAAGACGACAGGTAACGTGGTTGAGAAGCAGACCGTCTATTGATGGCGCCACGTTTCGTTGGTACATTTAAATAGTGTTGGAACACAATTGTCCATTTAAGCACTAACGTGTCGAAGTTAAGTATCTCCAAGGGGATTATAAAGGTTTATGTTTTGAAATACATACTGTGTTGGGTTGAATTGCTGTGTAGTAAATGTGTATATTGTGTACAAGATGGTTAGAGGGAAAGTACTTTAGCTTACCCTACCAAGAAGGTAGCTAAACACCGGGGCTGTACCACATGCTCTCTCTCTCTCTCTCTCTCTCTCTCTCTCTCTCTCTCTCTCTATTGCGCCCTCAGTTAAATGTAAATATAAATCTATTCCCTTGAGTTATACCATGGTCACGGTTTAGCAAATTCCTAGTAGGGTTGAGAACGGCCCGATAAATATATATATAAATGTACTTTCAGTGCACATTTGAGTTTCAATAGAACTTGAGACAGGAACACAACTATGGATAACACTGAGGTGTGGAGGTATTTCGGTATACTAGAGAATAGTGGATATGACTGATGATAAGTGACTGATGATAAAGGTAACACTTATTGGTGATTTAAGGAATTGTTTGACAGACAATGAGAATGACAGTGTTGGTTAAAAGACATACTATGGTCCCTTCTAACATGCCTAGACATGTCTAGACAGAGGTTAACAGGATAATGTTTCTCTTCTCACGTGCTTATATTTAAGACGCCAAATATGTATAAAGACATAAGTAATCACAATGTACAGTATATAATACTGGATAACTACATTTAAAAGGAAAATGCTATTGAAGTGAACCAGGG
The DNA here is from genome assembly GCF_963971535.1 of Notolepis coatsorum. Classification (NCBI taxonomy): domain Eukaryota; kingdom Metazoa; phylum Chordata; class Actinopteri; order Aulopiformes; family Paralepididae; genus Notolepis; species Notolepis coatsorum. Next base: position 70,700,599 of record NC_140167.1, on the reverse strand, counting down.
TATCCTAAAAGGGTAGAATGTGTGTTGCAATGATGAATATGCTTTTGAATTAATAACAAGTATGGGATTATAATTGAATGTATTGAAGTAATGTAACTAAATGATACAATGATGATACAATGATTATACAATGATGATACAATGATTATACAATGATGATACAATGATGATACAATGATGATACAATGATGATGATGATTGATTGATTATTCTATTGAATGAATAAATGTTGTTGAAATATACAACCGGGAGGAGCCAGAGTCAATAACATCGTGTCTGCACCTTTCCTTTGTCAAATGATTAACTACAACCTGTTTCATAGGTTAAACATATATCTGCTATCAGGTGCCATATCCTGGTACCTGTAACAGTTTATTGGGGGCTCGTCCGGGATCAGCGCCACCTGCTGGATGGGAGCTGATCCAGAGATCTTGACACCTGGACCAACCGCGACCCGATGAACCAGGAACCAACGCCCGGTGTAAAGGTCGTCGAATGAGGGATTGATCTGCGCAGTACCGACAGCAGTGAAGTGCCTCATCTGATGCCAGATGACAACGAGACTACGTCCACTACTCTACCTGACGAGAAGGAAGACCGGTGTCGTGTAGAGGAGATCCACCCACCACGGAAAGTCGTCACAGTGATCCTGAACTGAGAGCCAAGTGCGAGGAATCGGGAAGCAGCCATGGGAGACAGCGAGAGGAAAAGCTTGGTGTGGGACATCAAGAAGAGCCTGCTCACTCTACCTGCGGATGAACTGTTTCGCATTGCCGAGGCATTGGAACTGATACCAGGACTGGAGACGTCTGACCGAACCCACCTTACCGTAGACGACGTGGAGGGGTGCTTCAACTTTATCAACGACTATCTGTACAGTAAGGTTTTACTGGAGTTAGAGGATACAGGGTTGTCTTATTTATTACAGATAAAAGATGTAACTGATGGACTTATGCAGAGTGAGGTGGTGGGTCTAGAAGAGGGTAAAACCGAGGGCCTACGGTCCACCAGTCAAAGTGATGCAGTACCAGTCGACCCCGTTAGCGTCTTTTATGATGTAAGTGAAACCATTGAGGGTGTGCCCACTCCAAAAGTAAGCAACCAGGTTTTACAGTGCCTGCCCAGTGTACCACCACCCACAGCTCAGGCTGTGCCATTGAATAAGAGTGTAACAGACACCGAAAGTAAACAGGAAACCCCTGGTGTGTCGCCAGATAAACTAATATCTTTACGAGAACTGTCGTACCTTCACCGCAGGGAATTTAAGCTCCAGGGAGGTCAGATAGGAGACCAGGGATCAGACATTAGTTACAACAGTGTCTGCAAACAGATCGACGAAGGTCTGAAGGAGCAATTCAGCGATGCAGAGGTTGTTAGAGCAGTCTTGAGAGTGATCAAAGCTGGCAGCTTTAAGGATATGTTAATGGTAAAAGACGATTTGACTATCGATGAGCTGAAGGGTTTTCTCCATTCTCACCTCGGTGAACAAAGTAATACAGAGTTGTTTCAAGAACTCATGTGTACAAAGCAAAAGGATAGTGAAACACCACAGCAGTTTTTGTATAGAGTCATAGGACTCAAGCAGAAGATTTTACTAGCATCAAAATATGCTGCTACTGACGTTAAGTACAACGAACGAACCGTTCAGGATGTCTTTCTCCACACTGTATATCAAGGTTTAGGACACAAACATGATGACATTCGTAGGGAACTCAAACCCTTACTTGAAGACAGAGTACCTGATGAGGCCATTCTCAGACAGATGAAAAAGGTCATGAGCGATGAGAGTGAAAGACAGCGACGGTTAGGGCCTACCAATCGCAATAGACCCCCCCATGTACATAGTGCAGGTGCTGAGGTGAAGGGAGCACAGTGTCCCCCCCCCACTAGGGAAGAAAATACAGGAAAGAAACTTAAACTAGACCCGATCCAGCAGTTAACAGAGAAAGTAGAGAAACTTACCAATCTAGTGGATCTCCTGCAACAACCACCCCAGGTCAGAACAGGGAGGATAAATAGGCAGAGGGACAGGCCATATGGCTGTAGCAAATGTGTAGCACAGAATTTACCTAATTGCCCTCACTGTTTCCATTGTGGCGAAGAAGGCCATAGAGCGTTAGGCTGTCAAAAGAGACCACCGCGTCAGGGAAACTGAGGCCGGTCACTGCAAGAGGACAACCATTGACCGGTTCCCCTTTACTGTCCCAACCTGACAACCGTCGTACTAGTGAGCCTGAGAAGGAAAGAGTAAGAGAGGAGAAAACTGCACCTAGAACAGGAACCAAGACGGTAAACCAGATACAGAAGCACACAGACCCCCCTAATTTACCAAACACTAAGAGTGAATGCCTCGCCAAGCTCGTAGGGAGAAGAGCTCTCACCCATTGTAACCTAAACGGTTTAGCAGTCCAAGCCCTGCTTGATACAGGGGCCCAAGTAAGCATGATTGACAGAACTTGGAAGAATAGATACTTACCTGACATGCCAGTCAGACCCCTTAGCGAAATCATCGAAGAAGAAGAGGAGTTGAAAGTCTACGCGGTAAACGGTGAGGTCCTCCCATTTGATGGTTGGGTGGCCCTTACGGTGAACTTAAAGGGGAATGAAGATCCTAACCTGTCAATCACTGTGCCTTTCCTTGTAAGCAGCCTTGTCCTTGAGAGACCCCTACTGGGTTTTAATGTGCTGGAAGTGATGATACAAGAACAACCTGGAAGACTGATCCCAACTCTCACCAGCCTGCTCTGTAACGCCATGGTGATACCAGCCGAGAAGGCAGAACTCCTGGTGAGTTATATCCAGACTGACAGACCCCCTGTCCAGGTTGGTCGCCTACGAACAGGTAAACAAGCCACTGTCATCCCCGCCGGTCAAGTGGCCTGGGTCAAGTGCCAAATCCCCCCCCACGTGGACCTGTCTGACCCCACCTTCCTGTTCGAACCAGATGACAGCAGTTTAGCGCTGGCAGAACTGGATGTTGGAGAAGGCCTGCTGCAAGCGCAAAACCCCAGGAAGCCGTATGTCACCGTGCCTGTGGGAAACAACACAAGGCATAACGTCACTCTCTCCAGGAAGACAGCTCTGGGCAGCATCCATTGTGTTGGGAAAGTCATCACGACAGACTCCCCACGGCAAACCCCCATCCCAACCTACTCACCTGAAATCTCCCAGCCCACGGTACCCCCCAACCGTGCTGCTACAACGTCGGCTGTGCCCAGCTCCATCCTGTTCAAACCCCCCGTCGATCTCAGTCACCTCGACGACGAACAACAGACAATAGTCAACCGGATGCTTTGTGAAGAGGCTGGGTCCTTTGCACAAGACAGTGGTGACATTGGGTGCATCCCGAGCCTGCAGATGACAATCGCTCTCCATGATACTGTCCCGGTCCAGAAGACGTACTCATCAGTACCAAAGCCACTGTTTAAAGAAGTAAAAGAGTACATACAGGAACTGTTAATGAAAGGTTGGATAGTCAAGTCAAAGTCTCCATATTCTGCCCCAGTAGTCTGCGTCAGAAAGAAGGACGGCAGCCTACGGCTATGCATCGACTACCGCCTCCTGAACAAAAAGACTGTGCCCGATCGTCATCCACTACCTAGAATACAAGACCTGACTGACACGCTTGGAGGCTATACCTGGTTTAGTATCCTAGACCAAGGGAAAGCCTACCACCAGGGCTTCGTCGCCGAGGGTTCACGACCCTTCACCGCCTTCATCACTCCTTGGGGTCTTTACGAGTGGGTGCGCATCCCATTTGGACTCTCGAATGCCCCTGCAACGTTCCAACGGAGCATGGAGGAGATGCTAGGTCCCCTCAGGGACGAATGCTGTATCCCGTATCTTGACGACGTACTCTGTTACGCAAAGACATTTGAAGAACATGTAGAGACCCTCCGCAAGGTTCTCCAAGCCCTTCAACGTCACGGAGTGAAATTGAGACCTGAGAAGTGTGACCTCTTCAAGCAAGAAGTCAGATACGTGGGTCGCCTTGTGTCAGCAGAAGGGGTCAAGATAGACCCACGAGACATTGAAGCCGTGAAAGCCCTGTCAAGTAAGACACCCAGAACTGTCGGCGAAGTGAGGAAAATAACAGGATTCCTGGGATATTTCCGTTCATACATTCAGGATTTTTCCCGAATTGCCAGACCCATCTACGAGCTACTCCAAATCAAGCCAGGAAAGACCCCATCCCCAGCGCGGAGTAAGAACATCAAACGCCCCCAGTTGCCCTCCAGAGAGCCCATAGAGTGGACCACGGAACAACAGAGAGCACTTGAACAACTGATTGACCTTCTCACAAACCCCCCTGTCTTGGCATATCCTGATTTCAACCTACCCTTCAGGTTGCACACGGATGCCTCCGACCAAGGCCTGGGAGCTGTTCTGTATCAACATCAAGATGGAAAACTGAGAGTCATCGGGTACGGGTCAAGAACATTGTCACCAGCCGAACGAAGTTACCATATGCACAGTGGGAAACTGGAGTTCCTTGCATTGAAATGGGCTGTGTGTGTGAAATTCCGTGACTACCTGTATTATGCCCCACACTTTACTATCTACACCGACAACAACCCGTTGACCTATGTAATGAGTACTGCCAAGCTCAATGCAGTCGGTCATCGGTGGGTTGGAGAACTGGCAGACTTCCGGTTTGACATCAAATACAGACCCGGAAAGTCCAACATAGATGCAGACACACTTTCCCGCCTTCCCCTGGATATGGAGAGATATGAAAGGACCTGCACAGAAGAGCTCTCTAATGAAGCAGTACGAGCAACGTGGGAAGGAAGCCAAGCAGCTGAAAGGAAAGACGTGGCATGGGTTGCGGCGCTCAACATCGCGTCCCCAGACTCAAACCAGCAGTCTCACCCACACCTACAAACAATCAGCCACGATGAACTGGTGAAGGCCCAAAAAGAGGACCAAGCCATCAACACGATCAGGGAGTTGAAAGAGTCGAACACGAAATTGTCAGACGACGTACGAAGAACCGTAAGCGCAGCAACCCGAAAGCTACTTCATGAATGGAGCAGATTACATATTGAAAATGATCTCCTTTACAGAAAGACCAATCAATACCAACAGTTGGTCCTCCCTGTAAAATATAGAACACTTGCCCTGAAGCATCTACATAATGAGATGGGTCATGTTGGAACAGAAAGAGTGATCCACCTCGCAAGAGAAAGATTCTACTGGCCTTTCATGTCCAGAGAGATTGAAGAATATGTGACCCGAAGATGTCCTTGTATCAAGTCTAAGAAGCCGGACACCCATGTCCGAGCTCCCATGGGCAGCATTACCTCCAACTTCCCATTAGAACTTGTGTGTATCGACTATCTACATCTGGAAACCAGTCGTGGAGGGTATGAATATATCCTAGTGGTGATCGACCATTTCACAAGGTTTGCCCAGGCATACCCCACCAAGAACAAGAGTGGGAAAACAGCTGCAGAGCGTATCTTTAATGACTTTATACCCAAATTCGGTTATCCCTCGAAATTACATCACGACCAGGGTCGAGAATTTGAGAATAAACTGTTCCAAGCACTGCAACGGCTGTCTGGGGTCGGCCACTCTAGAACATCACCCTACCATCCACAGAGCAACCCAGCGGAGCGGCTCAATCGGACCATACTACAGATGTTGAGGACATTGACTGAAAATGCGAAATTGCGGTGGAAGGACCACCTCCCGCATGTGTTACACGCGTACAACTGTACCAAACATGAATCAACGGGTTACTCACCTTTTTTTCCTACTCTACGGTCGTCATCCACACCTCCCCGTTGACCTGTTGTTTGGGTTAACGAAGAAAGAGGAACCGTACTCACCCAGAGGATACGCGGAGCAATGGGCTGAGAAGATGTCTGAAGCCTATCGGATTGCTTGCGAACATAGCAAAAAGTCCAGTGCAAGAGGAAAAGTAACTTATGACAAGAAAACAAAAGGAGTAGTGCTGCAGTCAGGAGACAGGGTTCTGGTGAGAAACCTCAATCAGCGTGGAGGACCAGGCAAGTTGAGATCGTACTGGGAGAAGGCGATCTACGTGGTCAAAAGCCAGCTCGCTGAGAGTCCAGTATACATTGTCTGCCTTGAACATGGAGACCAGAAAAAGACCAGAACACTACACCGAAATCTCTTACTGCTGGTAAATGATTTGCCCGTGGAAATGACTCCACCACCAGCCAGAACTGTCCCTGCGAAGAAAACGAATGACAGACCAAGACAAGGAAGAATGTCAGACACACAAAGACAAGTAGAGACAAGTGACAGCAATGACTGTGATTCGGATGATGACAGTGACAGAGGATACTGGCTAAGGATACCTGTTGAAAGGACAGAGGAAAGATCACTTGGACACCGTGAACGACGACCTGAAGTCATGCCAGGCCTGCGCCCTGAGAGTGAAGACGACAGGGGAGGGAACATGGATGGGAATTTGCCTGTCTTGGCCGGACCGGAGGGAGATGTTAGTGAATCAGGGGAAGAAGAAGAAAGGGAGACCCCCCGAGCTCACTCTCCAATACCCCAACCCCACTCCCAAGCTCACTCTCCAATACCCCAACCCCACTCCCAAGCTCACTCTCCAATACCCCAACCCCACTTCCAAGCTCACTCTCCAATAGCCCAACCCCAACCCCAAGCTCACTCCCCCGTAGCCCAGCTCAATCTCCGAACCCCTCCACTCTCGCCGGTAGAACAGGTCCAGTCAGAGGTTAGGAGGTCTGCCCGTGACAGAAGGCCTAAACAATGTCTCACGTATGATATGCTAGGTGAACCGTCAGTGCAGAACAAAGTGACCGTGAATTCAGTAGTACAGTGGCCACCGATGGTGCCCGCACCACACCACAGTCCACTACCACATCAATTGATACCCTTCGTAATACCATGGTTGCATTCAATTTTTTACAGCCTTCCACAACATGGCCAGTATGCTTACCGTCCAGCCGTCACCCACGGTCCGCCCATGGGAAGTTTGTTAGGGGTTCACGCTTGAGGGTGATATTGGATGGGTGTATTTAGTGATTTTCGGAAATGTCAGGAGCCATTTTTTTAAGGTCAGGGAGTGTGTGATGCCCACTAGAAGTGGTATCATGTTAATATCTTTAGATTATGTGTCAAAACAGTGTGAACATATGGGTACAGGATTACCTCCATCAGAAACAAGTTAGAAGAGTCATTTATATGTAATGGGAGACATTAACATAATCTGGTCAATAGGTGGCGGTATAGGACTGGTGTTTAGTGACTTCGCCTTCCAGGGACCCGTTACTGTGTGCTTAGGAACGCACGAGGCAATCTCAGCCTCACAACCGGGAGGAGCCAGAGTCAATAACATCGTGTCTACACCTTTCCTTTGTCAAATGATTAACTACAACCTGTTTCATAGGTGGGTAATATACTACAAAACACACATAAAGGTTAACAAGGATACATGCAATGTCGAGGGTTCAAATGAAGTAACTATTGTCAATGTTTGAGTCAAGTTTAAGAAGTTTAAGACGACAGGTAACGTGGTTGAGAAGCAGACCGTCTATTGATGGCGCCACGTTTCGTTGGTACATTTAAATAGTGTTGGAACACAATTGTCCATTTAAGCACTAACGTGTCGAAGTTAAGTATCTCCAAGGGGATTATAAAGGTTTATGTTTTGAAATACATACTGTGTTGGGTTGAATTGCTGTGTAGTAAATGTGTATATTGTGTACAAGATGGTTAGAGGGAAAGTACTTTAGCTTACCCTACCAAGAAGGTAGCTAAACACCGGGGCTGTACCACATGCTCTCTCTCTCTCTCTCTCTCTCTCTCTCTCTCTCTCTCTCTCTCTCTCTCTCTCTCTCTCTCTCTCTCTCTCTCTCTCTCTCTCTCTCTCTCTCTCTCTCTCTCTCTCTCTCTCTCTCTCTCTCTCTCTCTATTGCGCCCTCAGTTAAATGTAAATATAAATCTATTCCCTTGAGTTATACCATGGTCACGGTTTAGCAAATTCCTAGTAGGGTTGAGAACGGCCCGATACAAATATATATATAAATGTACTTTCAGTGCACATTTGAGTTTCAATAGAACTTGAGACAGGAACACAACTATGGATAACACTGAGGTGTGGAGGTATTTTGGTATACTAGAGAATAGTGGATATGACTGATGATAAGTGACTGATGATAAAGGTAACACTTATTGGTGATTTAAGGAATTGTTTGACAGACAATGAGAATGACAGTGTTGGTTAAAAGACATACTATGGTCCCTTCCAACATGCCTAGACATGTCTAGACAGAGGTTAACAGGATAATGTTTCTCTTCTCACGTGCTTATATTTAAGACGCCAAATATGTATAAAGACATAAGTAATCACAATGTACAGTATATAATACTGGATAACTACATTTAAAAGGAAAATGCTATTGAAGTGAACCAGGGTATCCTAAAAGGGTAGAATGTGTGTTGCAATGATGAATATGCTTTTGAATTAATAACAAGTATGGGATTATAATTGAATGTATTGAAGTAATGTAACTAAATGATACAATGATGATACAATGATTATACAATGATGATACAATGATTATACAATGATGATACAATGATGATACAATGATGATACAATGATGATGATGATTGATTGATTATTCTATTGAATGAATAAATGTTGTTGAAATATACAACCGGGAGGAGCCAGAGTCAATAACATCGTGTCTGCACCTTTCCTTTGTCAAATGATTAACTACAACCTGTTTCATAGGTTAAACATATATCTGCTATCAGGTGCCATATCCTGGTACCTGTAACACTATGCATGTTGCCTATATGGAAAAGAATTACAGATCTTTTGGATATTTACATTTTTATGTGGTGTCATAATTTAACTTAATGTTAATATGGCACACTGATTAACAAGAACATTTGGCACTAAAATGGCACTTTGAATCAAAAAGGTTGCTGACCCCTGCCTTAGAGTCAGCCTCCCATTAATTATCAGTGGAGCAGCTCTTTGGGAGAGTTACATACATTTTGAGTGAACTACTCAAGATCATGGGACTAGTCTGTGCTTTTATTTATTTATTTAGTTTGAGTGGATTGATTTTGCGTTTTGTGCTATACCATTCTTTAAAAAGAATGTATTGTGGTTCTGTAGTTTTCTAAATGCACGGAGCCTGTATTCGTATAGGTATAGTATACTATACAGCTGGCTCCTTTAAATAAGATATATATATATATAAAATATATATAGAGAGAGAGAGAGAGAGAGAGAGAGAGAGAGAGAGAGAGAGAGAGAGAGAGAGAGAGAGAGAGAGAGAGAGAGAGAGAGAGAGAGAGAGAGAGAGAGAGCAGTGTACTGTGCACCATTGTGACCAAGACGAAATCCTCTATACACTCATTGTAGCCTATTTATTTGCCACATCTTGCAAGCTATCAATTACTTCACAATGGAAGAAGTTGAACTGCAACCTTTTTTGTAGTTTAGCTATGGCGTGTATTTAGTTGAACTACTACCAGCACGCAGTGCAAAGTAGACAAACTAAATTTAATTACATGTAGTGAAACGACTGATTGATTGATTGATTGATTGATTGATTGATTGATTGATTGATTGATTGATTGATTGATTGATTGATTGATTGAAAATGTTATTAACAGATTGCAGAATGGGTACAATACAGTACGGCTCAACACACAATTGTTAAGGGGATGCATACCAGAGAAAGACTTTCGTCTTGTTTACATCAGGGTCCCCCATTTTCAATTCATAAATGAACTCTCCAACATTGCCATATGGATCACTTAAAGAGTTAAAGGTTCCTCACATAACGGACTGAGAGGACCTTCAACTCGCCACCAAACTTGAGTTACGGCCCGGGGTTACTCACGTGGGTCATCATATTGACGTTAGACAGCCGGTGCAAGCTGAAGATGTAGCCCTCCTTGCGGTCCTCGTTGATCTTGGTGAGCGCCAGGCCCGCCGCGTTCAGCGGCATCGCGTCTTGGCAGGAGCCGGTCTGCATGCCACCCTGCTCCACGGGCGCGCACGTACACAGGCCCGCTAGCAGCAGCAACAAGTAGTGCTTCATCATAGTGGAGGTCCGGCTGTCTCTGTTGTCTCTCTTGTCTGTCTCTCTCTTTCTGTCTCTGTCTCTCACACACACACACACACCCACACACGTACAGGTTGGCGCGAGAGGTGTGAGAGAAGGGCTGAGAGGGTCTTATATACCCAACAATGTATCCGCCCCCCCTTTCCGCCCCCCCCTGCCCCAACCTCCCACCTTCCCCCCTAGAGATGCGTGCACGGTGCTATTCATTCCTTTAAATTCCCAGTCCTCTATCAAAATGTAAACAATAATGGTAGCCCCACCGAAATTCTGATTTTTTTTTTCTCAAATGGATTGCCTGAACTCTTGATACAAGGACTGACTGTGTGTGTGTGTGTGTGTGTGTGTGTGTGTGTGTGTGTGTGTGTGTGTGTGTGTGTGTGTGTGTGTGTGTGTGTGTGTGTGTGTGTGTGCAGACATCATGTTACATAAATTTATAAGTGAATTAGCATTAGATTTGAGATAATAACAGATTAAGACTATAAGAGCATATGTTACCATTTGCAATTCAAACTTTAATTACTGTGTTCTCGAAGTCCCACACACACACGCGTACACACACGTACACACACACACACACGCACGCACACACGCACACACACACACACACACACACACACACACACACACACTCCCCCTAATCCTAACTGGCATGCGTCACAAATGACCCTTGAAAGACACCCACATATGACCCTTGAAACACACACACACACACTCCCCCGCTATGTGATCCTATATCAATCACCTATACCAATCAGCTGATGCTACCAGCTACTGTTCAGACTTACGTAATAATGGCACTTATCAGCCAGCTGAGCCAGTAACAATCAACCCTGCAGCGATCTCCCACTCTGGAATGAGTGGAACCAGTCACTGAAAATCTGATTCTGACATTTTGAACGGACAGAGATCCATTCTTGGCACATGTGAAGGCCTAGTGAAGAGTTTTTACTGTATACTATTATACATGGTAAATGGTAAATGGCTGCTTTATTATATAGCGCTTTTATCCAAAGCGCTTTACAATTTGTACTCACATTTTACCCATTTACTCACACATTCAACCATGCAAGGTGCCAACCTGCTCATCGGGAGCAATTAGGGGTTAAGTGTCTTGCTCAAGGACACATCGATTTCGACACGCTGCCCGGGAGGAGCGGAATTGTGAGGCGACTGCTCTACCTCCCGAGCCACCGTGCATGATCTAATAAACATATTATATAATCCAGAAATTACATTATACAAAAACTGGGGCTGTATAGGCTATGGTAGGGCTGGCACAAACAGGGGTAAGATGTTCTATTTGACCGATTCTGATCAATTTTATTTTGAGGAGTGATTACGAGTGGTTTAAGAAACACAGTGATAACATAAACCCTACGAATTGAATGCCTACTTGCTACATTTTTAGATAGATAATCAAATGTTTTGTGCGTCCAGTGTCAAAAGGTTAATCCCTTACTCCAAAAGCAAATCCTTATCCAAAAACTGATACCAAAGAGAAAGAGCCTTTTATTTACCACACGCACACATGCACACACACACATACATGGATGCAATCTATTTTCTGTCGTTACCCCACTTACACAGTACACACACACACACACATGCACATGCACACAGTACACACACGCACACACACACAGTACACACATGCACGCATAGACACACACGCACAGTACACACGCACACAGTACACACACAAGCAGAGACAGACTCACATAATTTGCACATATTCAAGTGACTACATCCCTCATTCCACTGCCATTGTACTTGTACATTGAGTAAGGGACAAATAAACCTTGAACGTTAAGGTTAAGGTCACGGTAAGGACAGGAGAGGTCCCTGATCCCTGATACATACTGAGAGGCTACACTGTCTGTTTGGTGTCCCTGTGGGTCTGGATCCTATATGTATATCCCTATGTATCCTATGTATATCCCTATGTATATCCTTATGTATCCTATGTATATCCCTATGTATCCTATATTTCTCCCAGTGTACACACACCCACACACATACACATACACACACACACACACACACACACACACACACACACACACACACACAATATTGCGATTGAATTAGCAATATTATGTCTCACTTACTTGTGTTTTAAATATTTTATAGGAGAGGACTTTGTATATCAGCCCTGTAGGGTTTCCTTCCTCAGCTGCAACATATTTATTTTGGTTGTTGTTTCATTGTGTACTTTTGACTAAACCAAACCAAACCAAACCAAACCAAACAACACAACACAACACAACACAAAAAAACAAAGAAAACAAGCTACACTCTCATGGTGGAAATCCTTCATGAAGAAACATGAATGAATGAAAACTTTATTTAACAGATTGCAGAATGGGTACAATAGGGGATGCAGACCAGAGAAAGACTTTAGGCTTGTTTACATCAGGGTCCCCCATTTTCAATTCATAGTGACATTTATGACATACACAACATAGAGAGGTCAAGTCAAGTTCATGCGCTCCGATAATGGAACCAACCTAGTTAGAGCAGAGCGGGAACTTAGAGAGGCCATCCAGGGCCTTGACGAGGTCCACATTAAAGACACTCTGCTTAAAAAGGGCATCACATGGGTCTTTAACCCCCCTTCCGGTTCCCACCATGGTGGTGTTTGGGAGAGACAAATCCAGACAGTCAGAAGGGTCCTCAGCGCTATTCTACAGCAACAGACACTTGACGAAGAGAGTCTGCAGACCTTGTTATGTGAGGTAGAATCAATCATCAACGACAGGCCCATCACCACAGCCTCTAATGACCCTAACGACCTAGAACCTCTCACACCCAACCACCTACTTCTGATGAACACCAAACCTTCTATACCACCTGGAGTGTTCACACCAGAGGACTGCTACCCTAGACGCAGATGGCGGCAGGTACAATATATGGCCGACCTTTTTTGGAAGAGATGGACAAAGGAGTACCTGCCCGAGTTACAGGAACGCCAAAAATGGATACGGAAAAGAAGGAACTTTGATACCGGAGATATTGTTCTCATCATTGATGATACTGCCCCCCGCAACTCCTGGATCCTGGGGCCGGTCATACAAACCATGCCCGACTCCAGAGGACTGGTTAGACAGGTTCAAGTGAGAACCCAGACTGCCACTCTTCGCAGACCTATCACAAAGTTGTGTCTGCTGCTCGAGGCTCCTACATAGAACACACACATACACACACACACACCCCCCCGTTCACTAATACACTCTTACTGATAACTTGGAAGATGGAAGATTTTTTGCTTGGATTTTATTTTTTGAATGGACTATACATTTTGGCTCCTTTTTTATATTTTGAAAGTTGTAATTGTTTCGTTTGTCTACAAGAACAATTAGAGGCCGGTATGTAGGAGCCAAATCATATGATGATAAATTGTAACTTTATTGCCCCCTTAGAAATGTAGTTTATTATGGTATTCGTGCTTTGTGTTTATTAATATTTGTCAATGAATTCCAAGATGGAGACTTACCTGGTCAACTCCCCTTTTTTCCCACGCTCCCCCTAACCACTCCTATAACATGGCAGGTAATTTAGAGTTCACACAGGCCCAGGTGGAGCGGTACCATATAGTTTTTGACCGCACTCAATTCGCATTTGATTGACAGTTTAAGTTCATGTACATAACCCTTTTTGTTTGTTTTATAGTGGTAGGCAGCTATTGGGGCTGTTGTGACTCGCTTCCCAATAAATCCTGTTTGTTTTGAAAGTACATTGGACCAGCGTCATCTTTTCTTTTTGGATTGCAATTCGGAGCGTGTCGGACTAACAACGCATTACCTGGAGCCTCAAGGCAACTGCGGTTCGTATGATTGCCTTTACACATGACATCATGACATTTATGGCATAGGGACATACATGACATACAGGTATATAGTAGTGTTACATTTGTGACATATACGATATGCAAATATACAGTACTGTTACCCATAGATCCTAACAGAGATTATATACATATGATGGGTACATACGTACATACGTACATACATACATACATACATACATACATACATACATACATACATACATACATACATACATACAGCATACATATGAGCTGTAAAGGAATGTGAATCACTACCCACTTTCAAAACCACTCTCAAAGAGCACCTACGGGAGACTGCAATTCGAAACTGGCCCCTGTAAATGTCCTAACCCAATAATACACAAGACCCTCTTCTTGGGACCAAGTAAGGTTTCGTCGATAATCCAATGTACAGTTACCCCCCCCAACCCCACCCACCCAACCACCTCCAATGTACAGTTTCCCCCACCCCACCCCACCTACCCAACCCCCCCCCCCCTCCACCCCACCTACCCAACCTCCTCCAATGTACAGTTTCTTCGTCAAATGTATATACTCTCTTTTTTAGACTCTTAGTACTGTCTATCTGTATGTCATGTAGTCATATATGTTATGATGAATTGAAAATGGGGGATCCTGATGTAAACAAGACGAAAGTATTTCTCTGGTCTGCATCCCCTTGACAATTGTGTGTATTGAGCTGTACTGTATTGTACCCATTCTGCAATCTGTTAAATAAAACTTTCAATCAATCAATCAATCAATCAATGGGGAGGAGACTGTACATTAGGAGGGGGTGGGTCGGTGGGAGAAAAAATATACATACGGTGGGGAGAAAATATATACATACATTTCTCACCCTAAAACGATTTTGGACTTAGCACTTAGGACTAAACACCTGTGACTTGTGATTTGGCTTTGAGCGCTATGATAATGGGATCTGGCACAGCGCTAAAACAAAGTGTGAAGTGAAATGTCGGGCGACGTGATACCGCCTAACTATCCTGGGGCTGCAGGCCTTCCTCAAGAATTCTGCCCAATATTTTGACTTTGTCCACAAACTCCCCCCTAGACCTATTATGTATCTTCCTTATGATGTTTCCTTGTTGTCAATTTAAACGTAAATTTTCTGTCAATGTTCCCCCGTTGCGTGCTCATGTGCTGACAGCACAACACTGCATCGATAGAACAGCAGTGATGAAACCCCTGGAATGATTGACACAGTCTGGAACAAACAAACAATCCCTGGAACACACACACACACACACACACACACACACACACACACACACACACACACACACACACACACACACACACACACACACACACACACACACACACACACACACACACACACACACACCTTTAGTCTTGTTTTGCGATTGAATTAGCAATATTATGTCTCACTTACTTGTGTTTTTTTATTTAAATATTTTATAGGAGAGGACTTTGTATATCAGCCCTGTAGGGTTTCCTTCCTCAGCTGCAACATATTTATTTTGGTTGTTGTTTCATTGTGTACTTTTGACTAAACCAAACCAAACTGGAATCAACTGAAGCTTGTCCAAAAAGCATCTATATAGGTCTACTGTATCTGGTTTGGCTGCGTGTTGTAACCCCTTGTCGAGGTACACTTACATAAGAGAGGGAACTGTTGGGGCACGACTGCACATACCACTCTGACTTTAAAATGCTGCACACTCATGGGAAAATACATAGATATCCAAGCATGACTGATCGGGGGAAAACACCACATGTTGTCCTACCTTTGGGCCAGGTCATGACAAAATGGGGGCTCGTCCTATTAGCTTTTGGTAGTATTAGTTTTTCTTTGTGTCACACACATGACCGTTGCGTTTTGTTATTTTGAGGACAATTCATCTTAATCTTTTTTTTTTATCCACTTTTTCTCCCATTTTTCTATATTTTCTCCCATCCCAATTTCGTATCATCCAATTCAACC
The DNA here is from genome assembly GCF_963971535.1 of Notolepis coatsorum. Classification (NCBI taxonomy): domain Eukaryota; kingdom Metazoa; phylum Chordata; class Actinopteri; order Aulopiformes; family Paralepididae; genus Notolepis; species Notolepis coatsorum. The sequence goes on along the minus strand of NC_140167.1, from coordinate 70,684,713 downwards.
CTCCCCTGTCACGAACGCTGTTTCTTGCCTCCCACAAGCCGGCTGCAATGTGGACTAAGTCATACATAGCACAAGTCCCCTCCGGTACTTGAGGTAACAGCAGTCGCATCTTTTCACCTGCGCAGCTCGATCTCTCAGTGTCGAGGAGTAACGCGTGGGAGGCTCACGCTGCCCCCGACACTTCCTGATTCTACTGCGCAGGCGCACCAACCGACTTGTAGGAGTCGCTTGTTCACAACGTTCGATCCCCACCCTTCAGTTTTCCCTCCCCGTAATACGGCCAATGTGTATTACTGCGGACGACCAGCTAAACTGAAAACAATGTGGAGAGCTGGATTCGAACACGCGAATCCTAGCGTCTCCACACTGGTGGCGAGTGCCTTGCCCACTACACCACCTAGCCGCCCTAATTCATCTTAATCTTATCCATTTTTGGCTCATTGTTTTGAGGTAAACGGGTAGTGTTTGGTGTGGCATTATTCTGCCTGGTGTTCTCTTATGGTAGGTTCAGCAACAGGTTCTAATAGAGAGTCTGTTGCAGGCGGGTTAGTTGCAGGGTTTCTTGGGGTCACATCCAGGGTTTCTTGAGGTCACATCCAGGGTTTCTTGGGGTCACATCCAGGGTTTGTTGGGGTCACATCCAGGGTTTGTTGGGGTCACATCCAGGGTTTCTTGGGGTCACATCCAGGGTTTCTTGGGGTCACATCCAGGGTTTCTTGGGGTCACATCCAGGGTTTCTTGGGTTCACATCCAGGGTTTGTTGGGATCACATCCAGGGTTTCTTGGGGTCACATCCAGGGTTTCTTGGGGTCACACCCAGGGGTTCTTGGAGGATCACATCCAGGGTTTCTTGGGTTCACATCCAGGGTTTGTTGGGTTCACATCCAGGGTTTGTTGGGATCACATCCAGGGTTTCTTGGGGTCACATCCAGGGTTTGTTGGGTTCACATCCAGGGTTTCTTGGAGTCAACTAGATATTCAGCTACTTATCCACTGTGTACAATCACTGCAAAGTCTTTAGTCAAGGCGCCTCAGCCAGTTCATATCTGTGTTTTGAATAATACAGAGTGATCAAGGGTCAAGTTTTACTGCCACAACTTCACATGAAGCATAACAAGGCCTCAGCACACCATCCACAGAGCCCAGGTGCACTTGAGTGTGTTCAAAATGCGTTGCTGCATGCTTTACTGCACAGAGCTGGAGGCATATTGGGAGGAGAGTTTACAGTGGCTCTTGATGGCGTCTAAAGAAGTTACATGGGGAGAAATATAGGATACATGTAGCTTCTCAGCCTTGCAGTATATTTGTTACCTCAGACACCTCTCCTGGTCTCCTGGAGTTTATTTGCTCTTACACAATGTTTGTTTGTTTGTTTGTTTGTTTGTTTGTTTATTTACACATATAAAAACAATTACATATATAATACAATACAATCCACAAGGGATGTGTAGGAGAATGCCTAAAAACCCTCTAGGGGCTTGCATGTGGCATTCACCAGGAAGCAAAATTACACTGATATTATATCAAGATAAAATATAAAATCCCCCCCCCCCCCCAACAACCACACACAAGCAGGTCTACATAGACAACGAAGCAGGCACCCATGCCAAAATGATTTCGGGTATAGAGAAAACAACTAATGACAGGAAGAATATATAATAAAACGAAAATACAATAACAAAATACAACAAGCTATCAGACCACAGTTTGTAAAGGGAGCCCATATGGGAAATATTGGTGATCTAGGAGATGAGATTTCAGTGCTCTTTTGAACTTCAGAACTTCAGAAAAGAAAATTCCAAAATATGTGAAGGCAAAGATTTCCACAACTTTGACCCTCTGTAGAGTAAGCAAAACTGAGATTGGGAAGTGCGGGGAAGGGGTGGTCTAAGCAAACAGGAACTACGTGTGGGGTAATTATGAATTTGGTGAATGTCATGAAAAAAAGGGGGAAGGGCTCTGTTTAAAGAACTATGCACAAATAAACCAGTCTGAAGATGATTCACTTGATAAACACTGAGGGCTAGATCCAAAAAGAATGGATTGCAAGTTACACCCTTACTTACAATTCATTATGAATTGAAAATGGGGGACCCTGATGTAAACAAGACGAAAGTATTTCTCTGGTCTGCATCCCCTTAACAATTGTGTGTATTGAGCAGTACTGTATTGTACCCATTCTGCAATCTGTTAATACAATTTTCATTCAATCAATCAATCTGCACAATTAATCAAGATTAAAACTGTCATTGATTGGAGGATTCATAAACTGAAGGGGACTATGATTACTAAATGGAATCTTTGCAGCCAGTGTTGGACCAACTTCTGAGAAAAAATTATTAAAGTTATTGGCAATTAATTGCGGGTCAGTGATAATTATTATTATTTTCAACAATTGCTGAACCTGCTGAAAATCTGTCAACTCTGTTAGGGAAGAATTTGATCACATTATGCACACTATAAAATATAATTAGTTGCATTAAAATGGGCTGTAAGTGGTATTTCTTTGTTAAAATAAGTGGTATAGCTCTATCACTGATATATGTCTGGTCAGTACTTTCAAAGAAGTTGTCCAAGAAAGTAGGATTTTGTCCCAATTAACTGGTTTTTGCACACAATGTCCGTGGTCCCTTGTCTGTGGTGCAGGATCAATGGATATCGTCTTACCCCCCACAGAACTTGATTACTTGTGTTAATGGATTCAGGCAAAGACTCTATGAGGCTGGGAAGATGGCAGAAAGACACTTAAAGTTTCTCAGGAAAGAATGAATGAAACTGGACTTTGAAGAAGTCTTTATTTGTAGCACATTGCTACATCGTCATGCAGCATCATGAAGCTACACTGTCCCTTTGGTGTCCCAGTGTTTCTGTGTCCTATATTTCTCCCTATGTATTCAATGTATCTCCCTATGTATTCAATGTATCTGTATCTCCCTATGTATTCAATGTATCTCCCTATGTATTCAATGTATCTCCCTATGTATTCTATGTATCTCTCTGTGTCTTCTATGTATCTCTCTGTGTATTATACTGTATGTATCTCTCTATGTATTATATGTAACTCCCTGTGTATTCTATGTAACTCCCTGTGTATTCCATGTATCTCTCTGTGTATTCTATGTATCTCTCTGTGTATTCTATGTAACTCCCTGTGTATTCTATGTATCTCTCTGTGTATTCTATGTATCTCTCTGTGTATTATATGTATCTCTCTGTGTATTATATGTATCTCTCTATGTATTATATGTAACTCCCTGTGTATTCTATGTAACTCCCTGTCTATTCTATGTAACTCCCTGTGTATTCTATGTATCTCTCTGTGTATTCTGTGTATCTCTGTGTATTCTATGTGTCTCTCTGTATCTCTCTATGTATTCTATGTATCTCTCTGTGTATTCTATGTATCCCTATGTATTCTATGTATCTCTCTGTGTACAATACATTTTACTCTACTCTACTCCCATTGGCCAACTATCTCAGTCGGAATTCCCCTCCCCTTCAGCTTGCTGTGTTTTAAAAGTCTCTGACTCTAGAATCAACATTCATTCATTCATTCATTAAATCTTTATTTAATCTCGAAAGATCATTGAGAGCAAGCTCTCATTTACAATGACATCAAGAGGTACAATACATAATACAAAAACAATATAGAAACAGAAAAGTAAATCAATTAAACAATTTAGATGAATTAAAACAACTACAGACTGAGGTAAAATGGTTGGCTATTATAGCTTTAATTATACTGACCAATGGATACTAAAGTATTGAGTTTGAAAGTGCTTTGCAAAACATTCCACGTGTCTGGGACACAGAAGCTAAAAGCAGATGTTCCTAATTCAGTGCAAACTCTGGGGACCTTAAGCATGATTGGCAAGTATGATAAGGTCCAGAGTTCCAGTCCAGTAATGAAGTGATATAAGTTTGGAAGATGACCAATAATGGCTTCATACAGAAACGTATGCCAGTGCAAGTCACGTCTCTTTGCCAGGGAGGGCAGAGACAACCAGCTGCAGAGCCAGCAAGCTTCCCTCTCATGGTGGAAAATCCTTCATGATGAAACACTTCTCACCACAAAACGATTTTGCAAGGTGGATTTTGGACTTAGCACCGTTGCTGATTGCTTTGAGAAATACAAACAAAACACAGTTTTCCACCCTAGAGTACAATGATACAACAATGCTGTATATACCATATATATTTACTATATATATATATATCCATATGTGTCTGACGAAAGTCTTTCTCTGGTCTGCATCCCCTTAACAATTGTATGTATTGAGATGTACTGTACTGTACCCATTCTGCAATCTGTTAATAAACTTTTCAATCAATCAATCAATCTGAATATTCCTGCATATAATCCTTTTTATATACCTATTTATATACCTGCATATAACCAATACAACTCTGTATGATAGCATGTACAATGATGCTGTATATACCTTTATATATTTATCCACATCTGTCTGTATATATCTGCATAATATAATCCTTTTTTGTAAAGAAATATTTTGCTTCTTTTCCTGTACTTCAACCGGATAGGTGGCTTGATAAGTGGCTGGAGGGAGACCCAAAACAAAAGAGGATAGTGAGTTCACTATACAGTGATATCCAAGAGATGGCATCCCCATCACTGGACCGTATCAGGGAGTCATGGGGGAAGGATATGGGACTTGAAATCCCTGACGATTCTTGGCAATTGCAGCAATTAAAAGAATACATTCATCATCTGTCTGCATCAGAGATGGATTACTCCAATTCAAGGTATTTCATAGACTACACCTCTCTAAGAGCAGACTTGCCGAGATCTACCCGGATGTCGATCTGACCTGCTCCAGGTGCCATCAGGCTCCAGCCACTCTCTGCCATATGTTCTGGTCATGCCCATCACTATTCCGATTCTGGCCTTCTGTTTTTGAAACCTTCTCCTTCATCTGTGACAGGGAGATCAGCCCTAACCATTTGGTTGCAGTCTTTGGAGTGCTCCCTGGCGAAATTAGGGTATCTGTCGCTCAATCAGATGCTGTGGCCTTCTCCTCTTTGTTGGAAGTCAGCCATTCTTCCATCACATCGACGCTGGGTCGAAGATGTGATGGCACACCTAAAACTTGAGAGACTTAAATACTCCACCATGTTTGTATGTATGTATGTATGTATGTATGTATGTATGTATGTATGTATGTATGTATGTATGTATGTATGTATGTATGTATGTATGTATGTATGTATGTATGTATGTATGTATGTATGTATATAATGTTGTTGAACCTTAAAAAAAACAATAAAAACTATTTAAATAATATAATCCTTTTTTACATAATATGTGTAGATACTATATCTATATCTGTATATCTATATTCCTTAACTACTCTGACTAGTTATACCACTGGCCAGTATGACTTACTTACTACCATAGTGTCTTTATACCTGTATCACTGTACATATAATACTAACACTGTACATACATCTGATTATCACTATTCAGTAGTACTCATTTATATATTTTATATCCAGTTTAATCACCTGTACATTGTATATTACTATTGCACTTTACTGTTACATTTGCACTCTGGTTGGATGCCAAACTTATTTCCGTTGTACTGTAACTTGTGCTGTGTGATGAGATGACTAATCTAATCTAATAATGGGTTCCTGAAACAAAGTGCAAGTGAGAGATCTGGCGATGTGATGCCACCTAATTCAACTATCCTGGGGCACAGGATGTGATTCATAATATGGGTGGCCTTCCCAAGGGGTCGAATTCTATAAGTGCCTCTGCCCAATTTTTAGACTTTGTCCACAAGCTCCCTCCCTCAGCCCCATATATGCATCACCCGTATGATGTTTCCTTATCTCTGAACCAAGTCAATAAAGAAATGCAATGTTCCCCGCTGTTTGTTCACGTGCTGACACAGCACAACAGATGCCGGCGTCAGTGATGAAACCCTTCAATTGATTGACACGGTCAGTACCAAACAAACAATCCCTGGAATCAACAGAAGTTAGAACCTTGTCAAAAAATCGATATACTGTACTATCTGGTCTGGCTGCTGTGCCTTAACCCCTGTCCGGTACACAAGAGAGGGACTTGTTGGGCCACAACAGCATCAAAGTCTGTCTAAAGAGAAGTCTGCTCACTTTGCCGTCATTCTGATAATGGGAATCCCATACTGTACCTGCCAACATTATGCTGTGAAAAGGGGGCTTCAAACTTGCAGGAATATTTCTTTCATTTTGGTAGTTTTGTCCTCATTCCTTTTCATCTGAGGCTGACTGCGCACAGGTACTCTGGGTTGCCAGGATGTGCAGGAATAATTAAACGTAGTGTATGAAAGGGATAAGACAGTTTCTCAATCTAATCTGGCCACACATATCCTCCCCCATACAAATATTTTGTCACTATACAACTTAAAAACGTTTTTGGTAAATGGTAGATTATATAACCTGATGAACCAGATGGTCTGGTCTGGTTTGCTTTCACACCTCAAACTAACCGCACCAGGGTTCACTTGCAAGAGAACCGAGACCCACATTTTCAGGCGGACTAGAGTTAGCTTGTTTCAACCCTACCAGTTCAAATGAGCATTCACACCCAAAACAACCAACCTATCCGGCTAAACTAACCAGGTTTCAATTCAAAAAGAGCTCAGGGGTGAAAGCGACCTTAGCCTCAGGACCTAGTCTAGCCTCAGGATCCACCATTTTTCTTAGACATTAAGTCATGACCCAAGTTTCAGAGATTTTTTAACAACTCAAATTTATTTCACAAGAAATAGTGAAACAACAAAAGTGCAACTAGGGCCCAACAAAATAAAAACGTTTTTGTTCCATTTTGCAATGTTCACAAATGCTAGAATGAGCGTGTTACCATTATGACAATGCAGTGAACACTACTGCACGCACAATGTATGTCCTTCAAAATAAAAGTGCATCATCAGACATTCTGTAGATTTTTTCCCTCCATCCGGTCAGCGTCAAGTCAGCAGTTGTTGTGGAGTAAATTGCATAATGTCAGGATGGTACTTTGTGGCTAAAGAGATTATTCTGAAAGTAGAATTACTGTAATCGTTTTTTTTTATTATTGGATATGATCATTGCTCGTGTACAGTATGCCCTGTGTGAGGCTGTCATCACGGCCCTATTAGCATGCAACTTGCTTTTAATTCAAAGAATATTGCAACCCTTTGTGTGAATATTGTGCAGACCTGTCAAGTATGTCATTGTAGGTCTTGTATTTTATTGATCACATTTTCAGTACAAATTACCTTAGCCCAAAGCGCCTGGAAGAGAACTATATAATGAGGAGACAGAGCACTGTGGCAGTTTAACTAGAGACTATATAATGATGAGACAGAGTACTGTGGCAGTTTAACCAGAGACTATATAATGAGGAGACAGAGCACTGTGGCAGTTTAACCAGACTATATAATGATGAGACAGAGCACTGTGGCAGTTTAACCAGATACTATATAATGATGAGGAAACAGAGCACTGTGGCAGTTTAACCAGAGACTATATAATGAGGAGACAGAGCACTGTGGCTGTTTAACCAGAGACTATATAATGAGGAGACAGAGCACTGTGGCTGTTTAACCAGAGACTATATAATGAGGAAACAGAGCACTGTGGCAGTTTAACCAGAGACTATATGTGACTTTTAAAGATGTTTAAAATGAATCACGATATCTGCTAAAAGGCTGGGAATTGTGCAATGAATGGTTGCCATGGTAACTAAGGTATCTTTCTATCACAAAATTGTCCCGTTTGAACAAATGAACATTCTGTGTTGTCAGCAATTTACCAGTGACTTCAAATATGAAAGAAAAACAATGAAATGTATGAGAGATTCTTAGATACGGATGACTCATGTTAAACCCAGATTCGGCTCAAACAAGGGACTAAACACGTTTCGCAATTATGCCACATCAATGTGGAACGCCCTACCCAAAGCTGTAAAGGAATGTGAATCACTACCCACTTTAAAAACCACTCTCAAAGAACACCTACGGGAGACTGCAATTCGAAACTGACCCCCGTAAATGTCCTAACCCAACCCCCTCCAATGTACAGTAAATGACCAAGTATGGTTCTGTCAATATTCCAATGTACAGTTTTGCTTGTACAGTTGTACAGTGTGTCCCCCCCCACCCCTCCTACCCTTTGACACTGTGTTTCTTCTTCTTCAAGATGCAAAAAATAGATAATTTTTCCATGCATACATTCCCGTGTTATACCGTGGTGAATATAAGTATGGTTTTACAGCGGTATGGGGTAATTCCTGAAAGGCTGCATAATACCCATATAGGCCAATTCTACTATTTGCATTGGCGTTTCTTGCCTATACATGCTAGTATTCCCGAATCAAATCTATACAGTAGGTATTATGTTTCATCAAGAATGCATGAAAGGGGGGGGGGGGGGGTCGTTTCTGATTATTGATTACCAGTAACGGCATTAGTATTGACCGCTAAAAACGCTGATCAGCTGGATCGGTATGAAAACTTTGCACAATCAAGCCAGAATTTAGGTCAGATGATCCTTACCTTTGATCGGGAGTATTCCAAAAATAATATTCCAATTGTTTGATCGATATCTGCTCCATCCGATTTCCATTTGGCCCACGACATAACCAACCACAGAATATGCATCGGATGTCCCGTAGACGTTTGGATGCGACCGATTGAACCTCTAGCCTTGCCATTTACTGAAAATCTGTAAAAAATAAAACTTTCAGTGTAACACAGGGTCTGGATCAGGGTTTACTGCAGCTCGATACCGCCACCTTGGAGAATCTGGCCGGTACTGCACCCTCAGCGTCGCAGTAGGCCTTCTAACGGCAACATACGGGTCCCTGGCATTGAATAGGATATTAAAATCGAAAGAAAAGAAAAAAACGTAATATTACGTGGTTGGCACCCAATGGTTGTCGGGCAAACACGTAATATTACGTGAATGGCCCCGGTTGAGTTAATCACTAGGTACCAAGCAGACAAGGTTTGAATGACAGAATGTGCGACAGGAGAGAGCAGGGTCATTCTGTGTGATTCCCAGGGAACGGCTTGGCTGATGGTGTCTCTGGATGGAGCGAAGACTGGATGGTGTGTGATCCCAGGCAGGTGAAGCAACACTCAGACGAGGAGTGGCAGGAACGCAGGTCTCATATCCAGGTCTGTTGATGATCTGATGAACCTCAGGTGTGTAGGTTGCTCCATGGAGACAGCGTGTGGAAGAAGGGACAGGAAGCTGCCCATATAAAGGTGTGGAGGCCTGCAGCCAGGCAGGTGAGAAAGAGGCTCTGGCTGAGGTTGTAACAGGTTGCACCATGCCAGCAATACTTAGTAATGGGCAAGTTGTGGAAACTTTCAGTTCTGCTGACATTGAGTTGAATGGGGTCATTTAAACAGGTTATTACCTTGGATGTCAGAATCATCAGCAATTTGTTGCATTGTTAACTAGCTAACGTTTGATGTATTGGTTGATGTATATTTCCTCAAATAGCTTGTATATTTTGCCATGCATCTCCGATCGGCTTCATAGAACTGGCACCAAAGTCTGGCACCAAGCAGAGCATAGAACGCTGGTGTTCTTCTGACGTAATGACTCTTCCTTCTTTTATAGTGTTTTATATATTCCTACTTCTATATGTGTGGTATTCTCTGCGTGCTATGTCCACATTACCTTAGACAGACTTTGGTAGTACTGACTTCTCTTTAGACAGATTTTGGAAGTACTGACTTCTCTTTAGACAGACTTTGGTAGTACTGACTTCTCTTTAGACAGATTTTGGTAGTACTGACTTCTCTTTAGACAGATTTTGGTAGTACTGACTTCTCTTTAGACAGATTTTGGTAGTACTGACTTCTCTTTAGACAGATTTTGGTAGTACTGACTTCTCTTTAGACAGACTTTGGTAGTACTGACTTCTCTTTAGACAGATGTTGGTAGTACTGACTTCTCTTTAGACATACTTTGGTAGTACTGACTTCTCTTTAGACAGACTTGGTGGTACTTCCGGCTTGGCTGTTTTAGTTTAGCCTTCAAAATAAAAGTGGCTGATGATTTTCCTGGGAATGTCCTACCACTGCTACCAGACACCAATGTTTCGAACAGCCAAGAGCAGAACATATGAAAGCATTCATGTTTGAGATTATTACTTGGATTAAACATGGACTGAATAACATACTATGACCTAACCAAAAGCTGTGTCCTGGAAATGTTTGCTGAACCTCAAACCAAACTGAGAACAAGATATCTCAATGTAATGGCCGGAATGCCACGAACTCTGCTGTGAATATTCATGACCAAGACCATGAGAGGAAGAAATCGATTGATTTTGTGAATCCCATGACCTTTCCTCTAGTGCCACCATGTGGATTTAGAGCCTGGCGATATCTGTAACTCATGTTTCTGTCATCTAACCAGTAACGTGTTGCCTGTGAAAGTAATGCTATCCTGCTTTTTTTAAATGCTTTTTTGTTTTTAGCTCTATTATTATTTTAATTTGTAAATGTTCTTATATACTTTAGATACTATTGCTACTATGTATGTATGTATGCATATGTGTTTTATTACATGTATACATACCAATCAATTATTCGCTTGTTCTATTCTCCATCCATAGCAATACTATAATATCATCCTGATGGGGGATCCCCTTTGAACAACTCATCTGAGGTTTCTCTCCACCAAGGCGCCTGTGGTGTTTTTTTCTTTCCTATTGCTAGGTTTTAAGGAGTCGTTCCTTATCTTCATTGGGGAAAGTCTGGGGGTGTTGCATATGTGGATTTTATGGTGGTCTTTGTTCTGGATCTATTGTCATGTTTCTTCTTGACCTGTAAAGCCCAATTCCTTGTGATTTCGGGCTATACAAATACATTTGATTTGATTTGATTTGATTACACTCAAAGTGCCATTTTCAGACAATGTACATGTCCAATTGTGTTGTGGCTGCATGTCAAAATACTTGTGAAAACCTCCACTGTAACAATCCACTATCATCTAACCAAAATATGTGCCCTACAACTTTTTTCTGGTCCCCAAAGTCATATTACATATCCAATATATGAAGACTACATCATCCAAATTGGTATCTGTCCATTTACTGACAGGGTCTTCAACCAAAGTATAAGAACCATTATTATCATACAGGGGCGACAGTGGCTCAGGAGGTTATTTTATTAACTGTAAAATAACGTTTTTCAATGGATTGATTGATTGATTGAATTGATTGATTGATTGATTGATTGATTGAAAAGTTTATTAACAGATTGCAGAATGGGTACAGTACAGTACAGCTCAATACATACAATTGTTAAGGGGATGCAGACCAGAGAAAGACTTTCGTCTTGTTTACATCAGGGTCCCCCATTTTCAATTCATCATAACATATATGACATACATGACATACAGATAGACAGTACTGCTACATCTATACATTTATGACATATCAGATTTGCAAATACAGTACTGTTTGTGATACAAAAGTGTCCAGAAAAGGAGTGTATATACATTTGGCATAGAAACTGTACATTGGAGGAGGTTGGTTGGGTGGGGTGGGGTTGGGTGGGTTGGGTGAGGGCTGTACATTGGAGGTGGGGGGGGGGGGGGTTGGGAAGGGGACACACACACATTTTACACTGTACATTGGAATATTGACAAAGCCTTACTTGGTCATTTACTGTACAACTAGGTTAGGACATTTGTAGGGGCCAGTTTCGAATTGCAGTCTCACGTAGGTGTTTTTTGAGAGTGTTTTTGAAGGTGGGTAGTGATTCACATTCCTTTACAGCTTTAGGCAGGGCGTTCCACATTGATGTGGCATAATTGCGAAACGTGTTTAGTCCCTTGTTTGAGCCGAATCTGGGTTTTACATGATTTGTGGAGCTCCCTCTGGTGTTGTGATCGTGGTATTCACTGACCTTTGGGAAGTATTTTGACATGTACATGGGTACCTTGGTCGCGTAGTGTATCTTGTAGACCAGGCCCATTGCAAGTTGCTGTACTCTGTCGTCTACTCTAAGCCATCCTAGGTTGTCAAAGTGGGCAGGGGTGAGGTGGGTTCTAGGAGTCAGGTCAAGTAGTAGTCTGACTAGCTTGTTTTGAGATGTTTGTAATTTGTTTTTTAGTGCCTTTGAGGTGCTTTGGTACCATGAGGTGCAATCATAGTCGTAGTACCCTTGAATGAGTGCTCCTGCTAGAGTCTTCAGGGTATTCTTGTTTACCAGAGAGGAGATCCGGTACAAGAATCGCGTTCGTTGGTTGACTTTTTTTATTACATTGGATGCCATTTTGTCACAGGAAATTTGTGTACAATAGAATTAAAGATATAGTTTCGTACTTGCATTAGGAAAGAAATATGAATGTTTAGGATAACATGGGTTATCAAGTGAGGGCATATACCAAGGCTATTGCAATTTGTAGACAATGCTGTGCAACTAAAGAAGAGGCCAAAAAACAACAACATATTCTCTCTTGAGCGTTAGTGTCTAGCCATCCAGGTTGTTTCTGAGTGATTCGTCCAGTTTTGGAAACATCTGCTGTGGAGAATGAATACGGAGTTGAATGGCACTCGGTTCGTGGTGCTCCACACACCAAAAATAAATACATTTGAAAAACTCAAAAGTGATGTCTCTTTCCAGAAATCACGACTCAAGATAATCCACAGATTGTGTTGTGAGCAGTTTTGGGTAGAAACTATTGTCTACTGAAGTACACCCCAATTCATGAATGAATGAATGAAAACTTTATTTAACAGATTGCAGAATGGGTACAATACAGTACGGCTCAATACACACAATTGTTAAGGGGATGCAGACCAGAGAAAGACGTTTGTCTTGTTTACATCAGGGTCCCCCATTTTCAATTCATATTGACATTTATGACATACTCAACATACATGAGATTTATGGCATAGGGACATACAGGTATTTAGTACTGATACATTTGTGACATATACGGTATTCAAATATACAGTACTGTTACCCATAGATCCTGACAGAGTATGATGGGGAGGGGACTGTACATTAGGAGGGGGTGGGGTGGGAGAGAAATATACATACGGTGGTGAGGAGACTGTACATTTGGAGGGGGTGGGTGGGTGGGAGAGAAATATACATAAGGCGGGGAGAGATTATATACATGCGGTGGGGAGGAGACTGTCTATTAGGAGGGGGTGGGGGGTTTGGACATTTACGGTGGCCAGTTTCGAATTGCAGCCTCCCGTAGGTGCTCTTTAAGAGCGGTTTTGAATGTGGGTAGGGATTCACATTCCTTTACAGCTTTGGGCGTTCCACATTGATGTGGCATAATTGGTGAAACGTGTTTAGTCCCTTGTTTGAGCCGAATCTGGGTTTAACATGATTTGTTGAGCTTCCTCTGGTGTTGTGGTCGTGGTATTCACTGACCTTTGGGAAGTATTTTGACATGTATCACGGCAGGTATCTCTACAGCAGATATCTCTACAGCAGATATCTCTACGACGCAAAACATTGGAGGTGGTTGGGTGGGTGGGGTGGGGGGGGGGGGGGGGGGGATGGGTATGAGGGGTGGGTGGGGAACACTGTACACCTGTACAAGCAAAACTGTACATTGGAATATTGACAAAACCGTACTTGGTCATTTACTGTACATTGGAGGGGGTTGGGTTAGGACATTTACAGGGGCCAGTTTCGAATTGCAGTCTCCCGTAGGTGTTCTTTGAGAGTGATTTTGAAAGTGGGTAGTGATTCACATTCCTTTACAGCTTTGGTTCCTTGAAGAAAAAGAACAACTCAGGTCCTCCCAGACTGCGGAGAGTAGACAGGCTTACATGTAAGTGGTATTTTTCTGTTAAAATAATTGGTCTACGTGTTAAAATAATAGCTCTACATTCCAACAGCCATCACTGATATATAAGGTGTTTGGTCAGTAACATGGGTCTCCCAGTCCCTCCGCTCTGCAGTAAACAGAAAATACATGTTCTGGTATCCCATTCCCATGCTTATGCAATCAGGGGAGATAGACTTTTTTTTTTTTTTTTTTTTTACAAATGTCAACCTAGAGTGAAGTAAGTAAGTAAGTAAGTAAGTAAGTAAGTAAGTATTTATAAAGTACCTTTCATACATGTCATGTAGCTCAAAGTGCTGTACACAAACATAGGCATATATAACGATAAAAGCAATAAAGTCACAGTGATCAGTTAAGATCAATGTTTAAAAGAAAAAAAAAAAAAAAAAAAATAATAATAATAATAATAATAATAATAATAATAATAATAATAATAATAATAATAATAATAATAATAATAATAATAATAATAATAATAATAATAATAATAATAATAATAATAATAATAATAATAATAATAATAACGTAAAAATGAAAATAACGTAAAAATGAAAACATGAAAACAGTCATTTGTTTACCAGTTTGGGAGAACAGGTCCGCACAAACATGTCCGCTCAGTAGCAACCGGAAGTAGGAAATGCACTAAACCAATGCACTTGTACGGTAGGTAGCAATGTTAGCTCTTATAACGCTAGTGTAGTTACGTTTTTATTAGTGGTCAGAGTTGGGTCCACAGGACTTAACCAAGTCCCATGGATCCATCAGTGGCCGTGTATTGTGTGCGTATGTACCCGTTCCCTCATGTGGTCAGTGGCCAGAGTTGGGTCCACAGGACTTATCCAAGCCCCATGGATCCATCAGTGGCCGCGTATTGTGTGCGTATGTACCCGTTCCCTCATCTAAAGAGTTGGGTCCATAAGACTTATCCAAGCCTTACGGATCCATCAGTGGTCGTGTATTGTGTGCGTATGTACCCGTTCCTTCATCTAAAAAGTTGGGTCCACAAGGCTTATCCTAGCCTCATGGATCCATCTGGTTTTTCCAAGCCATAACTATTTGTAAGCTAGACTGTATAGGTACGTTTTTAATTTTCCTTTAAAAATGTGTATAGAGCTGGCGTTTCTGATGTGTGTTGGTAGTGTGTTCCATAGTTTTGGGGCATAGTTGGCAAATGCCATACTTCCTATCCTCTTTTGGTTTCTGGGCATGTCTAGTAAACCTGTAGTGGATGACCGTAGCGTTCTTGAGGGCAGATAACTAACTAGGGAATTTGCTATGTATTTTGGGCCTTGCTCATTAAGAGCTTTATATGTTAGGAAAAGGACCTTAAAATCAATTCTATGAGTTATTGGAAGCCAGTGCAGAGTGGCTAGGAAAAGTCATAAAAGTCATAAAAGTCACATGACGGTTCAGACTGAGGTCGCATTGCAAAACATTGATTGATTGATTGATTGGAAACTTTATTAACAGATTGCAGAATGGGTACAATACAGTACAGCTCAATACACACAATTGTTAAAGGGGAACTCCAACATTTTGGGAAATTAGCTTATTTAACATCTTCCCTGGAGTTAGACAAGAAGATACATACCTTTTTTGTCTCTGTGCGTGCATTTTAGCTTTGGGAATAGACGCTCCGTTAGCATAGCTTAGCTTCATCACTGGAAGTGGGGGAGATCCGGAGCCTTACAGTGCCTTACAGTGTATTGCAAGGTCTGACATTGACCAAACTTGATATGCATGACCTTGGTGGGCTCTAGGTCAACTCCTGAAAAGGGGGTCAATGTCAGACTTTGCAATCAAAAGTTAGGGGGCTAATAACCCTTGCCATAATTTCAGTGCGCCCCCTAACTTTTGATTGCAAGGTCTGACATTGACCCCCTTTTCAGGAGTTGACCTAGAGCCCACCAAGGTCATGCATATCAAATTTGGTCAATGTCAGACCTTGCAATACACTGTAAGGCACTGTAAGGCTCCGGATCTCCCCCCCACGCGCCTCTCAGCGAGGAGTGCTCAGGACAACTCACTTACCGTCCGGCCGTCTGGACGGGGCTTCCACAGCATCTTCATCTTCTGTTGAGCTGTTACCCAAATTACCCCCCCATCTCCAGCTTCTTCGGTGCCGGCACCGTCACCGATCGTTGTAATATTAATAATAGTCCCCACGGCCACCGGAGCAGCACCAGCCGCAGGTGTAATTGCGCCTGTAGATGATCCGATTCCCGCCTCCTGCTGCTCTGTCAGCTTCACTGTCTTCGTGAAACCAAAATTGGTTAGGCTTACTTGTTTTCGTTTAGACATTTTACTGGCTGTCAAAACCATATAGTCAAAACGATCACTGTCTGTGTCAACAAGTAACAGCCACAGCACAGGTTACATACGGGTCAAGTTTGATGTGTGCCGACAGTGCCGTGCAGGCTGTAGCGCCGCCGCGCACCGAATGGTAATTGCAAGAATAGCATGCATGTTGCCATATTACGTGTGAATTAGTGCGCAAATCATTAATCATACATCCAAAATAGCATACGTTTATTATTATACACGATGATGATACAGAAAATTACAGAAAAATGAGAAATGCATGGCAAAAGTAGCATTTATTTTCAGTAATTTAGAGACCCCCCAAAAAATCGCAAATCAAGTTTGCAGGGGAGCTGATGTCTGATCTAGGGGAGCTATAGCTCCCGGGCTCCCCTCCTGGATCGCACCCTGGTCTTCACAACAAGGTTAGGTGTGAATGTGTCTGAGAACGTATTTAACACACCTGACGACCGGAGCTATTGATATGCAAATAGCGAGTGAGGTCCCACACCGTGCTACCCCGTCCCATGAACAACGCATGCCTGCTCATCTGGCTCTGCAAATAGATCTAGAGTCTGAATATCATATAATAGCCTGCTGATGATCTCTCTCTCGAGTCAAATCCATTCTGAGAACGGAATGCAGTGCCCGCGACGAGGGTCTTGATTGATTGATTGATTGATTGATTGATTGATTGATTGATTGAAAATTGTATTAACAGATCATGCTGGACCTACAAAAGGCCTTTGACACTGTCAATCACTCCATTCTTGATTGAACATTTTATTAACAGATTGCAGAATGGGTACAGTACAGTACAGCTCAATACACACAATTGTTAAGGGGATGCAGACCAGAGAAAGACTTTCGTCTTGTTTACATCAGGGTCCCCCATTTTCAATTCATCAGGACATATATGACATACCAGATTTGCAAATACAGTATTGTTTGTGATACAAAAAGAGTCCAGAAAAGAGAGTATATACATTTGACGTAGAAACTGTACATTGGAGGAGGTTGGGTAGGTGGGGGGGAGGGACTGTACATTGGAGGTGGTTGGGGGGGGGGGTCGGGTAGGAGGGGTGGGTGGGGGTTTGGGGGGGACACTGTACAAGCAAAACTGTACATTGGAATATTGACAACCATACTTGGTCATTTACTGTACATTGGAGGGGGTTGGGTTACAACACAGGAGCAGAGTATAAACAACAGTACAGTACTGTTTCTCATTCCTGTACTGTTGTTTATACTCTGCTCCTGTGTTGTAACCCAACCCCCTCCAATGTACAGTAAATGACCAAGTATGGTTTTGTCAATATTCCAATGTACAGTTTTGCTTGTACAGTTGTACAGTGTCCCCCACCCCTCCTACCCGACCCCCCCCCCCCCCCCCCCCCCCCCCCCAAGGCGAAAGTCATTCTCTGGTCTGCATCCCCTTAACAATTGTGTGTATTGAGCTGTACTGTACTGTACCCATTCTGCAATCTGTTAATAAAATGTTCAATCAAGAATGGAGTGATTGACAGTGTCAAAGGTCTTTTGTAGGTCCAGCATGATCTGTTAATACAATTTTCAATCAATCAATCAATCAATCAATCAATCAAGACCCTCGTCGCGGGCACTGCATTCCGTTCTCAGAATGGATTTGACTCGAGAGAGAGATCATCAGCAGGCTATTATATGATATTCAGACTCTAGATCTATTTGCAGAGCCAGATGAGATGAGGCAACCTGTGCGATTTGCACGTACTGTATAGCTACAGACAGTATGTGTGTATGCGCGCACTGCGGGAGGTGGCCAGAAGCGCGCAACTAGCCAACTACTATTATTACTACTATATTAATACAGTTTGATCCATCGCAAAGCGCTCCAGCGCTTGAATACGGCCGGGGGATCCGCTCTATACAATGCAGACCCACGGCTCTCGTATTATAATGAGCCCGCGAGGCGTGTTATTATTAGAGTTAATAATATTGTATATTGTTTACACTGCCTTTTTATTCCATTTTTACTTCTCCACTGTACTATAATTATGTGACCTGTACCTCTATGCCTTCTACTACCTGTACCTCCCCTCCCCCCGGCCCTCCCCATGCTGCTGATTTTATATTATTTTATGAATACAACGTTTAATGTTCGCTTAGCTAACGTAGAGAAACGTCAGACGTAATTCGAGATACGTCAGACGTACTTCGAGATACTTCCGCATAGTCCTGCCACAGGACTATTACGTCAGACGTACTTCGAGATACTTCCGCATTAGTCCTGTGGCCGCCGGAAGTACCAATCTGGACCTCGAGGCTCCGAGTCTGCAGCTCGACCCTACTCACAATTGTGTATGCAAACAACGAAGAAGAAGAAGGAGGAGGAGCCCTGTCCTGTTGTTTCTATCCTGCCACGCCCACATTCCAGGATTTTTGAATGCGGTGCAGCTCGAGATAAAGCTGGGAACGAGGTTAGCAGTAAGCCCACCACCCACACTAACCACCACCGCCCAGATCCATCACCGCCAAATTCAAACACCGACAGACAAAGGACTCTGAGCAACAGACACGAAAAGTAAGTTTATAGATTGATCAAAAAAGACCAGTCGACAACAAATATTTGTTACCATTATAATGTAAAGTTAACCAAACGCTTTGCTTAACGCTAGTATGATTTTTATTAGGCATCTTTAGCTAACGTTACATTTAGTTAAACGTGGAATGAACGTTATGGAAGCTGAATCATTACCAAGTTACTCGTTTAGTAATAGTCTAGTTAACGTTAAGTTAGTTAATGTTGGCTTACTAACCCAGCTCAGTGCCTCGTTGGACAGTTGTTTTTCTTTTAACCATTAACAGGTGCAAGTTGTTAACTTTAGCTAACCAGCAAAAAGCAAAAGCCAAACACACGTGTCAACTATTATGTTCATGATCTCTCACAGACAGTCCATAGACAGACTGGAGCCCTGTTTTATAATTGATGTTTAGGGAAAGTAACTAGGCTAATTAAATTCATTTATTGTGAAAATGTTTATAATGACTAGGACAGGTCAACATTTATGATTGAATTTATGATGAATTGAACATGGGGGACCCTGATGTAAACAAGACGAAAGTCTTTCTCTGGTCTGCATCCCCTTAACAATTGTGTGTATTGAGCTGTACTGTACTGTACCCATTCTGCAATCTGTTAATAAAGTTTTCAATCAATCAATCAACACATGTCTTATCCTGTTCAGTTATATTTTATGTTGTGAGCCGTGAGTTTGGGATTCTCCCCTCTGTTGCAGAGTTTAAAACCTTGATCTTCAACCTTTGTCAATCAAGATTTTATACACTTTTTTGGCTTATTTCTATATATACACTCGACGTGACTGTAAATGAGGGAAACCTTCAGTTGCCTTTCGAATTTAAATAAAAGTTTGAAATTAAATACATTTATTTTCCATATCTAGTTATGAATGTTGTATCTGTTGAACGTGGCTCATCAGTCAAAGTGAGACGTTCCACATGATTTAACTTGTGCTTCTGTGTCTCAGCATGACGTCCTCGATGCTGAGCGGAGTTGGAGTCGCCATGGTGGGGGTTTGGCGTCAACACACCGTCCTGGACGAGTCGGATGACGCGCAGAGTTCCCCCGACGCCCCCGACCGCTTCCGCAAGCTCCGCTCCTCGTCCTCCCTCAACTCCCTGCGGATGTCGCTGCGCAAGAGGCTGCCGCTGCGCTCCGTCCAGACCAACTCCCTGCCCGAGAACCCCACCTGGGAGACGCTGCAGGCGCAGCCCAAGACCAGCGCCGTCCGCAAACTCACCCGCAGCGCGCGCCACTACATCGGCGGAGTGTACGAGGTAGATTGATTTGTCTGTTTGTGGTTAAATCGCTGAGCACAAGGTGACAGTACAGTCTGGCATAGTCTTCCTGGACACTTTACAGTTTTTACACGTCTCTCAATATTCCTGGACAATATAGATAAAACCGTGCAAGGTGCCAACCTGCTCATCAGGAGCAGTTAGGGGTTAAGTGTCTTGCTCAAGGACACTTGGACACACTGCCGGCAGGAGCCGGGATCGAAGCTGGAACCTTCCATTTACCAAACGACCGCTCTACCTCCTGAGCCACTGTTGCCCCTAGTTATGCCGCACCAGTAGTTATGCAGTTAAAACGTAGTTACTAGCATTACGTCTGTAAATGTAAATGCCTATAACTACAACTAACACACATTCATTTGGAGTCCGATTCTGGAGACCGATTTAGTTGGATTTCCATATGCATTTTTCAGATCTGTGCCGAATGCATTGACGCCTTTCCACCCTCCTAACCATCTCCTTTCCATTTGAGTCCATCTCTCAGTCTCAGCCATGTTTTCTGCTCTCCACCCCTTGCTTTACAACCCTCTCTGACAGAGACTGCAGAGAAGCAGAATGTCTGGGCAGGATGAGGGTTTGATAGCCACGCCAGAAGGAAACGGCACCCCGAAACGTACCCCTGGCCGCCGGACGACGACTCCCAAGCGCACCCCCAGGTCTGCAACCACACCCAGGCACACCCCCGGCTCCAGACGCACGGCGGGGGTGAAAGGGACACCCGAGGCCGACGCAGGTGTGCGGGGTGTGAAGACGGGGAGGGGCAGGAGGCAGCTCGTCCGTATGGCCGCGTTACGGAGTCCCTACGCGTCTCCCAACACGCAGAACCAGAGGCGGTGAGTCCTTTATACTCCGCCCTCAACTCTTCAGTATTATCAGTTGAACCACATTTTATATCACCATGCATTTCAATGCCGTGCACTGCACAGCAATTGGATTATTTAATGTGTGCTTTTGGTGTATGTAAGCACATATTGTAATATACACTGTACTGTGTGTATAGCAATCAAAAAATGTATCATGAATATTGTGTCTCGTCACCCAGCCCTCAGAACTTCATGCAGTTGCCGGATTTCCGGCTCTGGTGGTTAATACACCTAATCACCTATCCTTCCTACAGGCTACTTTTATTTATTTATAGTTTATTTATACAGGAAAGGGTAAAAAGACATTTCACAATGTACATTTAAACTGGCCTGACTCCGTTACAAACTGTTTTTCAGCAGGTTCCTGTTCTGCAGCACATTAAACAAAAAACTAAACAAAATAGGCAGTTGGACTACATACAATAAACGTTGTGGTTGTGGACAGCAAGGACAAACATGCATTCATAGCAGTCAATACAAAACAACAGTATCAACAAGATTCTGTTGGCTCTGGTGGTTAATACACCTATCCTTTCTTACAGGCTACTTTCTGTTGGCTCTGGTGGTTAATAGGGATGGGTACCTTTCACATTTGAACCGGTACCGGTACCTGTGAATCGATACCGGTACCCAACGGTACCTTTTTTCGGTACTTTAGTCTCAAGAAATGTAATTTACTTACCTCAGTCGTAAAAAAAAAATCCAAACTTCAAATAACTACAATTTCGACAGTTTTCGGCTTGTCATTGCTCCGACTGCTTTGTTGTTGAATCAAGTCAAATCCTAGGTAAGCATATATTGTGCGTGTGAACGTTGACATGAAAAGTAAAAAAAAAAAAAAAAATGTTTTTGGTTTCTCACTTGATTCGATACTCGGTAGTACCGACGTGTTTCGGTTCGGTACCTCAAAAGTACCGAATTCGGTACCCATCCCTAGTGGTTAATACACCTATCCTTTCTTACAGGCTACTTTCTGTTGGTAATCTTTCTGTACTTGTTGGTCCTCTCTCTCCCAGGAGGTTTGATCAGGATCTAGACTCTGTGTCCAGTGGGTTCCGGGAGCTCCAGTACCAGCCTCAGTCTTCTGATGACGTCACGGGAAGAGACGACAGGTAAGGCCTCTGCACTGGCCCGTTTTTACACTTCACTGAAAAACAATGCACATTTTTTTCATACTTTTTTTCTCACACATATCCCAAGGCTCTAAACTGTTTTGCACACATTAATTTAGATGATTGACAGTTATTGAGAGTTAATGAGTTTGAATATCTCCCGTGGTGTCATCAGAGGACACTGAATCCTTGTGTTGTGTTACTTACAGCTCAATGAAATTATGTAGATGAAAGATATAGGGATTGCTATTTCAAGTTTCAAGTTTTGTTTTATTTGTCACATATAAGGAAGGTACATGTACATTATAGTGAGATGTTTGGTTCTGTATGACCCTCCTGAGATGCAGTAAAATGTTTCTAATCTACATCATTGTATCCTCTGATGACATCACTGGTAGGCATATTCAAACTCATTAACTCTCGATAACTAAATAAATCAGCATTGTTTTTCAGTGAAGTGTCTCTTCAGTACCTGATTCTGAACACTGTTCTGTTTTGTTGTTTTAGGAAAGACCTCTGAACCTCTAAAATATCAAACTATGTTGAACGTGAAAGACCTCTGAACCTCTAAAACATCAAACTATGTTGAGACTGAAATCACAGCGGAGTATGTTCACAGGAGCTACAGCCAAAGACCATGCAGCAGTGAAAGCTAGCTTTATTGTGGCTGAAGAAACATTGTCTGAACTGTCGGATGCAAACTGGCTGTGTGACTTTGCTATGTTGTGTGACATAACCAAGCATCTCGCCCAATTGAATCGGAAGCTGCAGGGAGTGGGACGCAAACAAGTCCCACCCAAAACTTGACCAATATAGTTGTGAACTGAGACGACCCTTTAGTTATTTGAGTACAGTTACAGTTGTGTGTTCATGCAGACACATGTTTGCTGTAATCAAACTATCCCATTAGTTGGATGTATGGCAGCCATTTGTTTTTGTAACATGCTACATCTGTCCCACATGTTCTTAGCAGCTCACACTTGTTGGTTGCACCATAGTTCGGTCCCTCTTGACTGTCAAAAAGGTTTTGAACAAACCTTGTATTTGATTATATTCTTCTTTGTTATTTACTTGAATGGTTTGATCATTGATTGATGGAGTAATATGGGGTTCTTAACCGGATAAACTAAAATGATTTATGTTAAAATAACATAAGCTAACATATATTTTTTTACATCTAATGCAAATCATCATCATCAGGTGGCTTCTTCGTTCCGAAGGTTGCCTATCACTCTCCAACCCATTCTGTCCCCACTTCTGCTCTCCAACTCTGTGACTCCGCTTCTCACTCCGCTCCAATCACAGACGTCGTCTACCCAGCCTCTTCTTGGTCTTCCACTTCCTCTCTTTCCATCCACATTCCCCATCACCACCTTCTTGAACATCTCCCCGCTGGATCCTCTCAGCACGTGCCTGCACAACTCTATCTTTCTCTTTTTAAACCTCTCCAGCAGCTGTCCTCCTTGCATACCCGCTCTTCTCAGTACCCCCTCATTCTTGATCTTATCCTTCCATGTTATCTTCAGCATCTTCCTCAGCGTCCACATTTCAAAAGAGTCTATCATCCTCTTTGCCTCTTCATTCAGCGTCCATGCCTCTTCTCCGTATGAAAAGACTGACATAACATACGTTTCCAAAATTCTGGTCTTCGTTTTCCAACTTGTGTTTCGTCTCAATAATTCTTTATGGTTATCAACTATCCATCGTTCAATATGTGAAAAAGAATAATTTTTTTCATGTATACGTTCGCGTGTTATACCGTGGTGAATAGTATAGTTTCAGAGTGATCCTGGCTAATTCCAGAAAACGGCGCTATGGAGCAATACGTGAATTTGACTAAAAGCGTTGGCGTTGCTCGCCTGGACACGCTACTATTTCCAAATCAAATGTATATAATAGGTATTATGTTTCTTGTTTCATCATGAAGGGGGGTGTCTGTAGTTTTTTGATGCTTTGATCGTCACCAACGGCATACGTTCTGGAGTACGTTACACATGGTCGTTGTGATCGATGTGAAATCATGGTTGGATCAAAGCAGGATTGATGTCATATAGTCCTTACCTTAACTAGGAGGTACCCCAAAAAGAATATTCCAATTGTCTGATCGCGATTGGTGTCCATCGTGTCGCCAACATAATCCACCACAACACATTGGACGCGTTTCAATGTCATCAAGTGAACCGCTAGACTCGCCTGACCAAAAAAACTGCGCCCGGAGTGAATTAAACGGAACACCGGGTGTGACTAAAAAAGGTTTCGAAGGGTGGGCGATACTGCCACCTACCATGATGCAGCCGGTATTGCACTCTAGTGATCGCAGAGTGATTCCCTATGGTAACCCCGAGGTCCATGTGAGACAAATTAATAAAAATATCGAATAAAAGAAATAACGATGAAAACCCGACTATACTCTGGTCTGGCGCTGATTGAGTTAAAGACAGTAGAGGTTGAGTACTTTATTATCTAAAGATGGTGAGTTAGTGTTTATTCATTCATAGTTAAAGACAGTAGAGGTTGAGTACTTTATTACATACAGATGGTGAGTTAGAGTGTTGTGTTCATTAGTAGTACAGTAGACTAGAGTACTTTCTGGTGATATATCACATTCACACTCTCAAGTGATTTAGATTAACTTCACAACTGCAAATACATGAGCTGTCCACAACATTTCAAAACGGACTTTGTTTTGAAACATACTGTTTTTTCATCGCAAGGGTTCAATTGGTCCTTGAGTTACTGCCTGGCTGCAATTCAGTCCTATGGGGACACTGTCTCTAAGTTGTAAATAACTACATCCATCAACCGGTGGGATGTGGTGGTCCTGCCCTCACTGTGACAAACAATGTAATATATAGAACCTTCTAAGTCTGTTGTTGGTTCGATCACTAAAGGCGAAGGACAAAGCCCGCCAGCGATCTGTGAAGGTTTACTGTACATTACAAGAGGCCCGCCAGCGATCTGTGAAGGCTCTACTGTACATTACAAGAGGCCTGCCAGCGATCTGTGAAGGCTCTACTGTACGTTAAAAGAGAACACAACTGTTGTGACATCACAGATGGGTTTAGTGGTTTTATGTTTTCCACACTATCGTTTGTGTATCAGATGGGGGTGTTTGTGTGCGTATTAGTGGTGTTTCTCACGAGTGCTGAGGTTATTTGTGGTTGTAGGAACCATCCATGCAAGTGCTTCTTATATTCGCTACAACTGTGTATGTATGCAATATTAAGAAGCACTGTTTTTATAATTTTTTAACAGTTGGTGAAATCTATAAGTGGTCGGCCTTACTAATATTGTAGTGGGTGGCCACGAGTATGAATGGGAAACTGTGTGTGTGTGTGTGTCTACATGGAGACATCCTCCCTTTCCTGTTTTCCAAAAGTCTCCCGCTCAGCAATGACAGCATTCCTTGTCTGGGGACCCCCACCCATAACTGCTTCAGTTGACCCGTCTCCAGACTTCTCTCCTCCCACAAACATTCTTCCCGCCAGAGTTTCAAACTGGGGTCTGTATTCCTGGTATTTGGGTGAGGAGGGAGGATGGGGGAGGTGGTGGTGTGGGAATCTGAGCCAGATGAACGGTTAATGGGAGAGAAGGAGGAATGTTCATGTAACGTTCACCATGTGTAGTTGACGTTTGAAAATTGTAAACGTGTCTGTTTTCACGTCCAATGCTTATGTGTCTTAAATGAAACTGAATTCCTTTTAAAAAAGCTGTTGAATACAGTTAAAAGTAGCCTCTGCTTTTTTATACAGTTTCAGATGTTGTGTTGAGCAAATGGCACATTTTTAGTAACCGATCATCTAATTAGTTTGAATTCTATTCTGTACGTTTCTTTTAAATGTTTTGTTTGCCAGCACCTCTTTCACCCCTTGTATTGAGCATGCTGTCGTTGGTGGGTACTTTAGGTAGGCGCTGTTCCTGGCTTCAAAAAGCACAGCTAATTTAATCAAAGCCAATCCATTGCTTGTGTCCCGTTTGTGGCATTATCACCACAATCAATAGTTCTGAACAGATTGATTAGGCGTGTTAATCTGAAGGCTTCTAAACCCTGTCCAATCAGAAGGGAGTACCTGCCTGTGTCATCCCCCCCCCCACCAGAGCCTAAACTACATTTCAGACAAATCCATACCAAGACTACAAAAAACATTTCTCAGATTGTCCGCTTTAAATTGCATTCTAACTGACATTCTAAACGTCTTAACTTGGGCTTGTGACTCAGATCTGTTTTCTTTTTCTCATAACGATGTGAACAGCACAAATCACATGGAATCTCATATTTTCAATTGTCATTTGGGCCACTTTCATATGTGATCCTCAATCAGATCCAGGTCTGATTTGCTTTAAATTAGCTGTGTGTTATTAGTGAACAGCCAAACTAAAAAAAAATCTGATCTGAGCAAGAAATCAGAATTGAGCACTAATGCTTGCAGTGTGAACGCAGCCTTGGTGAAGCCGGCAGACACCCTGGCTCTAACACTCGGCCTGTCCTCCCCTGGACAAATGGACATGTTGTGATAAGAGACAGGCGTGTGTGTTCAGTGACCTTGTCTGTTAATCCATCTGACCAATGTGTTACACTCCCAGCAACGCAACCAGAGAAGTATCCATTGCTTTAGGAATGTAAACGTAATGATTTGCTTTCCCCCTACAGCACACGGTTCTGCTATGACCTGCTACTTCTAGAGTAGGGATGAAGGTAAATTCATGTTTCAAGCGTTATGCTTTCTTTTCTCCTTGATGGTCCTCGGGATGAGTGTTCCCAGAGGATGATGCTGCACTGGCCTGTTGGATGCATGGCATTGCATGGACTGCTGGCTGCTTCTCCTGACCAATACACACAGTTTTGATGAAAGCCACTTCCTGTTGGTGTTCTGACATTGGGTAGTTTACACATGCATAATGTTAATATTTGATTGTTCTGATCTGTGTTGGTGCAAGGCAACACCTTATCACATTTAGAATAGAAGTACTTTATTGATCCTGAGGGAAATTCAGCACTACAGATAGCTCACAATAAACATTTAGGTAGTCAAAAATCACAAATCAGAATAAAAATGCCGTCGGGGATATACATTCTAAAATATACAGTAAAATGTACAGTAAAAAATATAAAATGTACAGTAAGTCCAGGATGAAGATATGCCAGAGTTGGTATTGTCACTCTGCTCAGTGAGGCATTAGTGTGATGGCTGTTGGGGGATGAAGGACTTCCTGTGCCTTTACTGGTCTGTGTGTGCTCCGTTTTCAATGGTAATGCTCACAATATTCTATTTACACATATATTCATGTATATTAGTGGTTGGGATATGAAAACGCATATTAACACTATCTCGTCTTTGATACCTTAATCAAGGAAACTATAAAAGAAGGAAGGGTCATCTCATCACATCACTGTGTAGGCACATTGGTGCCAAGTGTGGAAACTTTCAGTTCGCCTGACATTGAGTTGAATGGGATCATCTCCTCATTTATGACTATTTTAACACGTTATTATCTCCGATATCAGAATCATCTGCGATTTGTTGCATTGTTAACTAGCTAACATTTGATATATTGGTTGATGTATTTTTCCTCAGATATTATATATTTAGATTTTTAATACAGGCTTCAATAGAACTGGCATCAAAATCTGCCACCAAGCGGAGCATAGAGTGCTGGTATTCTGACGTGATGACCCTTCCTTCTTTTATAGTTTCCTTGCCTTAACCAGGATATTGGCACGCATTGTGAATATTAATATGCATGTAAACACACTCATTGAATCACTTATATCGTTCAACCAAGTCAAAGGCTGTTCCAGCTCCCCGGACACTGAATGGTTTCTACTCACAAGTATTCTAGCATTCTGGCACTGTCTTTACTATCTGTCCCTCAACCCACTTTGTCCTTCCTCCTAATACTTGGCAAACAGCTACTGTCGCTGCTGTTAATCCTGTTTTGCCTGCTCCAGTGATTTCTCCTCTCCCCCCGCCAGGTCCAATGCAGTGGAGCATTACAGAGGAGTTATGATGAGGCGGTTGGACCCTAGCGGTAAATTCAGCCGCTCCAACCTCACATGCCGAGCCGCGCGCCTCTCACACAGGCTGGGAGGCTGGGCCCACATCGCCATCAACCAGCCCAGATGAAGTGCACGTGTCTGTGTATGTTTGTAAAAACCCAAGGACCTTCAGACCCAATTTCTGATCCTTGACGGTTGACTGTTCCGCTAACTTGTATGTTACTGCGTACCGTCATCGTACTGATTTACATGTCAACCTCCTCCTTCTCTTCTGGATGATATGTCGAGTAACTGCACCAGTGTCCCCAGGGTAGCTAGTTTCATGTAGTGACCTGGTAGCTGCTAAGGAGATGTCAGTATTGTCTGTGTGTTCAGCCTCCATGTTATGTCAGAGTGGGAATCTGATGATGAGCTTTAGTTTCTCTCTACATGTTAAGTCGCGCAGGCGTCTGTGTCAAGGCTCTTATTTTTGGCGTAGCAACCAAATGTATTGGAAAGTGTACTCGCTTGTGTTAGTCTGACTCTTAATCACTGCATGTCACCAGAATAATATTTGCGTGTCTTGGTTTAATAAATAACTAACACTAATCTGTGCTGATAAAAGAGCATTTGTCTTTATCATTCACAAGAAACAAGTCTGTTACTATTTTATTTTTATTTAGTTAAAAACTTACTCTGCATGGATAGAAATGTCCATTCTCTTGGAAATCATTGTATGAGACCAACATACTATGATTAACGTTAGGTTATGACTATAACCAAGTTCTGTTAATTAGGGGTGACGCTTGGCATCACTACTGCACTATCTCGCGTACGTGCACGCGTACTGAATAAACCACAAATGTACCTCTAATACCAGTATTAGTCTGACCACACCCCTCATCAGCTTACCTTCATAAGCAGGTGTGTGGTCACCTGCTCTCCTCCTTCCCAAGCTTTCACCACAAGGTGAGGTCAAGGGCTGCAGCGGCCGTCTGATGCCAAGCGTCACCCCTAATTAACAGAACTTGGTTATAGTCATAACCTAACGTTCTGTTTCATTAGGGGCTCTGCTTGGCATCACTACTGCACAAAGGGAGGCCAAGCGGAGCCGCTGGCTGACAAATACACCCCGCTGACAGCCCCCCAAAACCATCAGAACAGGGAGGGCCGAGCCCCCCCGACCCCCCCTAATGGAGGGTATCCCCCCTATTAGAGGCTTCACGGGAAGGCGACGGACCCGACCGTGCGAAGAGGCACTCAAGCAACTTAACGCACAGGGTGAGCAGACCGTGGCTTGACCCCACGACTACACACACGCACAACCCGCATGCCACCCGGGAACGAACGGAGGAACAACCTCGTTACTGCCCCCAGAATCACGGGGTCAAGGGCAAACCCAACCCCGTGGCAAGGCCGTAGCAGCGGAGCGCGAAGGAAGACCCAGACCCACCAAAAGGACTGGACTCCCTGGAATGGGGGCCCGGAGAAGTCCATGATGCCAGCATCAAGACCCCACCAGGTGGGCACGTAGTGCCCCGCCCCCCACATCGCCAGCGTATTCGGACAAAGGCCCCCCAGTTACTGCACCTGGTAATCCCAGGCGGTATCCCAACCAAGTACTAACCAGGCCAGAACCTGCTTAGCTTCCGAGATCGGACGAGATCGGGCGTGTTCAGGTCGGTATGGCCGTAAGCCGAGCGGGCCCCGTCCCCCCAACAGTACACCGCCTGGCACACTAACCCTGCAGAACAGACAGTCAACATGGCCGTAAGCACACAAAAAAGGTTAACCAACGGAAGCAGGCAGCGCACCGGGGAAAAACCAGGCAACAGGCTGTTAACCCTAGCCTGGAGACTGCGGACGAGACAGGCGCCAGAGGGGACAGCTGAACACAGCTGCCCCGGCGGAAGGGGCGTATGCTGGCGTTGTTGCATGACCAAGCCTCCATTTAAAAACCCCCACCCAGAGGGGTCGAGGCAGAGAAGGCTGACACGATTGGCAGACGTCATGAACGTGCAGGGGCACCCTCAAACGGTGAACCCGGGAGTTGACACTGCACCAACACACCAGGGAACCAACCACCTCGGTGTTACCCAATGCGGTGGTTGTTCCTATAACCCCTCAAGAAAAAACTCCAAAACACACCTGCGGGTATACACCGGCTATACCGCAGTACAAGTGTTTCAGTTTTCAAAAAAGGGTTAACCCAGGCCTACGGGTCGCAAACATCACTTCGGACCGGGCCTGGCGGTACGGGAAGCACAGGGTCACCAGAGGAGGTCAAAAAACCACCCCCACAGGCCCCTCTTCGCCATGCGTGAGAGAGGAGCGAAAAATAATAGAGAACCAGCCCCTAAGCACACCGTACTTGGTATTCCCAGGCGGTCTCCCAACCAAGTACTAACCAGGACCAACCTGTGTAGCGGCCGAGATCCGACGAGATCGAGCGCGTACAGAATGGCATGGCTGTAAGCCATGACGACAGTGCTGAGTAAAAACATACCCAACCAGGGTCTCCATAGCGCTTAACCCTGTGACACCCAGACCGACCTGGCATTTTTCCCCCTGAAAAAAGCCCAAGTCCCTCAGGGTACCAGAACAGCAGATCTGCATCCCCGGCGGACAACGGGTTCAACTGATCTGGACCAGCGTGACCAGAACCAGTCCCGTGCCCTAACCACGCCGACATGCCTACTCCAGGAGAAGGGCAGATATGCGTGTTGATCTTAACATGAAAAGAAGGCGCCACCCAGACGTTCGGACGAACCGCGCCTGGTGGCCCACCCCAAGGGCGTGAGACCCCACCACATATGTTCAGATCCATCCCGTCATCATCCCCCAGACATGAACGAGAATCCGTCGACAACCCACCCAGGTCATGGGATGTGGTCGTCGGAAGAGGAAAAACCCCCATCTCAGTTGCTTTATAAAAACGCTGTTTCAACCACAAGCAACCAAGGCGTGCCAGTCAATCGCCTGTTTACAGCGAGCTAGCACTATACGTGCGTCGGGACACACCCCCATCAATGAACAGGTTATTTAGACCTGTCATTGAATCCCCAAGGCGCCCAGGGGAACGACAAGAGGGGTGTGACACTCCCTAACTCCAACACTTCTGGAATAGAAAGAAGGAAGCATCAACAGTATGTATCCCAGTCTACACAGCCGGGGTAAAAAATGTTCACATTTTTACATCCCACCACCCTCCCATAGGAAAGAGACGGGGATCCCCAGAGAGACTTCCCACGCGAGCTGTACAGATTGAAAAGAATATATTGCACCTTGAGCCATGTAAAAAACTGGTTTTAGGGCCTCCGGGGAAGAGGCACTGAACCCATACACACTCAATAAACGAATTGAATCGAATATACATACAATAGAAAAGGACCCTTCTAGAGGGTCCACTCACTTTGACAATCTGAGGAGGAAGGCTCTGTACTCTGATGGAGGCTTCCTCACATGGAAGAAGGAGTCCGAACTCACAGAAGGCCTGAATAGGCGCTTGGTGAGGAGGAGCCCTGACCACCCCCCCTGAAAACAGATCCATCACATGGACCTGAACAGCACACGGAAGTCCTACCAACAGAGACGCGCACGGTGACGTACTCTATGGCGGGGGAATTCCTGCGGTGCACACGCCCAATATACCAGGCCGTGGGACCAGGAACTCCCTCCCCCCCCCCCCCGTAACGTGCCGAACCGCCACGTGACGGGAACCTTGAAGGACAGGGGGTGTACCCCTGACCGACAGAACAATGGGGAGAGGAAAGGTTACCAGTTCACCCCTTTACGACCCCACACCCATGATACGATGTAACGACAAAAAGAGAATATGACACAGTCATAGTCAGCTCTATGAAGCGTTTCACAGCTCCACACAGCGCATGGGCTAACCTGCTATCTGATTTTTACTAAGGAAAAACACAGAATAGAGAGGGCTCTAAGAACCCCGGTCCAACATACACATGTGCTTCTGTGGCCAGTACAACCCAGTTGTAGGTCACATGACACACACAACCCATCATCACCTACAAAAAATGGCAAAAACACTCAACAGAGGAACGCCGTTTTTTTCACAATGAGAGAATACATCATTCTTGATTAGTATCGACCACAGGCCTTGCTAAGCACACATGACAGCAACCAAACCAATTTCCCTTTAGGAAATAAGTTTCTCCAGCAGATTTAGCACAACCTCAGCAATCAAGCTAAGAGTTACATCGTATCCCTACCACACAAAAGACACAATTAATGCACACATGTCTGATAGGAGGATGAAAAAGTCCCCAGGGAACCGGGGGGGAAAACACAATCCTCCTATTTTACCCTCAATACGGCCAGTTAAAACAGGAAAACCTGTTAATGTGTGAACACACTGTTCATTGTCATTACAGTCTGAGAAAGAACATTCTTTTACTCACTTGTCACCAAGCATAGCTTCATAGGTTAGTTGCCTTAGTAGTGAGTACACGGTACATATAAACACCATGATGTTTCTCACACAACAACCAGATCATTACATCACGATTTGCACGGAGAAGCTAACTGCCAGTGACAAAAAACAGCTCACACATAACCCGCAACGTATCCTAAATGCATTGCAACAACACACGTTTTGGGAAAAAACACCGTTACTCACAATACATTTAGCAAAGTAAAACCAGAAGACGTGTTATGAGGTCTGGTCAACCCCGTTCCTACCCGGAACGCAGATCAGCGAAGTGCAGTCACAGACACCGTAGGAACACAGCCGTCCTGTGTTGTCCGAACTGGGTAGCGTCACCGCCCCAACCCGTACTACAGTCCCCCGTTGATGCAACCTTGCCGTCCAGGCTCAGGGCAGGTTCGACGAAACATCCCCTGTCAAGGATGACGTCGCGGTCAAGAGTGTAAAACATGTTAAAATCAAAGCACGTTCAACAGAATAGCATCAAGCTAACGGCGATCAGAAGCAAGCTCACGGCGGCGCGCGAGAAGCTAAGCTACCCCGCGCCAGCCATGGCCATAGCAGCAAGCTAACGTTACCTAGCGACCACGACATGCTAGCCCCGCAGCTAACAGCTGACTGGCTAATAGTAGGCCCTAAGCAGGCCATGCAGCGATCCAGCAGGCTAACGCAGCAGTTAACAGCTGACTGGCTAACCGTAAGCTATGAACATGTAAACAATGACATAACACTCACCCAGACAGGCCGCCGTTCTGAACCTCTCCTCACTTTTTAAGAGAAAAGAGAAAACAAGATGTCAACACCGCTTCACAACGGTGACGGAATCAGCACAGTACCAACTGGCCTGTGTAGCTGACTTTGAACATGAATCTGCCGCTATCGCACATTACATGCACATATCCCCTCGTGAAGGAATACTCTCATTTGGATATGAAAGATGGGGCCTTAACACGGTGACAGAGAGAATCCACTCGTCCAGAACACACAGGGATCACCAGTGTCAATGGTCGCGGCCCACTAGTTAAAACTATAATGGTCTCCAGACCAAGGCCTTCTGTCGCCTAGGTGGCTGAACAAAGGACCCTAGCCTGGGGCCGGTTTCCATAAACTTTGTCAAGTAGCCCCCATAGCACTAACAGACAAGTGGAGCCCGCCAGCAAACACTACTCACCCAACCTGGAACGCACCGCTTCTCACAACAGCGGCATGTCCGACAGTTCAGCTGTGGCCTGACAGGTTTCACCCCAACAAACACAGCAAGGAACTGCAGTTGAGAAGCATGCAGCGGCGTGCTCCCAATACGAAAACCGGTGGAGGGTTTTTAGAATGATCATCATCTTCCAGACACTCCAGTACGAAGACAATATCGCCGTATTTTCTCGAAAATAGTGAGAGAGAAAATAAAGATATGATGTCAACGTATCCTTGTTTCCCAAGCTGCTCCTAAACCTTTCTTCCATCATGGTGTCAAGTGTGGGGATCTACCGAGGCACTTCTTCCTTGTGGTGAAAGCGAGAAGGAGGAGAGCAGGTGACCACACACCTGCTTATGAAGGTAAGCTGATGAGGGGTGTGGTCAGACTAATACTGGTATTAGAGGTACATTTGTGGTTTATTCAGTACGCGTGCACGTACGCGAGATAGTGCAGTAGTGATGCCAAGCAGAGCCCCTAATGAAACAGAACTAACATTAAAAGTGTTTATATATTTTTGTATGAAATAAGCAGCAAATTAACAAAGTATTTATTTTTTTACAACGGAAATACTTTGAGACAAATTGCTTGTGATAAACTAAAACTATAATTGATTATTAGAGGGACATTTGTATTAATCTTGATATTTTAGGCATGCAGTAGTGTCTGCATTTAGAATTTATACCGTGATTTTGTTCCATTTTCACAACAACCATGTTTGCGTCATGTGATCTACAGGTGCTTGCATTGTTTCACTGTTTACACTTTTATTTATTTTTTTACACGTTTTCAAGCCACATGTAGAACCATGTAAGTAAACAAACACATGAAATTATGACATGTGTAGCCAAGTGATGGTCCAACATTGTATATGTTAAGGTCTGTAGCTGAGTGATGGTCCAACATTGTATATGTTAAGGTCTGTAGCTGAGTGATGGTCCAACATTGTATATGTTAAGGTCTAGCTGAGTGATGGTACCATATGTTATGGTAAAGGTGGGATGCACAATCATTTTTGGCCAATCTGTTAATAAGGCTTTAATACAGTGAACACTTGATGGGTTATATTCTAACCTGATTCAATTCCTTAACCCAAACCTATGTCACTGGAGAGATGACACTTAAAATAGACACCACTTGCTGAAATACAGAAAACACTTTGGTTGATATCCTTTCCCACATTTACCAAAACATTAATGAATGGGACAATGTTACATTGTTACCTGAAGTCTGATGTAATGAAGCCATATTCAACAGTATGTTACTACATGGAACGTAGGGGAAGCACCTCTTGTGTCTGTAATGTATACTTTTCCATTTATTTGTATATCAATTATAGACTGACGTGAATTATAAACATGTCAAACTTTTGTAACTGTACAGCAATAAATGTTGTTAGCAAACCTGTGTTGTTGCTTTTTAAAGCTTAGAAAGAGCTGCTGATCTGGGGAAAATGTACATTCATGTCTTATTAGTGTGGTGTGTTTGGCCCCCCCCCCCCCTTCCAGAAATGTAAAATACCCATTTAAAAAGTCCACATGCCTATGGCAGTGGTGAATCAGCAATACATAACTACCAAACTGAGAAGATATCTTGAAGTAATGGCTGGAACATTTGTTGTGCACATTTATGACCCTGAGGCGTCCCTTTCAGATCAAACCTTCCATATTCAAATGAGCTCATCTCCTGACCCGTTAGTCATACTGTCTGGGCATCTTTCCTCTAGTGCCTCCCTATTGGTTTATAGCCTGGGTCTGTTGAGACTGACACTGTTGGCAACTCTCGTTTCCGTCATTTACCCCATAAAATATTGGATGTGAAAATTACATCAAAGTGGGGTGCACCTAGTGCATTCTCCTAGTTTGCTACTTTGTGGCTTAACCATTTTCAAGATATATTGAAATTCTTTTATTGGGAAAACCACTTGAGATACAGTATCTCGTTTTCGAGAGGGTCCCACAAAAGATAAATTTTTGAAAACATTGGATGTTATTCCAAAAGGAATGACGGACACCAGACTGCATGGTTTGGTGCACAAGGGGAAAACTAGGGCAGTTCCAGATGAGTGGTAACGAGCCATACCTATGGTTTTGAAACATGTCGTCCAATCTTTCCAACATTCAGTTTACCATGTAACTAAACAAAAACACATGAAATTATGACAAATGTGTTTTTTACACAAGGGCCTATATCATGTAATTTCTATGAAAGGCACCTTTTACTTCTGCATGTATTTAGTGTTTGAATTGGGATTCCTTAGGCAGCGTTGGAAATGGAGTTCTGTTTAGGTTTCTTTGAAAGACAGGCTTGTAGTGGTCTGTAGCCAAGTGATGGTCCAACATTGTATATGTTACAGTCTGTAGCCGAGTGATGGTCCAACATTGTATATGTTAAGGTCTGTAGCCAAGTGATGGTCCAACATTATGTTAGTCTGTAGCCAAGTGATGGTCCAACATTATGTTAGTCTGTAGCCAAGTGATGGTCCAACATTATGTTAGTCTGTAGCCAAGTGATGGTCCAACATTATGTTAGTCTGTAGCCAAGTGATGGTCCAACATTGTATATGTTACAGTCTGTAGCCGAGTGATGGTCCAACATTGTATATGTTAAGGTCTGTAGCTGAGTGATGGTCCAACATTGTATATGTTAAGGTCTGTAGCTGAGTGATGGTCCAACATTGTATATGTTACAGTCTGTAGCTGAGTGATGGTCCAACATTGTATATGTTAAGGTCTGTAGCCAAGTGATGGTCCAACATCGTATGTTAGTCTGTAGCCAAGTGATGGTCCAACATTGTATATGTTAGTCTGTAGCTGAGTGATGGTCCAACATTGTATGTTAGTCTGTAGCCAAGTGATGGTCCAACATTGTATGTTAGTCTGTAGCCAAGTGATGGTCCAACATTGTATATGTTAAGGTCTGTAGCCAAGTGATGGTCCAACATTGTATGTTAGTCTGTAGCCAAGTGATGGTCCAACATTGTATATGTTAAGGTCTGTAGCTGAGTGATTGTCCAACATTGTATATGTTAGTCTGTAGCTGAGTGATTGTCCAACATTGTATATGTTAGTCTGTAGCTGAGTGATTGTCCAACATTGTATATGTTAGTCTGTAGCTGAGTGATGGTCCAACATTGTATATGTTAAGGTCTGTAGCTGAGTGATTGTTCAACATTGTATATGTTAAGGTCTGTAGCCAAGTGATGGTCCAACATTGTATGTTACAGTCTGTAGCTGAGTGATTGTCCAACATTATATATGTTAGTCTGTAGCTGAGTGATGGTCCAACATTGTATGTTACAGTCTGTAGCTGAGTGATTGTCCAACATTGTATATTTTAGTCTAACTGAGTGATGGTCCAACATTGTATGTTAAGTCTGTAGCCAAGTGATGGTCCAACATTGTATATGTTAGTCTGTAGCCGAGTGATGGTCCAACATTGTACGTTACAGTCTGTAGCTGAGTGATTGTCCAACATTGTATATGTTAGTCTGTAGCTGAGTGATTGTCCAACATTGTATATGTTAAGGTCTATGTTAAGGTCTGTAGCTGAGTGATTGTTCAACATTGTATGTGTTAAGGTCTGTAGCTGAGTGATTGTCCAACATTGTATGTTACAGTCTGTAGCTGAGTGATGGTCCAACATTGTATATGTTATGGTAAAGGTGGGATATATGCACAATTATTTTTAGGCCAATCTGTTAAGGCTTTAATACAGTAAACACTTGATGGGTTATATTCTAACCCGATTCAATTCCTTAACCTAAACCTTAATGTCACTGGAGATGACACTTAAAATAGACACCACTTGCTGAAATACAGAAAACACTTTGGTTGATATCCTTTCCCACATTTACCAAAACACTTTATTAATGAATGGGACAATGTTACATTGTTACCTGAAGTCTGATGTAATGAAGCCATATTCAACAGTATGTTACTACATGGAACGTAGGGGAAGCACCTCTTGTGTCTGTAATGTATACTTTTCCATTTATTTGTATATCAATTATAGACTGACGTGAATTATAAACATGTCAAACTTTTGTAACTGTACAGCAATAAATGTTGTTAGCAAACCTGTGTTGTTGCTTTTTAAAGCTTAGAAAGAGCTGCTGATCTGGGGAAAATTTACATTCATGTCTTATTAGTGTGGTGTGTTTGGCCCCCCCCCCCCTTCCAGAAATGTAAAATACCCATTTAAAAAGTCCACATGCCTATGGCAGTGGTGAATCAGCAATACATAACTACCAAACTGAGAAGATATCTTGAAGTAATGGCTGGAACATTTGTTGTGCACATTTATGACCCTGAGGCGTCCCTTTCAGATCAAACCTTCCATATTCAAATGAGCTCATCTCCTGACCCGTTAGTCATACTGTCTGGGCATCTTTCCTCTAGTGCCTCCCTATTGGTTTATAGCCTGGGTCTGTTGAGACTGACACTGTTGGCAACTCTCGTTTCCGTCATTTACCCCATAAAATATTGGATGTGAAAATTACATCAAAGTGGGGTGCACCTAGTGCATTCTCCTAGTTTGCTACTTTGTGGCTTAACCATTTTCAAGATATATTGAAATTCTTTTATTGGGAAAACCACTTGAGATACAGTATCTCGTTTTCGAGAGGGTCCCACAAAAGATACATTTTTGAAAACATTGGATGTTATTCCAAAAGGAATGACGGACACCAGACTGCATGGTTTGGTGCACGAGGGGAAAACTAGGGCAGTTCCAGATGAGTGGTAACAAGCCATACCTATGGTTTTGAAACATGTCGTCCAATCTTTCCAACATTCAGTTTACCATGTAACTAAACAAAAACACATGAAATTATGACAAATGTGTTTTTTACACAAGGGCCTATATCATGTAATTTCTATGAAAGGCACCTTTTACTTCTGCATGTATTTAGTGTTTGAATTGGGATTCCTTAGGCAGCGTTGGAAATGGAGTTCTGTTTAGGTTTCTTTGAAAGACAGGCTTGTAGTGGTCTGTAGCCAAGTGATGGTCCAACATTGTATATGTTACAGTCTGTAGCCGAGTGATGGTCCAACATTGTATATGTTAAGGTCTGTAGCCAAGTGATGGTCCAACATTATGTTAGTCTGTAGCCAAGTGATGGTCCAACATTATGTTAGTCTGTAGCCAAGTGATGGTCCAACATTATGTTAGTCTGTAGGCAAGTGATGGTCCAACATTATATATGATACAGTCTGTAGCCGAGTGATGGTCCAACATTGTATATGTTAAGGTCTGTAGCTGAGTGATGGTCCAACATTGTATATGTTAAGGTCTGTAGCTGAGTGATGGTCCAACATTGTATATGTTACAGTCTGTAGCTGAGTGATGGTCCAACATTGTATATGTTAAGGTCTGTAGCCAAGTGATGGTCCAACATCGTATGTTAGTCTGTAGCCAAGTGATGGTCCAACATTGTATATGTTAGTCTGTAGCTGAGTGATGGTCCAACATTGTATGTTAGTCTGTAGCCAAGTGATGGTCCAACATTGTATGTTAGTCTGTAGCCAAGTGATGGTCCAACATTGTATATGTTAAGGTCTGTAGCCAAGTGATGGTCCAACATTGTATGTTAGTCTGTAGCCAAGTGATGGTCCAACATTGTATATGTTAAGGTCTGTAGCCAAGTGATGGTCCAACATTGTATGTTAGTCTGTAGCCAAGTGATGGTCCAACATTGTACGTTACAGTCTGTAGCTGAGTGATTGTCCAACATTGTATATGTTAGTCTGTAGCTGAGTGATTGTCCAACATTGTATATGTTAAGGTCTATGTTAAGGTCTGTAGCTGAGTGATTGTTCAACATTGTATGTGTTAAGGTCTGTAGCTGAGTGATTGTCCAACATTGTATGTTACAGTCTGTAGCTGAGTGATGGTCCAACATTGTATATGTTATGGTAAAGGTGGGATATATGCACAATTATTTTTAGGCCAATCTGTTAAGGCTTTAATACAGTAAACACTTGATGGGTTATATTCTAACCCGATTCAATTCCTTAACCTAAACCTTAATGTCACTGGAGATGACACTTAAAATAGACACCACTTGCTGAAATACAGAAAACACTTTGGTTGATATCCTTTCCCACATTTACCAAAACACTTTATTAATGAATGGGACAATGTTACATTGTTACCTGAAGTCTGATGTAATGAAGCCATATTCAACAGTATGTTACTACATGGAACGTAGGGGAAGCACCTCTTGTGTCTGTAATGTATACTTTTCCATTTATTTGTATATCAATTATAGACTGACGTGAATTATAAACATGTCAAACTTTTGTAACTGTACAGCAATAAATGTTGTTAGCAAACCTGTGTTGTTGCTTTTTAAAGCTTAGAAAGAGCTGCTGATCTGGGGAAAATGTACATTCATGTCTTATTAGTGTGGTGTGTTTGGCCCCCCCCCCTTCCAGAAATGTAAAATACCCATTTAAAAAGTCCACATGCCTATGGCAGTGGTGAATCAGCAATACATAACTACCAAACTGAGAAGATATCTTGAAGTAATGGCTGGAACATTTGTTGTGCACATTTATGACCCTGAGGCGTCCCTTTCAGATCAAACCTTCCATATTCATCATACTGTCTGGGCATCTTTCCTCTAGTGCCTCCCTATTGGTTTATAGCCTGGGTCTGTTGAGACTGACACTGTTGGCAACTCTCGTTTCCGTCATTTACCCCATAAAATATTGGATGTGAAAATTACATCAAAGTGGGGTGCACCTAGTGCATTCTCCTAGTTTGCTACTTTGTGGCTTAACCATTTTCAAGATATATTGAAATTCTTTTATTGGGAAAACCACTTGAGATACAGTATCTCGTTTTCGAGAGGGTCCCACAAAAGATACATTTTTGAAAACATTGGATGTTATTCCAAAAGGAATGACGGACACCAGACTGCATGGTTTGGTGCACGAGGGGAAAACTAGGGCAGTTCCAGATGAGTGGTAACAAGCCATACCTATGGTTTTGAAACATGTCGTCCAATCTTTCCAACATTCAGTTTACCATGTAACTAAACAAAAACACATGAAATTATGACAAATGTGTTTTTTACACAAGGGCCTATATCATGTAATTTCTATGAAAGGCACCTTTTACTTCTGCATGTATTTAGTGTTTGAATTGGGATTCCTTAGGCAGCGTTGGAAATGGAGTTCTGTTTAGGTTTCTTTGAAAGACAGGCTTGTAGTGGTCTCTAGCCAAGTGATGGTCCAACATTGTATATGTTAGTCTGTAGCCGAGTGATGGTCCAACATTGTATATGTTAAGGTCTGTAGCCAAGTGATGGTCCAACATTATGTTAGTCTGAAGCCAAGTGATGGTCCAACATTATGTTAGTCTGTAGCCAAGTGATGGTCCAACATTATGTTAGTCTGTAGCCAAGTGATGGTCCAACATTATGTTAGTCTGTAGCCAAGTGATGGTCCAACATTGTATATGTTACAGTCTGTAGCCGAGTGATGGTCCAACATTGTATATGTTAAGGTCTGTAGCTGAGTGATGGTCCAACATTGTATATGTTAAGGTCTGTAGCTGAGTGATGGTCCAACATTGTATATGTTACAGTCTGTAGCTGAGTGATGGTCCAACATTGTATATGTTAAGGTCTGTAGCC
Organism: Notolepis coatsorum; assembly: GCF_963971535.1. Lineage (NCBI taxonomy): Eukaryota > Metazoa > Chordata > Actinopteri > Aulopiformes > Paralepididae > Notolepis > Notolepis coatsorum. The sequence goes on along the minus strand of NC_140167.1, from coordinate 70,643,500 downwards.
AAGTGATGGTCCAACATCATATGTTAGTCTGTAGCCAAGTGATGGTCCAACATTGTATATGTTAGTCTGTAGCTGAGTGATGGTCCAACATTGTATGTTAGTCTGTAGCCAAGTGATGGTCCAACATTGTATATGTTAAGGTCTGTAGCCAAGTGATGGTCCAACATTGTATGTTAGTCTGTAGCCAAGTGATGGTCCAACATTGTATATGTTAGTCTGTAGCTGAGTGATGGTCCAACATTGTATATGTTAAGGTCTGTAGCCAAGTGATGGTCCAACATTGTATGTTAGTCTGTAGCCAAGTGATGGTCCAACATTGTATATGTTAAGGTCTGTAGCTGAGTGATTGTCCAACATTGTATATGTTAGTCTGTAGCTGAGTGATTGTCCAACATTGTATATGTTAAGGTCTGTAGCCGAGTGATTGTTCAACATTGTATATGTTAAGGTCTGTAGCCAAGTGATGGTCCAACATTGTATGTTACAGTCTGTAGCTGAGTGATTGTCCAACATTATATGTTAGTCTGTAGCTGAGTGATGGTCCAACATTGTATGTTACAGTCTGTAGCTGAGTGATTGTCCAACATTGTATATTTTAGTCTAGCTGAGTGATGGTCCAACATTGTATGTTAGTCTGTAGCTGAGTGATGGTCCAACATTGTATGTGTTAAGGTCTGTAGCTGAGTGATTGTCCAACATTGTATATGTTAGTCTGTAGCTGAGTGATTGGCCAACATTGTATATGTTAAGGTCTATGTTAAGGTCTGTAGCTGAGTGATTGTTCAACATTGTATGTGTTAAGGTCTGTAGCTGAGTGATTGTCCAACATTGTATGTTACAGTCTGTAGCTGAGTGATGGTCCAACATTGTATATGTTATGGTAAAGGTGGGATATATGCACAATTATTTTTAGGCCAATCTGTTAAGGCTTTAATACAGTAAACACTTGATGGGTTATATTCTAACCCGATTCAATTCCTTAACCTAAACCTTAATGTCACTGGAGATGACACTTAAAATAGACAGCACTTGCTGAAATACAGAAAACATTTTGGTTGATATCCTTTCCCACATTTAACAAAACACACATTATTAATGGAGAATGTTACATTGTTACCTGAAGTCAGTGATGTAATGAAGCCATATTCAACAGTATGTTACTACATGGAACGTAGGGGAAGCACCTCGTGTCTGTATACTTTTCCATTTCTTTGTATATCAATTATACTCTCCCTTTTCAGTAAAGCAAAAGGGAAAATAAGTGAATTATAAACATGTCAAACTTTTGTAACTGTACAGCAATACATTTAGTTAACAAACCTGTGTTGTTGCTTTTTAAAGCTTAGAAAAGAGCTGCTGATCTGGGGAAAATGTACATTCACGTCTTATTAGTGTGGTGTGATTGCCCCCCCCCCCCCCTTTCAGAAATGTAAAATACCCATTTAAAAAGTCCACATAGCTAAAAGCCTATGGTGAATCAGCAACCACTTTTGTTCCTTATTTTTTCCCCATCCCAATTTAGCTGTTTTCCAATTCTCCCCTCCCGTCTTGAACGTTGCTTGCATATGCCCCCCACAGGTCGGTCGTAGGGAGGATAGAAGCCTTGCATCACGTGTCCCCTCCGCTACACGAGGAGGCAGCCTGTCGCATCTTTTCACCTGCCAGCGCGGACTCTCATTGGCGAGGTGTAACGTGTGGGAGGCTCACACTACCCCCGCTATTTCCTGTCTCTGCTGTGTAGGCGTCCCCCAACAGACCTGTAGGAGTCGCTGTCCACAACGTCCAGATTACCACCCATCGACTTCCACCCGCTGACTCTGCCAATAGAGCCAGTATGACGGCCGGCCCAAGCCGGAGGCAACGCCGACAGCCGGATTTGAACCCAGTGTCTCTTGCGTTGGTGACGAGCGCAATGTCCGCTGCGCCACTGAGAAGATATCTTGAAGTATATATATTCTGATGTATATAAGTTCTGATGACTGAGGGCCAATTTAGGGACCCACAACACATCTAGTTTCCATGCTTACGGCCAAACCAGCCGGATGACGCCCGATCTCAGAAGCTAAGCAGGGTTGGGCCTGGTTAGTACTTGGATGGGAGACTGCCTGGGAATACCAGGTGCTGTACTGGGGAGGCCGGCCAGTAACTGAAAGGTCAGCGGTTCAATCCTATAATGCATGCATTTACAACATATGGGAAACTAGCTTACTGTTACTTTGTCTCTGGAGTCAGAAAAGAAGAGGGATACCAATTTCCTCTCTGTGTTCAGAAGAAAGCTATCCAGCTGCAAGCAAACTTATTAACAAATTAACAGAAGCCGATACGGACCACTAGCCTAGCTTTAAACTCCAGGAGAGTTTTTGGCCAACAGCTAGGCTAGCTGATCAGTATCCGCTTCCATTAATTTGTGCTGTGCTAGGCTAGCTTGCAGCTGGATATCTTTACCGAACAGAGGAAATTGGTATCCCTCTTCTTGTCCGACTCCGGAGAAGATGGTAAAGCGTATTTCCCATAATTTTGGCGTGTTCTTTCTCATCGTGGGCCGCCAGAAATGTTTCCGATGGCCACTGGCCACACTTACGATTGCCTGCCATAAACTACGTACTGTGTGCAAACAGTTGTACGTCATTGACACGTGCCTCGATACAATATACTGTATGTATGTAAAATGTAAAATTACTCGATGCATACAGTTGTATGCCTATAACTATGAGGATGTATTTGAAACCAAGACAGGCCTTCTATTCAGAACACAATCAAAATAAATACATCTTTTGTTGTGGAGAACCACGTGGCTTTTCTCATTCCCATTCCCTCACATCCATAACGTTTCCATTCAAGAGACAGTGGAGGTTCAAGTGCAGCAAGCTTTTATTATCAGCATCATTATTATTAATAACCGTTTGTCCAATAACCGTTTGTCACAATTAGCAGCAGCAAAAACAAAGTATGAGTAGGAATGACGGGACGAGAGGCTGTGGAATCAGATCTTGTTGAAAGCCGCTACATCGACACTCTGGACCTGCAACGACACATGAGGGACGACGTCAGTAAGCTTCCACACTTTCCATTTAGTCATACAGCGTTTGCAAAAGACATTTCAAAACTGCTGTCCATTTTCTTTGCCTAATACTGAGATTGTTGTGATTTGATTGCTACACATAGACTAAGCTTGGTAATCTATTTGAGGTAGAAAAGGTCATTGTGTGTGGAGAGGGTCTCAGATCCTAATGCAGTGAAATGCTTTCTTTAACACATGACTTGATTTGGAGGCTAGAAATACAGGAACATGCCAACATTATAGGAAATGTTCACTCTTATTGTATTCTCTAGTCACACAAGAAGATAGATACCAATTTCCTCTGTGCATACTGCATTCAGTAGAAAGCTATCCGCTAGCCTAGCTTAACACAAATTAATGGAAGGGGATATGGATCAGCTAGCCTAGCCGTTGGCCAAAAACACGTCCAGGAGTTTTAAGCTTGGCTAGCTGATCCAAATCCGCTTCCATTCATTTGCGCTGAATGGATAGCTTTCTACTGAATGCACAGAAGAGGAAATAGTTATCCATCTTCTTGTCCGACTCTGGAGAAGACTCATCTCGGAGTTCCTTTGACAGTACGAGAATGCTGCTGCGCCACAGTGAACCACCGCTGTACTCACATAGTCCTCAAACTTGGTGATCTCCTCCTCCAGCATGTCCGTCCCCACCTTATCGTCCTCCACCACGCAGGCGATCTGCAGCTTGCTGATGCCGTAGCCCACCGGCACCAGCTTGGACGTCCCCCATAACAGCCCATCTGCCTGGATGGAGCGGACGCCCTCTTCCAGCTTCACCATGTCAGTCTCGTCGTCCCACTGAGCCAAACACAAGAGCTTCTGTTAGAAAACAACCTGGGAGAAAGTCCAGGAGCTGTCATAATAGAAGCCCAAAGAAATACTGAGGTTGACATGCAGTAGGACCCATCGCAAGCCCTCTTTCACAACAACACAATGTGGAAATCAAACTGCACTGAATCAATATTGCATTTTGAAATTGATGTTTTACCTTAACACATTCAGCAGCAATCCGACAAGCGTTGAGCGCTAATAAGGAGTACACTAGTTTTTAGATCCTTTGATCTTTTCCCTCTGATCCCTGTTTGAAATAATCATCCGGATCATTCTAGCCGTCCCTGGCTCGTTTCCCTACGTTGGAATTGCAATGCCGACCGAATATCACCAGGTGGCAGTATCGCCTACATTTGAACTGGAATGGCTTGGTGTTGATACGTTTTCCCTTTTATTTTTTTTGTAGGGGCTCCTCCTGCTTGAACAGAAATTCACAACGATCGCCTCGAAAATTCCGTTGCCGAAGCGTATTTCCCATCGAAACGTGTATAGACATATACACTGGTAATCGCGATGGCGATGCGATCACTTGGAATTATTCTTTTTGGAATACCTTCTGGCTAAGGTAAGGTATATTCTATGTCTATTTTACCGAACCTGAAACATGTTTTTCTAATGATCACAGTTTTGTGTTTTACCGGATGTAAAACATGCTCGACAAACACGATTACAGTTTTGAGTTAAAACGCCATAAGTGTTAACAAGGTTATAATTACATACATTAAATTCCTGATAAAATCAGTCTTAAGTTATATTTATACACATAATAATAATAATAGGAAATCATTAAAAGTATAGAAATATCAGAACCAAAGTGAAAAATTAGATAACAGTGAATTTGTCAAATAATCTTAAGGCTTCGAACAGAATGTTTGTGTAGTTCCTTCTTCCAACATGGCTGCCTCTGTAACCATTAGTGGCCACTTTCAAAAGACAGTACCCATGCAGACAACGCAGTGGTAGAGTAGGTCAAAAGATGATATTACTAGTTTACAACATCCAGGAATAAGACAGCAAATTATACAATCTTTTATATTGTATATATTTAACTAGTTTAATAACCTATTCAACCACAGATGAAACTAGTTTAATAACCTAGTCAACCAGAGATGAAACTAGTTTAATAACCTATTCAACCACAGATGAAACTAGTTTAATAAGTAATAACCTATTCATCCATACTGTGGTAGACCAAGGCAGGCTATGACACATGAGCTCTATTTTCCATTTAACAAAATACGGGGGAACAGTGACATACAGGCTTGACATCCAATAGGATGGAGGACTTGGCGATCAGGGCAGGTTTCTTGGCCTTCCTCTCCGTGTACTCCTTCACCCTCTGCTCTTTGAGGCGCTCTGCCTCCATGTCCTCTTCATCACCACTGCCAAACAGGTCGAAGTCATCCTCGTCCTCGCTGGTCTGTTGATGTGGCTCTTGGGCTGGTTTACCCTGAGTAAACAGTAAGTGAAGGTTTAATCACACAGGACGGTAGGAGAGGAGAGCCCTGCGGCTCTTGGGCTGGTTTACCCTGAGTAAACAGTAAGTGAAGGTTTAATCGCACACAGGACAGTAGGAGAGGAGAGCCCTGCAGCTCTTGGGCTGGTTTCGTTTTAAGGTTTCCGTTAAAACGAAAACGTCTCAAGATAATAAGTGCATGCCACAAATTTACAAAATAAATGTCTTTCCCGTTTCTTTTATTTTGAAAACCCCCGACCGGAAGTGTTATGGTGTCTGTTGTTGCTAGCAGCTTAACTTGTGTCGGCCGGTTCTGTGCTTTTCGAGCTAACGTAACGTCATTAGTTTCCAAAGGAGGAGAGAAAGACCGCAGCTAACATGCAGCTCAAACTACCTGTTGGAATAAATAAATTGATTGATGTTTAACTTGTCCCTGTGTGTGTCCAGTCATTTCGACTAGCAAACGTTGTCTCTATTAAACGTTACCTCAGGATACCACTGTCTATTGTATTTAATTGGTTAGCTATTTAGCTAATGTGGATAGCATTTTGAATAGCATCAATGCTAGCTGACTGGCTACAGCTTTATTTACTAAATTATGGAGGCTTTTTAAATCGTCAAGGTAAGAGGATTTGTCATGATCAACTGAAGGCATAATGCTATGGAACAATATGTGCTTGGGTTTTCAGAAAAAGGCCAGCTATGTGACTCTAATCTCTAGTTAGTATCATGTATTGCATCACAGTAGCCTCCTGATCAAGCTCAATAGCTTCTGTAAAACAAACATGCCATTGTTGTTTAATAATAACTGCCGGTGTTTAATAAACACTTCTAGCCAGGACATATAAGACATATGTATCATGTTTCTTTTTTTTGTCTGGGTTTGCATACGGATTAAGGGAGATGCGTGTGAGCATGTGTGTGCGCCTCGGTCGGGAGTGTGTGTACAGCAGAACCCTGCTCCGCTTCAGACAGATAGCGCAGCATATGTAAAGCTGTAAAAGCCAGATCAAGCTCAATAGCTGTACATGCCATTGTGGTGATGTTTTCACACGCGGGGCAAGGGAGAGGTGGGCTATCGCGTCATCTGTTCAGGAGAAGACTCGTATCGCTTGTAAAGATGGTGACGCAATGGGGGGCGTCTTCAGAATTGCACACTCGGGAGCTGGTATCAGAAAGTATAGTCTTCAGGCTGCCAGAACGCAGTTCCGTGTTAGGCAAACGATCAAATACTTTGTCTAAAATGACCAAAATCGTTTGTCTGGACATGGCCTTAATCACACAAGATGACGGGAGAGGAGAGCCCCGTCCTATGTGCCGAGTCGGGAGAGGAGACTTACATTTGTGCAGGGGGTTGTAGGAGCTGGAGCGGGGGCAGGGCTCGGAGCTGGAGATGGAGTGGCGGGGGATTTTTCTAGGACCGCTACCCTGCTTTCCAGTTTGGAGAGCGCCGATCTCAAGTCCTCCACCACTAACCAAACTGAACAAGAGCAACCAGAGCCAGGTAGACGTTAGAACATAGAAGGCCATTCTGAATAGGACTTGAACAGGTGCAGCTCAATACATTTAGTGGAAAAGTTTATTTTATTTCAGTAATTCAATTCAAAAAGCGAAACTCCTAGATTCATTACACAAAGTGAAATATTTCAAGCCTTTATTCGTTTTAATTGATTATGGCATACAGCTCAGAACATTTATATTGTGAAAAAGTTCAATATTGTGGACTCACATGGGCAACGCATGGCTGGCTGATTTTGCAGAGCTCAGCAACCATGCCACATTAAGTTTGATTACGTTTTTATTTTTATACCATTTGATTTTTTTTTTACGTTAGAATCATGTGTAAACAGACGCAGACCAGGATGAGAACGCTGAACGCCGTGGATAAGGAGCACATTAGGGCGATATTCCGTGAGGAAATAGACGCTATCGTGGCTAAGCTAACCGGCAGAGTGGATGCGCTCCAGGAGGCGGTAGCCAGCATGGACACACGGTTAGCCGTGGTGGAGGAGAGCCTATCCGCAGTTGTGGAGGTGGCTGATACCAACGCCACGGAGATATCGTTCTTGGAGGACAAGCTGCGGGCTTGTGAGATGAAGTCGGCAGATCTGGAGGACCGTGGCAGGAGATGCAATGTTAGAATATACAGGCTACCCGATGAAGTGGAGGAGGACGCGCTGATTAAGTTCCTCGAGGAAATGATACCGAAGTGGTTCCCGAAGCTAGCCTGCCCCGAGATAGAGAGCTCACAGGATCTTCAGAGCCGCTACCCTGATGAAGAGCGAGCGTACAAACCCTCACACATTCATCTTCTGCTGCCTGAGGTTCCAGACAAGACAGCATATTTTAAAAGAGGCCAGGTTGAATCCCCCGGTGGTGGACGGCCGTACCCTGAGATTCGCCGCAGATTTCAGTGACTACACAGCGAGGCGCCGCAGAACTTTTGCCAGGGCCATGGATCTAGCACGGGAAAGGGCGGTGGAGGTATACCTACTGTTCCCGGCAACGCTGAAAGTAAAGACGGGACGAGGAGAGGTGTCGTGCAACCGTCTATTCAAGTCACCATCCGAGGCGGAGGACTTCATTCGGAAAAGCAATACAAACATTCCGACTGAGAGGAACAGACCGCCCCCAGTGGAGCAGACCCTGAGCGAGTGAGAGGCCGGAGCAGGTACCTGAGGCTGGCTTCACGCGAGGCCTGCTAGCATGCTAGCTACCAAGCCACTCCTGAACCAGAGACAATGTCCCTTATATGCATTCAGCAGCAGCGCAGCTGCTCTGAGACAGAAAGTGAGAGAAATACTCTCATTATGTGCGACGCAAGTACAGTAAGCGCGCACTGCGTTCAGAGAGAAAGAGACTCTTCACTACCAATATGTTACAAATAATCTGATACTTATTTTGGCTTTTAAGAAAACAAGATTAACATGTTCTTAAAACAAGATTAAATTGACCAACATCAAGAAAATATACTTGAAATAAGCTAAATTATCTGCCAGTGGAATAAGACAATTCAAGATAATTCTACTCAATATTGCAGCTACCTGGGCCTCCAGAGCACTTCTAGTGTCAGCGGACACACAAAAAAACATCCTAGCAAATTCACAGGCACATGACTCCATGAACATGAATAACCTAATCTCGAACAATTCTAAGGTAGTTTTAAGTTATTTCTCCGGGCAGCGTGTGGCAATATGGATTCCGGCGGCTTGTGCACACGTACAAATATTGTTGTTGAATTTTTTTCAGGGGAAACACCGATGTCGGAAGCATTTTACCTGGGCCAAAGAGAAAAATAACTGGACTGTTGCTCAGTGGTCCAAAGTCCTCTTTTCAGATGAAAGTAAATTTTGCATTTAATTTGGAAATCAAGGTCCCAGAGTCTGGAGGAAGAGTGGAGAGGCACGGCATCCAAGTTGCTTGAAGTTCAGTGTGAAGTTTCCACAGTCAGTGATGATTTGGGGTGCCGTGTTATCTGATGGTGTGTTGGCCCACTATGTTTTCTCAAGTCCAGCGTCAGTCAACGGAGCCATCTACCAGGAGGTTTTAGAGCAATTCATGCTTCTTCCTGCCGACACGTTTTATGAAGATGCTGATTTAATTTTCCAGCAGGACTTGGCACCTGCCCACACTGCCAAAAGTACTAATAACTGTCTGGTTTAATGACCATGGGATTACTGTGCTTGATTGGCCAGCAAACTCGCCTGACCTGAACCCCATAGATTCAAGAGGAAGATAAGAGACACCAGACCCAACAATGCAGACAAGCTGAGGCCACTATCAAAGCAACCTGGGCTTCCATAACACCTCAGCAGTGCCACAGGCTAATCGCATCCATGCCACACTGCATTGATGCAGTCATTCTTGCAAAAGGAGCCCCAACCAAGTACGGCATTCTGAACACACTTTTCAGAAGGCCAACATTTCTATATAATCATATCAATAATTATAACAAATAAAGGCTTGAAATATTTCACTTTGTGTGAAATTAATCTATAATATGACAGTTTCACTTTTTGAATTGAATTACTGAAATAAATGTACTTTTCCACAATATTCAAATTTATTGAGCTGCACCTGTATATATATATATATACCGGTATATATATACATACACACACACATTATAATAATGTATACACATAATAATATTTTGAGATATTGGACATAGAAGTTGTTTGCAACACTGGAAATAAAAGCATTTTTTTAAATGAATAAAAGCTACTAATTTCTGCTTCCAATCTTTCTTACTTGGATTGAAAAATAATCAAGACTTCTTAAAATCCTCAACCCTTCCTTTAATTGAAGCACACACACCTTTGTGCAGATTCTGATTCTCGAGCTCCAGGCTCTTGATGCGAGACACAAGTTCCCCTTGATCACCTGCTGCGTTGCCTGTACTCTGCAGTCAAAACACAAGACAGAACACAGTCAGCATACAGACAGAGACAGAGAGACATCTAGTGGCCACACCAGGAAACTACATCACTCGTCAAACCACAAATCTACGAAGCACAAAAAACACACAACCAACCAAAAGCAATCTCACCAGCATCTAAAGCCAGACAGTGAAATGGATGAACCCTAGCAGAGACAGTGACAGCAGAAATACAGGAGACATGGATGAACCCTAGCAGAGACATGGATGAACCCTAGCAGAGACATGGATGAACCCTAGCAGAAACACGGATGAACCCTAGCAGAGACACGGATGAACCCTAGCAGACATGGATGAACCCTAGCAGAGACACGGATGAACCCTAGCAGAGACATGGATGAACCCTAGCAGACATGGATAAACCCTAGCAGAGACATGAATGAACCCTAGCAGAAACATGGATGAACCCTAGCAGAGACATGGATGAACCCTAGCAGAGACATGGATGAACCCTAGCAGAAACATGGATGAACCCTAGCAGAAACATGGATGAACCCTAGCAGAGACACGGATGAACCCTAGCAGAAACATGGATGAACCCTAGCAGAAACATGGATGAACCCTAGCAGACATGGATGAACCCTAGCAGAGACATGGATGAACCCTAGCAGACATGGATGAACCCTAGCAGAGACATGGATGAACCCTAGCAGAAACATGGATGAACCCTAGCAGACATGGATGAACCCTAGCAGAGACATGGATGAACCCTAGCAGAAACATGGATGAACCCTAGCAGACATGGATGAACCCTAGCAGAAACATGGATGAACCCTAGCAGAAACATGGATGAACCCTAGCAGACATGGATGAACCCTAGCAGAAACATGGATGAACCCTAGCAGAAACATGGATGAACCCTAGCAGAGACACGGATGAACCCTAGCAGACATGGATAAACCCTAGCAGAGACACGGATGAACCCTAGCAGAGACACAGTGACAGCAGAAATACAGGAGACGTGGATGAACCCTAGCAGACATGGATGCACCCTAGCAGACATGGATGAACCCTAGCAGAGACATGGATGAACCCTAGCAGACGTGGATGAACCCTAGCAGAAACAGTGAGAAGGGTGAAAGTTGGACAGACAGTTCCAGGGAAGGTGCCTGTGATGTCCAGTGAAAGCTTTTGGTTAAAATTAGTAGGTTAGACTAATTCAAGTCAAATGTTATTTGTTTAGTCCAATATCAAACATGTCTGAACAAGCTTCACAAGCACACATCTCAATGTAACAACGCCCCCGACTTTCAAAAAGGTATCCAATGGAGTTTCTGACCACTTGTTGATGAAATTGGCACTATAGTACATGGTAGGCGGAAAGGGCTCCCTGAAAATTGTGCATCACATGCTCCTCCAGCACGGGCGTGAGGAGGCAGGAGCACGGGGATGGTATAGAACACCACGGGTGCACTGGAGGCACGAAAACGTGCTCTTGTGAGTCAATTTGACTGGTCTATACGACTGTCTTGTCAATCAATGGAGGTTGGACTCATTACAACTTCATCTGTAACTGAACATGGATAGGAACACCGTTGCGAGGGCAAATAAAGTGGCAAAAATGTACTTTGCAAAGATTATACAAGATTGTAGCTTGTATACTATTAGAACAACAGAAAACAATATGAATATATATATTGAAATGTGAAATAAACAAAGGCAAGTGGTTTACAAGCAAACTCTGTTGGACACCCTTAACCCTAGATGAATAACGCCCTGTGTGCAGCATCATTCCACCCTCAGATTAATCACTGGCGATGGCTGATTATACTCACCATTGTTTCCTGTATGATAAGGTCAGTCCGCCTTCTCTGCCAGAGAGGCGTAATAAACATTGGTATTTGTTTAATCTATAAACTACTACATTACATCACAATGACGCTGGATTGGAACCTTCAACATTATCCAACATGCTCAAATGACTGGCTTATGCTTAAGGTCCCCAGAGCACGTTCTGATCTTGGAAAGTCTGCCTTTTCCGTCAGTGCTCCTAACTCACCTTAAAGATCAGTGCTCTCCCAACAGTTCAACACCATGATCACGAACCACTGTGCATCAATGTGTAATTGTTTTGAGCTGATTCTTTGTTACTAATCATGTGTATTGTGTAACTATTTTTGACTTGTCCATTTGATTGTTTATTTGGATCCCCATTGAGTCGTTACCAGGGTGACAACTACTGTACTGGGGAGTAGCGAGTGTGCATGTCAGTTGGAACGAACCCCAGAGAAGGTACTGGGGAGGGGACACACTGCTCTGATTAGGGCCGGTGACACACAGGACAGGGCGGGACACTTACGAGCTGGGACTGGTGGCGAGGCCGACCCTCTGCTACACAGCGAAGTCTTCAGCTGGGGGGTCATTTCAGAGATGGAAAAGGAACGAGGATACAGCTGGGGGCAGTGTTAATTTTGTCAACGAAAATGATGACTAAATATGGTCGTCAACAAAGCTTTTTCCCCTGACTAAATCTAGACTAAAACAAAGACAAAATCAAGACTAAAACTGACTAAGACTAAAATGCTCAGACCTGTAGTTGACTAAAACTGACTAAGACTAAAATGCTCAGACCTGTAGTTGACTAAAACTGACTAAGACTAAAATGAAAAATAAATGAAGGTGACTAAATGTGATGACAACGAAAAAGGAGCATTTGACACACGACTAAAACGAAAATTAAAATAGCTGACAAAATTAACACTGGCTATAAGCCAACTAAATTTGTATTACAATAGTTCATGGTTGAAGGATAACAGACACTATATTGAAGCCAACTAGGTCGGGTGAGTTCCTCCATTTGTGACCATCGGGCGTCTACATGAATCTATGATCCCAATAGAAATTTATGTGAATTTGACTGACTGTAGCGGTACATAGAATTGCATTACAAGAGAATAAAATGCAATTTTTTTCATTAACGAAAACTAGACAAAAATGTCATTTGTTTTCTGCGACCAAATCTAGACTAAAACAAAAAAAGACAAAATAGAGACTAAAACTGACTAAAATGCTCAGACCTGTAGTTGACTAAAACTGACTAAACAAAATAAATGAAGGCGACTAAATATGATGAAAACGAAAAAGGAGCATTTGACACATGACTAAGACTAAAACAAAAATTTAAATAGCTGCCAAAATTAACACTGCCTGGGGGTCATTTCAGAGATGGAAAAGGAACGAGGATATACCATGAACTGAAGGTATTTCAGTCTAACCTCAAGCATTTTAGTTTTTCGAAGTGCAAAGTGCTCAGTAGATATAACTTTACAGAAATAGCTCCCTCCAGTTCATGGTTAAGAATCAGAGAGGCTTTTATCCCTTAAAATGCTGCAGTGCTACAGAGAGCAGACGAGAGCGAACTGTGCTCAGGAGGAGAGAAGGAGAGCACTGCTCAGGAGGAGAGAAGGAGAGCACTGCTCAGGAGGAGAGAAGGAGAGCACTGCTCAGGAGGAGAGAAGGAGAGCACTGCTCAGGAGGAGAGAAGGAGAGCACTGCTCAGGAGGAGAGAAGGAGAGCACTGCTCAGGAGGAGAGAAGGAGAGCACTGCTCAGGAGGAGAGAAGGAGAGCACTGCTCAGGAGGAGAGAAAGAGAGCACTGCTCAGGAGGAGAGAAGGAGAGCACTGCTCAGGAGGAGAGAAAGAGAGCACTGCTCAGGAGGAGAGAAGGAGAGCACTGCTCAGGAGGAGAGAAAGAGAGCACTGCTCAGGAGGAGAGAAGGAGAGCACTGCTCAGGAGGAGAGAAGGAGAGCACTGCTCAGGAGGAGAGAAGGAGAGCACTGCTCAGGAGGAGAGAAGGAGAGCACTGCTCAGGAGGAGAGAAGGAGAGCACTGCTCAGGAGGAGAGAAAGAGAGCACTGCTCAGGAGGAGAGAAGGAGAGCACTGCTCAGGAGGAGAGAAGGAGAGCACTGCTCAGGAGGAGAGAAGGAGAGCACTGCTCAGGAGGAGAGAAAGAGAGCACTGCTCAGGAGGAGAGAAAGAGAGCACTGCTCAGGAGGAGAGAAAGAGAGCACTGCTCAGGAGGAGAGAAGGAGAGCACTGCTCAGGAGGAGAGAAAGAGAGCACTGCTCAGGAGGAGAGAAAGAGAGCACTGCTCAGGAGAAGGAGAGCACTGCTCAGGAGGAGAGAAAGAGAGCACTTCTCAGGAGGAGAGAAAGAGAGCACTGCTCAGGAGAAGGAGAGCACTGCTCAGGAGGAGAGAAAGAGAGCACTGCTCAGGAGGAGAAGGAGAGCACTGCTCAGGAGGAGAGAAGGAGAGCACTGCTCAGGAGGAGAAGGAGAGCACTGCTCAGGAGGAGAAGGAGAGCACTGCTCAGGAGGAGAAGGAGAGCACTGCTCAGGAGGAGAAGGAGAGCACTGCTCAGGAGGAGAGAAGGAGAGCACTGCTCAGGAGGAGAGAAAGAGAGCACTGCTCAGGAGGAGAGAAAGAGAGCACTGCTCAGGAGGAGAGAAGGAGAGCACTGCTCAGGAGGAGAGAAAGAGAGCACTGCTCAGGAGAAGGAGAGCACTGCTCAGGAGGAGAGAAAGAGAGCACTGCTCAGGAGGAGAGAAAGAGAGCACTGCTCAGGAGGAGAAGGAGAGCACTGCTCAGGAGGAGAAGGAGAGCACTGCTCAGGAGGAGAAGGAGAGCACTGCTCAGGAGGAGAAGGAGAGCACTGCTCAGGAGGAGAAGGAGAGCACTGCTCAGGAGGAGAAGGAGAGCACTGCTCAGGAGAGAGCACTGCTCAGGAGGAGAGAAGGAGAGCACTGCTCAGGAGGAGAAAGAGAGCACTGCTCAGGAGGAGAGAAGGAGAGCACTGCTCAGGAGAGAAGGAGAGCACTGCTCAGAAGGAGAAGGAGAGAGCATCAGGAGGAGAGAAGGAGAGAGCACTGTACTCAGGATAGAAGGAGAGAGCACTGCTCAGGAGGAACCAATCCTAGAGATGAGGGGCGATGCAAGAGAGCAATTGATCTAAAAACGGATGTTTGCACACTCTCATACTAAAGGCCCCATCAGACAGAACATAACAGCACCATTGCGCTCTGACATGACTTTTCAATGGCCTGTGCCACTCCACGACCACTTCAGTCCTCTGTGAGCTCGGGTTCAACTGTTGAACTTTGGGGCCATAATAACCAGGTACACTCACTTCATCCCATAAAGACCACGTCGTGGGCCTAAATTCACAAATGGCTTCAGGTCAGTTAAAATGAATTCCTTCTGTGACACATCTTGTTTGTCGTTTTACCTTCCAGGCCAGAGCACTATCAGCTGTGTGAGAGTCAACAACTCCAAAGCCAGTAGAGCAGTGATAACCTAACCCAGGGTCAAGGTAGAAGCACCCACTCCAAGTGGAACGAGAGCGACAGGGACACGTAGCATTAGCTGTATGGAGCAGGCTACAGCTCGTCTGGTCCAGGTGATATGGGTGCAACTGAGAAGAGGTGTGTGTGTGTGTGTATGCATGTATGTGTGTACAGTATGTGTGTGTATGTATGTATATGTATGCATGTGTGAACATGTGTGAACATGGTGTTTCAAAGTGATGAATTCTCATGACAAATCTGTTAATCCTGCAATGTACACGTACATGTGTTGGGATTGGAAAACAGCAACAAACATACAAAATTACCCAATAAACTTCAAGGGATAGTTGTGATTTTTGGACCCCTAGTCCCATTTCTTACTTGTTTATCGACAATCCATGCTGTTCCTCATACTAGCTCCTTCTAGTTAGCCACAAACCAATGCAAAGTCAATGGGGGTAAAGCTCTGGACTCGGTCATCATTCCGCCCTCAGATTTATTACTGGCGACAGGTGATACCCACCAGTGTCCTTTATGAAAAGGTTGGGTGGCCTTCTCTGGTTGAAAGGCGTAACTATCATTGGTATTTGTTTATTTTTAAAGCCCTTATTGGTAAACGTCCCTCTTACATCACAACACTGTTGGAATGGAATCTTGGAACCGGTTCTACACATTCAAATTACTTAGGGTTCCTCCAGTTTGCTCTGAACTAGGAAAAACTGCTTTTTCCTTTGATGCTTCCAACACCTGGAATGCCTTCCAACTGACTCTGAAGCTGAAGGTTATTCCTTCTTTCGCTGCATTTAAAAGCTGATTCTTATTTGTGAATCTACTGATAACTGTGTCTTGTTTTGTAAGCTTGTCGTCACTGTAAATTAGGATAACCTCATTGTCTCACGAAAGGTTTGAAATGAGGGGTACAAAAACCACAACTATCCCGTTAAGACAGTACTGCAATACTGCATGTGTAAATAAATACCGGTTTAGTGAACTATATGGTACAGTACACCTTGTTGTCCAGCCGTGTACCATGACTAAGGTTAGCAGAGTTTGAAGCCGATCCTACAGGCTACATCCACTGCAATATTAGAATGAATATGAGCTATTGACAGGTAGATCATCTACACCAGATTGATTGAAAACTTTATTAACAGATTGCAGAATGGGTACAATACAGTAACAGTACAGCTCAATACACACAATTGTTAAGGGGATGCAGACCAGAGAAAGACTTTCGTCTTGTTTACATCAGGGTCCCCCCCATAGGCAGTACTGCTACATCTATACATTTATGACATACCAGATTTGCAAATACAGTACTGTTTGTGATACAAAAAGAGTCCAAAAAGATACTCACTCCTGCTAAGGACTTCTGGATGTTCTCCCTGGCGCGTGCAATGTCTTGTAAGATGCTGTTGGCTCCCACATCCTGAGAAGACAAATACCCAGGTTACTCTATAGCCCTATTCACACTGGACTAAAGAAAATGGTAAATGGTGCATTTTATATAGCTTTTATCCAAAGTGCTTTACAATTTGTTCCTCACATTCACACACCGACGGTGGCGGCAACCATGCAAGGTGCCAACCTGCTCATCGGGAGCAATTAGGGGTAGTGATGCACCGATGTGAAAATTGTGGCAGATACCGATAACAGATATTAATATTGCTGTTCTGGCCGATGTCGATATCTCTGTATAGAAAACCCTTTTTTATGATAATCAAATAATGAGCTATTTTCCAAAACACATTTTCTTTTAACTTTTGTAACTTATTTTCAGAAATTACTGATATTTTGAAACTATTTAAGACCAAAACATGTAAAAAAATAAAAAAAAGATATAAAAAATAAAACAAAGAGCACCAGGCCTTTATTAGAGAGAGGCTTATATAGGAGGCAGGGCTTAATTTTAAAAAATGACACTCATGGACATAATCCCTTCATTTTCAGACTTTTATTGCATTATTATTATTATAATTTTTGCGACCTTATAATAGAGACCGGTCCTCTGTTTGTCTAAATGCATCAAACCCCCCGGCCATTATGAGAGGCCCCTCCTTTATCGGAGGTCCCTCCTCTATTTGAGGATTTACGGTATATATTTATTTAATTTTATTTAAAAATATCGGCCCTATCTTGATATCGGACCGATACCGATGTGAAAAAGAATTATGAAATCCGCGTTCACGGAATCACGGAATTTACCAATAAAAATGGAATAGACTGCAAAACGTGGAATATTTGCCCTAATCTGGACTGAAATTCCGTTTTTGGGTGGAACGTTTGTTGCAAAGCAAACATGACCGGGGTGGGGGGGGGGGGACCGCTGCGTGTTACACACAACACGCAGCACGTCACAGCAGTGTCCAAGCGTCTCGCTGCTTCGGTGTTAACGCCGTCAAGAAGCTAAGAAATTCCGCAATAAGCCCTCAATTCAGAGCAGAGCAGTATCCTAATGACCGGCGATAAGGTGTTTTGCAAATTCTGTCAACGTTCCGTGGACTGGACCCGCAAAAACACGTGCAAATATAGATGGAAATGATAGCTTCTTGCTAAATCTGGTGCACCCATCTATTTGTTTAATGCAAACGATTGTCATTACACTGTCCTTTATAAACGAAATAAACTTAAATAGCTATGTAACGTTACAGTACATAGGACTAATAGATGGAAATGATAGCTTCTAGCTAAATCTAGTACACCCATCCATTTGTTTAATGCAAATGATTGTCCTTTATAAACGAAATAAACTAAAGGTGCCTAAATTATGCATTACTACTATATTTCATCACAATATAATAGATATAGCTAGGCTACCGACATTGTCATTGTGATAATGTCAGTAGTAGCTGTATATTGTTTACACTTGAAATGTGTATTTTTATTTTGTCACAATATTATTTTAAGAATATTGTGTAAAATTGAACTGTATTTCTGAGTTGCAGCACTTAAAAACATTAAATTGACTGTTATATCTTATTCAATTGTGGACATTTATTCATTCCCACTTATTAGACACTATTTCTGATGGTAAAATGAGCATAAAAAGCTAAATACAGAATTATGAAATATTAAAAACAGAAAAAACGGAATTTGGATTTTTTTTTAATAAAATTTGGAAAATAATAAAACGTACCTGTGTTGGTTGGGAGGGGACATTCATAGACTCGTAGTATCGTCTCTCTGCCTCATCATAGCGAGTCTTATCAAACCAGATGTTCTCGGCTAGGAGGTCTAACACACTCATGGTTCTACAGACGGAGACAAAAGATATGGGAGGGACACAGTAGGTTAGAGAGAGAGACAGATAGAGAGACACAGACAGACAAGATATGGGAGGGACACAGTAGGTTAGAGACAGACGGACAGAGACAAGATATGGGAGGGACACAGTAGGTTAGAGACAGAGACAGATAGAGAGACACAGACAGACAAGATATGGGAGGGACACAGTAGGTTAGAGACAGAGACAGATAGAGAGACACAGACAGACAAGATATGGGAGGGACACAGTAGGTTAGAGACAGACAGACAGAGACAAGATATGGGAGGGACACAGTAGGTTAGAGAGAGACAGACAAGATATGGGAGGGACACAGTAGGTTAGAGAGAGACAGACAAGATATGGGAGGGACACAGTAGGTTAGAGACAGACAGAGACAAGATATGGGAGGGACACAGTAGGTTAGAGACAGACAAGATATGGGAGGGACACAGTAGGTTAGAGACAGACAGAGACAAGATATGGGAGGGACACAGTAGGTTAGAGACAGACAAGATATGGGAGGGACACAGTAGGTTAGAGACAGACAGAGACAAGATATGGGAGGGACACAGTAGGTTAGAGACAGACAAGATATGGGAGGGACACAGACGCAGTAGGTTAGAGACAGACAAGACAAGATATGGGAGGGACACAGTAGGTTAGAGAGACAGACAGACAAGATATGGGAGGGACACAGTAGGTTAGAGAGAGACAGACAGACAAGATATGGGAGGGACACAGTAGGTTAGAGAGACAGACAGACAAGACAAGATATGGGAGGGACACAGTAGGTTAGAGAGACAGACAAGACAAGATATGGGAGGGACACAGTGGGTTAGAGAGAGACAGACAGAGGCAGACAAGATATGGGAGGGACACAGTAGGTTAGAGAGACAGACAGACAAGACAAGATATGGGAGGGACACAGTAGGTTAGAGAGACAGACAAGACAAGATATGGGAGGGACACAGTGGGTTAGAGAGAGACAGACAGAGGCAGACAAGATATGGGAGGGACACAGTAGGTTAGAGAGACAGACAAGACAAGATATGGGAGGGACACAGTAGGTTATAGAGAGACAGACAGACAAGATATGGGAGGGACACAGTAGGTTAGAGAGAGACAGACAAGATATGGGAGGGACACAGTAGGTTAGAGAGAGACAGACAAGATATGGGAGGGACACAGTGGGTTAGAGAGAGACAGACAGAGGCAGACAAGATATGGGAGGGACACAGTAGGTTAGAACATATTAGTCACCAACATATTAGTCACCTAAAACTTCATAGCTTTCCTAAAAGGTACCATCAACCCTACCCCCAAAACACAATTGTACAATGAAATCCTAAAAAGCAAGAGGAACATTATAGATGACACAACACTATAAACATGCAGGAAGATTTAAATGTGACAAGGGACTGGCAGAGAAACCCAAAAGAAGAACACGGGAAACAGGAACATGCATGAAGAAACAAAAGATATCATTGGCAGACAAGCTATAAAATGAAATAGATTAAAAAAGGATAAATCATGAAAAACACAAATTAAGTCACAAAGAGTACTGAAAGAATAACAAGTACAAATGAAAGCGCTTGGCAGGGGTTCCATTCTCCGGGGCTGTTTCATACTTGTCCCCCAGAGGGGCGGTGGAGCCCACTGTCGAAGCCCCAGTGTCTGGCCCCTGAGGCCCCCCAGCATCTCCCCTTGCACGGTCTCCATGGAAGCGGCTCTCCGCAGCCTCGTAGCGCCATCTGTCCAGCCACACCCTCTCGCTGTCCAGGTGAAGGAAGTGGCAGACCTCTCCCACCGATGCCTCTTCCTCCATGATATCAGCAGGCTCTTCTTCCTCCTGGATGGGGTGGAGGGCGTGAAAGACTTCAGCTTTGCCCTGAGGGACAGCTGGTCTTTCCTCTACTGCAGCGTCCTCCTCCTCTTCCTCCTCCTCTACAAGGCTCTGGGGATGCTCAGTACTTCTAGAAGTGGAGGAGCAGTTGTTGGCTCGTGGCTTGGAGCCGTTGCCGTAGAGATTCTGGTAGAAGGCGGCCTCTGCACGGTCGTAGAGCGGTTTCTCCAACCACACGTCTCTGAGAAGCTCCACCGGGATGCGGGGCAAGCCATTGATGGACTGGCGAGGGGTTGGTGTGGCGGTCGCCTGCTGGGTAGGCGTGGCAGGAGTCGGGGCCAGGGATGCGTAGCCCTCGTCGGGTGTGGCGCTGTAGGCCGTAGCGGGGGAAGGTGCGGCGGCGGCAGGGAGGTTGGACACGAGGTCCAAGGAGTTTGGAACGGACGGTGGCACGGACACTTCCGCAAAGCACCGCTCGGCCCGGTCGAATGTCGGGTTGTTCACCTGCGCCACGTGGCAGCAGGCCGCCAGCGGGGGTGAGGGAGACGCGAGGGGCTGAGGGGCGGTGTGGTTGTCCGAGGGTGGAGGCGACCTGCCGAGACGGGCGGTGGCGTTGGAAGAGCATGCCAGCCAGCACTGATACAGGCTCTCGGCCCGTTCGAAGACGCTGTACTGGAACCACACCGAGGAGCACTCAGCCTGAAGGCCCAGCAGAGCGGCGCGGGGGTCAGGTGACCAGGTGCTCTCCTGGTCGGGACGCTCTCCCTCCTGCCTACGCTCAGAGGTAGGAACACGTTTCCGACGACGCCTTCCTTTCCCGCTGCGCTTTCCATCTCCGTTCAGGCTACCGCTTTCCGGGGAGGAGGAGGACGCCGTTCCTCCATTTCTCTGGCCGGGGTCAGCTCTCCTCCGGCCCCCCACCGCTACCTCGGCGGAGCAGTCCACCTGACAAAGCCCGAGAGGCGAGTCGTGGTCAGATTGATCCATTGCGGGAAACTGGGGGTTCATCCGAGGCATCATCTTGGATCCATTGCAGAGGGAAAGAGAGAACAACATGGACAGGCTATAGGGTTAGTGACAGACAGGAGTTCTGAGACAAAGAGGGATTGATCCATTAGACTCGGTCTTTAGACGCAATGTCACTTAGGCAAATCAGCTAGAGAATAACTGCTTTGTCAAACAGTTTGGAGAGACGATGAATAGCTGTCTAGTGAGTCAATGAACCAATCGCAGAGGAACACATACAAATCAAAACATGCAGGGAACGGAAAAGCTTCATGCAGATCACAAAAATAAATAGAAGAAAAAAATACAAGAACATCACTTAATGGAATGCACTGCATTATCAAACCACAGCAAACTCAGCCCCATTCACCAAGCACAGACGGCACTCTTTGTTGGGAAATTCTAAAAACTCCCAAGTTCCAAAGCTAGAACATTGCCAGTGGCTAGGTGCACCTGTTAAGTGGCACATTTAGGCTGTTCCAACACAGATCCCAATGAACACGGAGGTAATTAAAAAATAATGTCTTGGGTTAAACTTCAAAATCAAAAGACTTCAGCCTCATCATGATGAGAATTCATATCCATGTCCAATGATCTGGTGGTAAAGCCAATAACTAAGCACAAAACACACAGCATGCTAAAAGAAAGATAATTGATATGTACAGTCAAGGGTCCACTTCCCCAGGCTTTGTGAATGAATAACATATCTGGGATGGATCTGCACTGACATGCTTCTACAAAGACAAGCCAAACTTCAGCCCCATTGCACTGCATTCAGCCATTCTGCTCCACCCTCTGCGATAGCCGAGTCATACATCTGGCAAGGCATGCGTTTTTATGACTGTACAGTGTTCCACTTGGAAACAGGAAATGTGTTCCCCAAGCGTCATTATCATGCATCATGTTGATACTCGATAGTGATGGTTGGTCTAACCAACAAGAATTAAACCATATATGCAATGATTTATGCTTGCTGAAATCAATAAAGAAGACAGCTTTATTGTGGTCAAAACGCCGATTTTCTTTTGGGGAAGTCATTTCCTGCCTTCGGGTAAAGAGGGGAATTGCCAAGCTCTTCATGACTCACCTTCCTTTGAGAAAGTATGAGGACAAACTAGTATCAAAGCCAAATGTTCAAATTACGCTCTTTTCGTCCATTCAACCGAGAGCCATTGAGAGAGAAATTAAACAAATCACCACCATGGGAAAAAAAAATTATGCCTGCTTTGTTAATGCAGCTTTACATTACTTTGTATCATCAAACCCAACCCGTGTAGATGTTAGACCAGTAGCCTACATGTTAGTTTAACACAAACCCAACACATGTAGATGTTAGACCAGTGGCCTACATGTTAGTGTAACATCAAACCCACCCAACCCATGTAGATGTTAGACCAGTAGCCTACATGTTAGTGTAAAAACCCAACCCATGTAGATGTTAGACCAGTAGCCTACATGTTAGTTTAACACAAACCCAACACATGTAGATGTTAGACCAGTGGCCTACATGTTAGTGTAACATCAAACCCACCCAACCCATGTAGATGTTAGACCAGTAGCCTACATGTTAGTGTAACATCAAACCCAACCCATGTAGATGTTAGACCAGTGGCCTACATGTTAGTGTCACCAGTCATCATACTCACATACTCCAAATCTGATAGCATAAGGGAAGAGAAATTCCATTTAAAATTTCCCAGAACATAAATTAAACATTCATATTTTGTATGGCTATATAGCTTAAAATGGGAGAATCCACCTTAGAACACAAGACGTTATTGCTGTGGTCAATCATTGGGACCCTTTGTGAACAAGAACTCTCTCCCAAAGTCAGAATCCAGAACTATAAAAAAGGATACAGTATGTGTATCTCTCATCCTAGGAAATCACCCTGGGTAACTAAAATGTACCCCCATCCTAGGAAATCACCCTGGGACCGGGTAACTAAAATGTACCCCGGTCCCCCATCCTAGGAAATCACCCTGGATAGCCATCACAAATATAAGCCACTGGTCGGTTTGCACATTGGAGCTGTTTCAGCAGTGGTAACTGTTGTTTCAAACTCCGGGGGAGAATTTATTATTTTAGAGGTGCACCAATCGACCAGCCAGCCAGTCCACCACCACAGATACCATAAACCTGGTTACGCAATAAGTATTGGCTGTAGTGATGCACGATATATCGGCCGCCGATATAATATCGGCCGATATGGCAGTTTTTTTACACATCGGTATCAGTCCGATATCAAGATAGGGCCGATATGGGCCGAAAAAATATATATAAAATAATTTCTTTTTTCTTTATCTTTTTACATGTTTTGGCCTTAGATAGTTTCAAAATATCTGTCATTTCTGAAAATATAAAATTTGATTATCATAAAAAAGTGTTTTCTATACAGAGATATCGACATCGGTAAATATCGGTATCGGCCAGAACAGCAATATTAATATCGGTTATCGGCCAGAATTTTCACATCGGTGCATCACTAGCAACTCTACTTTTGCCAGGAGAGGGCGCTCAAAACAGTGAGTGCAGAAGATTGCAGTAAATGGGAGAATTACACGAAATAGGCATTTATGAGTGACTATTAACCTCTTAAGTCCTAGCTATATTTTCTGAAAATCCGCCTAAAAATACATACCTAAGTAAATGGAAGATTGCTCCACTTCTACAAGGTCCATTTGCATGTTCTTAGGGACATCTATGGATCTCAGGGAATATATTCCCAGTGTCAGAAATAGTGTGTCTGTTACTAGGCTTGAGTAAATTGTAATGAACCAAAGGTCATCTTTGACGGTGAATAACACCATGCTAAAAGTTACCAGAGATGAAACTGCCACTGAGCTCATTCAGCACCTTCTTGAGATCATGTGTAAAAGAATCTAAGCAAATGAATAAATAGGGCACATGATTAACAGGAGGTTTTGTAGATACATTACTGAATTCTGCCATCCGGACACATGCAATTTGAAATAATGTGATTATAGAATATCAGGCCTATAAATGACCTTATTATGGCCAAGTCACACATCTATGGATCGGGCCAAATCTCCCCTTTCCAACGGCAAGTTCAATCTGGATTTAGTATCACCAGGCGCCCCTGACAGTGCAGCAAAAATCGTGAATGAAATCTACTGTAAGTACAGTTACTTTTTTATAATGTAGATTTCTCTGCCATTTTTCATCAGATTGCAACACCGTTTTTTGCTAGACGTTCACAGAAAGGTAGAGAAAATAACTGCGTTCCGTTTTATGCCAATAA
The DNA here is from genome assembly GCF_963971535.1 of Notolepis coatsorum. Taxonomy (NCBI): domain Eukaryota; kingdom Metazoa; phylum Chordata; class Actinopteri; order Aulopiformes; family Paralepididae; genus Notolepis; species Notolepis coatsorum. The sequence goes on along the minus strand of NC_140167.1, from coordinate 70,619,055 downwards.
CATTCAGGTTTGTGGGATATGATCCCAAAAAATAAGAGAAAGAAAAAAGTCACGCTAGAAGTCAGATGATTGACAGGGGCTGGCATGAGCTGGGAAGTGTCGTTTTCTGAAATTCGAAAGCCCATTGAAAGACCTGGGTCTCTTCTCAAAAGACTACTCAAGTTAGGTTGCGCCAAATCCTTGCGTCAATAAGTGCCTTTTCCGACTCGATGCCCTGAGATTTCTATAAACTCATATTTCACTAATGACACTTAAATCATTGGTAAACAAATGTAGTGCTGAAAATATACAGTTTGACTGCTGGTTAGGGTCTTTACTCTTGGCTACATTTGAAAAAAATAAACTCAACATTAATTCATACATTCTGTAGAGATGGATTTATGGGCAATGCATTAAGGCTTGCAGTGTGAAAGTAGCCGAATATAGATTATTCTCTCTGATAAGGCAGGGGGTTTAGTTAAACAGTTAAATCACTAGCCATTAGTAGCCAAACATGCTTAGTAGGGATGCCCCGATCACGTTTTTTGCCACCGATCACCGATCACCGATCGTCGTGAGCCATATCGGCCGATACCGATCCGATACCGATCGTTTTTGATTAAAAAGAAATTAAAAATTTGTATAATTTTTTTTTTAATAAAATATATATATTATATAATTAGACTTGTACTTGTATTATCTGCGAGACATCGCCACCACGCAACAAGTCAAAATGCTCGCTATCTGCAAACAGCTCCACTGTCTGTGTGTACTCTAGTAGCCTCCAGCTACCAAAAAGGATTCTCCGGCGCTGCAGCGGGACCCTATTGGTAACGTTATGCTTTGGTCATTTAACATTCAGCAAGCCCTCAGCTTGAATACGCATTCAATCAATGTTATAAGACATTGATATCAGGAGCTATCTGTAGCTACTGCTAGCCGGCTAGATGACGTTAAGACAACTATTTAGTTCAATCGGACATTTCGTTTTGAACAGTGAATTAACGTCAGCTAACGCGAGCTAACGCGAGCTAACGGAGGTATCAACATGCACTACAAGACTTGCTGGAGCATTTGTTGATATCAGGAGCTATCGGTAGCTAGCCGGCTAAATACCGTTAGACAATGCCTACTAAAAGTGAATAGTTGACTGGGTAATTTTGTTTAAACAGTAACGATAGCTAGGTAGCTAACGTTAGCTCAGGTCGAATGCACTATCTAGACTCAGCAGAGGTCCGCCTCCTCTGTGTTTACAAACTCTACACGGATACGGGCGGGGCTAGGGAGGAGGAGCAGTTTGCAGGTCGTGTGTGTCTGAGACAAGCGAGTGAGATATCCACTTGATCAGTTTCCGCGATCGGCGAATATGACTAATTATCGGAATTCCCCGATCGCATATTTATACTAATTATCGGCCGATAACGATCGGTGGCCGATCGATCGGGGCATCCCTAATGCTTAGTGTTGCAGATCAAGTCACCTGCGTCAGAGCCGTCATTTAGGGTTAGCCATTTGACTTTAAAAAAGTGGAATGTTAACAAAACATAAAATCCCAGGACAAAATTACTGGTAAACGGGAAAGGAAAATAATGTATACTTATAAAGACATATTTTACTCAAATAAAGAAACCTGGGTTCGATGACAATGTGCGAGAGATTTAATGACTGAATACTAGTGGGTTGGTAAAAGATCATTGCCTTTAAGTTTATATTGAAGATTAATGAAAACATCCTAATGTTTTGATACAATAACCTGGAGCCGTTTTCTTTATTTTGACATTTTGAGTGAGTGGGAGATGGTCCTGTAACCTGGTGTAGTGATGTTTTATTATTAACATACAATAAAAAATTTCCATCAAAGAAAAGTAAAAAAAATTTGAATCACAAGTTGCGGTGCTGACAGCAATGAAGGGAACGTTTTTCATAATTTAGATCTCATCATGCTTTGAAAACAATGTACATACAGTAGCTCTAAAAAGTTTCCACAATTTGATGAACTCGGACTCTCATCATGTCCTCTTAGAGCAATGGCCCGGGGCTCCGCGCCGACGGGCTAGGGTGGTCGTTTTTGTCCCAGAGTCGATCCGACCACCCTGGACCACTTTCCCCGAAATGGGACCGAAATACAACGTTTTTGACTTTGTCAAAAAAAGGTTTTTGTGCAGTGGCTTAGCAAAAAAAAATTGGACGCGCCGGAAAAAAGCACCAAATTTTGTCCACGTGTTCCCCATCACCATAGCTTTCATTTTGGGGTAGGGGCCACGTCATCATGATGGATTTCAAGATGGCCGCCATGTAAAATCAAGGTTCTGCCCATTAATAAATATCTTGGTCCATAGCTCGCTCAATATTTGAGCGAACACAAAGGTATTGGTATCCCTGTAAACTAGAGAAGCTAAGCTTCCCATTGGTACCATTTTCATTAAGCCCAACTGGTGGGAAGGGGGTTTTAATAGGCAATGATTAAAAATTATGTAAAATGTTTGACCTAGAAAAAACTGCCATGCTCATCTTCCAAAAGGTCCCTTGGCTGTTCACATGAATATATCAGAGTGAACATTGGTTTTATAGGTACCCACAAGCCTCTTCTATCCAGACATACCCACTTTGTCCAACTTGCATGCTATTTGGGGCAATAATCAAGCAGGTTTGTGCATGTGGTACAAATGTGTCGAACATTGGGTTAGGGTTTGTTGTTAGAATGTTGAACATAGATCAATTTGGGTGTCAAACTAGGGCTGGACGGTATGGTCTAAAATGTATATCATGGTATAATTTGAAGCATACACGGTAACGGTATATATCACGGTATATTAACTTATCTTAAAATGTCTATATAAATGCTTGTGAAGGGGTAAAACAGTTATTCTGTTACAGCTGCTGAGCTATACTATAGCTAATGTCCATCAATATCTTTCTTTTTAATTAAATAGGTTCAAGAATCGAATCAGGATTGTTAGCAGAGAGAGAGAGAGGGAGGGAGGAGGCTGCTAGAGTGGAGCTAACGTTAGCTTGCTGAGGCTAGTACATCGACACGCTGCTAGTGGAGCCAGCTAACGTTAGCTTGCTGAGGCTAGTACATCGCCGGTTAACATTACATAAGGTTTTAGCGCGACATGGGGATTCCAGAATGGCGAGGATGCAAAGCATGTTAGACCATTGGACTCGTTGCAGAGTTTACATTACACATAGAAACTGCGCGACTTGCGAGAGAAGTTGTCACACAGCCTTCAAACGCAGGGTGGAAGAGCTAGTTTGCTTCTGTGTATTATGAAATGACAATTGCGCGTTGACACGCCCACTGCGTGAAGCCTCTGTGCTCCTAAATAACTTTTTCCAGTTCGCACATCTATGACTAATTCTATCTATTTTTAGGGCAAATACGAGTGAAATAGTCACACCCTGGCTGTGGTTACATGAAATCATTGCTATTTTAGAGCTGCTCTACCGGTTACAAGGTATAGTCAAAATCCATACTGTTGTGAAGGATCAGATTAAACCGAATATATATATATTTATTTATGGATATATATTTAATAGTATTTGTATATCGTTTGATATCCCTTGTATATTCTTTGTACATATACACTGAATATCCCTTTAGTCTACTACAGCCCATAATAGTTCATTCTCTCATTGGACAAGAACCTGGCGCCAGCAGACAAGCCCCTTGAGTCAAGTTCAATAGTGCCGACGAACATGTCCCAACTAGCCCCGGTTCCGCGTAGGAATACGGCTACCGAAATACGAATGGTACTATTTGTTCACTGTGCATATAAATATGGCGCAAGTAAAGTAGAACCTTCTTTTAGTCCATTAGTCCTTTACCCTCCAACCTAGTAACAGACATGAAGCCTCACCCACGACCCACGTGTGGTGTAGTATGGCCTATTTGGCCCCAGAATAGGCATTGAGACCTTGTGTAAAGTCATAGCTGAATTGTCATAGTTTGGCACTGTACCGTCGAGTGGGACGTATTTCTATTAAGTTAATAATAGTCTATTATGTATGGTGCATCGTGCGGTATCGAGTTCTAAAGTGAGTAGCACCCCCATTCGCCTCCTCGTATTATCTAGAAGCTTAACCAGGCTGGGCAGACCACGTGTGGTGCTTGCATCCGAGGAGTTCTAGACGAGGACCGAGGGGGACCTGCACATTGGATTACCTACCCGGACGACTGCTGAGCCTATACGGCATGGAATATCTATTTGCTTTGGGTGCTTTGATTTGTGGAGCGGATAACAACCAACGCCGGTGAGTGTTGGAATTACCCCCGAGAGGAGCCCAGGTGAGACGGCGCTCAACCCAGACCGAGGCCGCCTCGCTTCTCCTTCGTTGTGGACCTACAGCTACCGTCTACAAGAGGGCCCAAGTGTATTCATCTGTGGATCAAGATCCTGCGGGCACTGTGTTCTGTACCTGAATTCTCCCCAGGAATCGTTGGCCAGATGGGATGCAGCTGACGGCTCTCCAAACCCCCCCCCCCCCTACTGACTTACAACCAGCAGGACCCCTTTAGTATCCCGCTATAATCCTTAAGTACCATCGCTATAGTTCCCTAAAGAACCAGGTTGTATACTTGCTTCCTGCGTAACCAGAGATTGGACATTCAGTGTTGATTTGCCTACGAATACTCATTTGCCTTACAAGTGCATTCAAATCATAAATGTAATTAAGTGAATGTTGTATATACCTTTTGCTATATTAAACCTTCGACTGTTATATTTGTGTGGACCTGATTTCATATGTGGGAAAGTGTTCATCATACTTAGATATCGTGTACTGTATGGCCAGAAGTTAAAGTACATAAAGCTGTAGTGGTTTAATGATACCATACTTATCAATACAGTCAGGGAATTGTACCCCTCAGTTACACATACCATAGCGCAAATTCATACCGTTTATACCGTCCACCCCTATGTCAAACTACACATTTTCTGGGTCAATAAATGTGTTAATGCTATGAAGAATATCCTGGTCGTTTGGTCATTACGGTGTTGATGACCGGTATAGCCACCGAAAGCTGTCATGAGACGTGCACTGAGAATATGGTCACCGCGGGAATTTTTATGAAACATTCTGATATTTTCGCAGGTCTTGTGCAGTGGTCTCGTGCGTGCCACTGTCAACCAAGCGACCGACAGTGGCACGACTCGAGACGTGCACCGTTTGACAATGATATGCATGCATGCAGCATAATTTGCGAGTGCTCTCGTGAGTCGTGACTGAGGAGAGGATGGCCCGCAGGAATTTCTATAAACATTCTGATACTTTGATTAGTTAACTATCTATTCCGTTAGTTAACTATGTATTAATAGATTGATAGATAACTTATTACATGTTAATATGATATTGTATTACATGTTAATATGATATTGTAAGGGGCAGGACCAGATAAGCTTTGCTTCTGTCCCTTCTCGAACAAAACCATTTGTCTTGAGCTGAGCTATGTTGATTATTCCCTCCATAAGATATATTTAAATGTATTTGTATTTTATTTCGTTTTTATTTATTTTTTGTTATTACAAATGTGTGTTTATGGTTGAAAATGTTCGAGATAAATAAAGATCAAATCAAATCTAACTGAAGAAGTTATCCCTCTTCTAACAAGAGAGAAAAACGTATAGTTTAGCTTTAAACTATAACGTCATTGCTTATTAGGGATGGGTACCGAATTCGGTACTTACCGAAACACGTCTGTACTTTTTTTTGCACTTTTAATTTATTTTATAACCTTTTCTTTTCACGTCAACGTTCACACGCACAATATACGTATCAGGGCCGACGTTCCACTCTACTGGTTAAAGTTGCTTACTCGTGACTAGTAGTACGTTCTTGATAAAGAAAAATAAGGTCCACAGCCGCTCCGGTGTAAAACAAAGATATCCAAATGGTTTATTTCTCTTCCACAGCGAAGTCTTTCTTTACAGAAGTGATCCTAAAGCTATTTTCCTAAATATTCACGTCACTACTACAAGGTAAGAAAACTGAATTTTCCCAGTCTCCAAAATCATAGCCGACTCGACACATGAAAATTCCTCCTCACCTGAAAGCCGTAAATAAACAGCAAAACGGTCGGCAAGGCACCCTGGTCTAGAAATGCAGGCTTCAATCTATGTTGTTTAGTCTATCTGTTCAGTACTGCTCAGCACTGTTTCAAGATGCACAATGAGCTCTTCTTCTTTTTTTTTCTTCAGAGAGAATTGTTGAATATATATATAGATAAACAAATGTTCTAGAATGTTTGATTATGACATCATACTGTGACATCACGAATGCTCTAGAATGTTCCATTATGACATCATACTGTGACATCACAAATGTTCTAGAATGTTTGACTATGACATCATACTGTGACATCACGAATGTTCTAGAAGGTTCTATTATGACAAATAATACGGTTCAATGACTTTATCTAAATCCAATCAATATTCCTAATGCCGTTTCAATGTAAGGTTATAAAAATAAACATATAAACATTCATATAATACAATAACCTAAATATATAGCTTTGGCTCCTCTACAATACGCTTACCTAGGATTTGACTTGATTCAACAACAAATAGTTGGGGGCCTTAGGGATATTTTCGCGCAAATTTGTGCAAAAGCACCAAATTTGGCCCAGATGTAGCCCAGAGTATGCTCAATTGATTCAGCCAGGGCGCCCGAGCCGGCGACCCCCGGGGCCATCTTGGTGGCCAAATCAATATGGCCGCTGTCCGAAAAAAGTCTTGGCTATAACTTTTGAACCAAATGAACTAGAAATACAAACTTGGTGTGTATCTTGTGTTTTTTGACTATTAGAAACACATTGGAATGCTTATCTTTACAATTGGGTGTGTCTGGACCCCTAATTTGCATATTTCCAAGATGGAGACTACCCAAAAGTGAGTTTTACCAGAACTTTTGTTTTTTCCGTCTATAAAAGTGAAATTCTATATCAGAATCAGACACGTGGATTTCCAGGCAATATTTATATTGTCAAATAAACATAAACATTAATTGGTTGCCAGGCGTAACAACAACAACAACAAAGGCCAAAACATGACAGAACAACAATAAATACGCGCAATACACATTACCCCACATTAGCCCAAAATGACAATCCACATACCACATCAAGGTGCTCAGTCTATAGATATAAGTTCATGGGGATTGATGTGCTCAGTCCTTTTTATTTACCAGGGTGAGTGATTATGGATAGAAGCTGTAGGTGACAATTTTTATATATCATAATCACACAACCAGATTACTTATTGTCGTCTCATTGTAGTCTCGACCCTCATTGTTGGTACAGGCACCCTCACAGCCACATATTGAGGTGCAATGGACTCCAGCTTTAAAGCATTTGCAGCACCCTCTACATGACTTTTTGCAGCCGCAGTGGAGGAGAATGGTGCAGACTTTACTGGCATCTGCAAGATGAGTCCAGTAAGGTTCCCAAGTCTTGGTCATGGAGTCCCAGTACCAGCCCCATGTACTAAACTCTGGGATATTTGGCTGGACAGAGGTCACCTGGTTCCAGTAAAAGCTGGCCTGCAGAAGTGCCCTTTTGACATGCTGAATCAGTGCAGCTTAGGTGGGAGGCAGGTTCTCGAGGGACCTGGTACCATTAGAGAAAAGCCGATGTCTGGCTTCATCTACTTGGCTGGAGCCACAGCTCTTGCTGTACATGATGATGATCATACGCTCCAGTCTTTGGACATGGACATCTGCGTTGATCTGTTCAGGCTCCAAGGTGAGGGCGACCAGGGTTTCTGTCAGATCCGGTGTTGTCTCCCAAGCTGCCCATGCACTTCTTTTCCCATAGCCCAGGAAGGCTGATGTTGTATCGTATCCTGTTAGCGCGTGGAAGAGCGGTAACGCCAGTGACTTCTGGGGACCAAGAGCATTGCAGATCTCGTGAACAGGAATGTCCCGGTAGTTCTTTCCACATGCAAAGCCAATCCAGAGCTCTGTGAGGCCTAGTGTGACGAAGAAGTGGATTGCAAGGATAACAACATCGCTGTTGACCGTACGGACAAATGCCTTTTCATGGCCATTGGCCCCAGCCTGTGCCAGGTGCAGAATCATTCTAGTGTCTGCTTCAGGATGGTTACAAGGCTGAAGCGCAGATGTGTCATATTCAGGTATGTTGGAGAGTACAACATCCTTCTTGGTAGAAATAAGTAATTTACCCTGCATGTCATGCTTGGTGAGCTCATCGCTGATAAGTCCAAATAGTTCTGTTTTGTTCACTTCATTCTTCAGAAAGTTGCTGTTCCAGTTTTGCTTTGGAATAGGAGTTCTGCCATCTCCTACCTTAGTTCTTGACCCCGTTCCACGGTGTTGGTGAGTTTGTGCTTTGAGGTTCTCCTCTGGGTAGGTATCGAACACAAATTCAGGACTAATTTGCGACCACACAAACCCAGCAATATTGGTGTTTATATAGTCCTGGAATGTTTTTGCAGTAATTGGCCGGACCATTTGGACCATTACTGCACCATCGAGCACAACTAAAGTGACATCCCTTGCTGCTACTATGCGCGTTTTTGCCACTTTCATGCATTGAAGAATGTCCGCCTTTGTGCCGCTGCGTAAAAGCCCATGGTTGGAAATGCTGGGTGGCTCCCTCTGATTTTCAAACCCGAAGAATTTTCAGGCAGCTCAACCATGCCTTGAACATGGACGGGTAACCAGCGAGCATAGTTTGTGTGATCCATCACATGAAACCAAGCACACAGCTCATCACACACTTGAATGAATGTACAGCTTGAAGTGTCCTTCTCGGAGTAACCGAACGAATCGACATAACAGTAACTCTAGCTCCATGATGGTAGACCAGTACTTGAACTGTGGAAACTCCACTTGAGATTGTTTGTCCCACATTTTGAATGTTTCAGATGGGCCCAGAACATCCACACAATAAGCAGAGTATGCCTTCTGCTTGAGAATATTATGAAGGGACATGAGTGACTTGATGGACATAACGTGTGCGTTTGATATGGTGCTCATTGAGGGCAGACTGAGCTCGTCCTGTTGAGCTGGACTCTCTAGCGAGGGTGGCGGAGAGGAGGAGCCTCGCTAAGCTCCAGGCCATCAGGGAAAACCCCACCCACCCACTATACACAGACTTGGCTGACAGGAGGAGCATGTTCAGTGCTAGGCTCACACTACCCAAATGCAGCACTGAACGGCACAGGAAGTCCTTCATTCCAACAGCCATCAGACTATATAATACATCACTGTGCCTCACTGCATCACTGAGCACAGAGCGGCAGCTCAATAGTGGCAGGAGGACGCGACTAGCGGCCTCCAGGCTCCACAACAGGGGGCAGCGACGGCTGCCAGACATTGATCTAGGTCTTATTGGAACCCAAGGAGGACAATACACTACCTAAAGCATACTGCACCTAGTTACACTGAATACTGGAATATATATTTCATATTTCATTTAGTTAGATTTAAATTATAATTATATTGACCAAATTGTTTACTCAATATGCTCAGTATATTCTTACTGTATTTATTTCTGTATATTTTATTTCATTTCATTTTATCTTATCTTATTTTACTCTACTCTTATCCTAGGCAACTTGATTTGATTTGTGTTATTATTCTAATTTGTGACCTGTCCTGTCTAAATGTTTAAATGTTGAGCGATTTGCACGGGATAATAAAAGTATTTCTATTCTATCTATGTAGTCAAGACCTGTGCCTGGGTAAGGACGTCGTCCAACCTGAATCGCGGAGCAGCTTGCCTGCCATAAGGTGAGCTTTGTCTTCGATATGCAATGCTCCCATCATTACGACAAATTTATCTTCACCAAGTGTCGCTCAGTATCACATCTTTGAGTCACATTACAATAATCCATGTTTTTTTTTATATATTTTTTTACACCTTCCACCCTAGTCGCAGAAATGAACAGGTTGACTCCCATGTTAAACAATTTCTTTTTAATACACAGCCTGTACAGTTTAAAATTAGAATGATTCATAAGTAACATGATAAAAGGATGGATGAGGCCTCCAAGAGGTAGTTTGTGCATTTATTCATTTTCAGGATTTTAACCATTCTTTTCTTTAGGAAAAGGGATTGGGTAAATTGGAACAATAGATGAAAAATATATGTTTTACTGAGATCGCAGTTTCCGTCACTAGGAAGACAGGTGGGAGTTTTTTGAAGGTTGACTGGAGGGTTAAATACATCAAAATAAGAAATGACATAGTACACATGACTTACGCGAGATAGGAAAGTGTTGCCTAAATGTTGTCATTGCAGGAAATAGTAGTTGTAGACAACAGAAATAGGAGTATCCCTTATTTTCAGGAGGGCTCCTATAAATTGAAATGATAAAAATGCATATGACAAAGGGCTGTGTTCATTGTGTAAACAGAAGAAGGCATCAGTCATTGTTATCTTGATAGCTAGATACTGTAGAACACTAGCTAGCCAGCTAACTAGCTAGCTAATGTTGTGTGATGCAGAGAGAGCAGGATACATTTCCTGGAATTATTGTAAGATTATAAAAATGACTGATGATGAATGATGAATTATTACTTACTTGAGGACGGAAATAGTAGTTAAGCTGTTGTTCAGCTGTTGTTCATCTTTATGACTTGCACACAAGCATGATCAGCTTTTTTAAATTCACATCATAGCCACAGGGGGGCGCAGTTGACCCTGTAACACTAACTGCCCTTAAGTTCAGGAAGCCCTCCCACATGATCCACAACATTCAAAATGGGTCAATATTGAAACAGAAACGTAAAAGTTAAGGTAAAAACTCATTTTCGGGGAACCGCCATCTTGGAAATATGCAAATTAAGGGTCCAGACACACGTCAGCGAGTATGCTGATACCGTTGTAAGCTACATAACTACAGTGGCAGACGGCATTGTCCTCACAAAGACGGCGCGGGTTTTCCCAAACCAGAAACCTTGGGTGGACAGCACTATAAGAACAGCCCTAAACTCACGCACCACGGCTTATAACCTGGGCAGAGAGTCAGGAAATATGGAAGAATACAAGGCTTCAGTCTACACTCTACGCAAGGCTGTTAAACTTGCTAAGAGGACATATGCTGAGAAACTGGAGACACAAATGGCACAAAACGACACAAGAGGCTTGTGGAGGGGACTGAAGACAATAACTGACTACAAAGTCAGCGCCCCCTCAATGGGGAGCGACGACGCCTCTCTAGCGGACAAACTCAACTCCTTCTACGCTCGGTTCGGTGTAGACAGTGTCGCCGCTAGCCCTCTGGCTAGTGACGTCACTGGCGCACCGGCTGTTGTGGAGGGGGGGGGGGCAACCGCGGGGGGGCGGGGGCGCTCTCTCGTTGTCGGAACACAGTGTGAGAAGAGCATTTATGCAGGTGAACACCAGGAAGGCTGCAGGCCCAGATGGTATAACAGGACGCATACTTAAGTCCTGTGCAAACCAGCTTGCCCCGGTGTTCACCGCCATATTTAATCAATCCCTGGCGGAGTCAGTAGTCCCTGCCTGCTTCAAGATGTCTACCATCATCCCTGTACCGAAGAAACCCTCCCCAACATGTCCAAATGATTACAGACCGGTGGCACTCACCTCTGTGGTCATGAAATGTTTCGAGAGGCTGGTCAAGGACCACATTTGTGCCTCTCTCCCCAGTGATATGGACCCTATGCAATTTGCATACAGGACAAACAGGTCCACTGATGACGCGGTCTCCCAGGTACTGCACAGCACTCTCTCCCACCTTGACCGTCAGAAGGGGGGCTATGTGAGACTGTTGTTCATTGACTACAGCTCAGCGTTCAACACCATAGTCCCCACCAGACTGGTGGACAAGCTGATCGAGCTAGGCCTGAGCTCCGCCCTGAGCGCCTGGGTACTGGACTTTCTGAGTGAAAGACCCCAGGCGGTCAGGGTGGGGGGTCAGACCTCCAACACCATCACCCTGAGCATCGGGTCCCCCCAGGGCTGTGTTCTAAGCCCCCTGCTGTACTCACTCTACACACACGACTGTGTGGCCAAGTTCAGCTCCAACTCCATTGTGAAGTTCGCCGACGACACGGTGGTGGTGGGGCTGATCTCGGACAACGACGAGAAGGCCTACCGGGAGGAGGTTGAGGTACTGGAACGTTGGTGCCAGGACAACAGCCTGCTCCTGAACATTGGTAAAACCAAGGAGCTGATCGTGGATTATAGGAGAGGACAGCGGGAGACACACACACCACTGAGGATTAACGGGGCTACCGTGGACAGGGTGAGCAGCTTCAAGTACCTGGGGGTCCACATCTCAGAGGACCTGACATGGTCAACACACATAAACACAGTAGTAAAGAAAGCGAAGCAGCGCCTCTACCACCTGAGACAGTTAAGGAAGTTCAGAGTATCGGGGAAGATACTCCAGTCCTTCTACTCAGGAGCTGTAGAGAGCATCTTGACCGGAAACATCACTGCCTGGTATGGGAACAGCACGGCACAGGACAAGAAGGCCCTACAGAGAGTGGTGCGCTCAGCCGAGCGTACCACGGGTATTGCGCTACCTCCCCTGCAGGCTCTATACAACAAGAGGTGCAAATCCAGAGCCTGCAGGATAATGAAAGACCCCCACCACCCCAATAACAGCCTGTTCCAGCTGCTGAGGTCAGGCAGACGCCTGCGAATTCTAGAGACTAAGACGGAGAGGCTTAGGCTAAGCTTCTTCCCCCAGGCCATCAGAGCCTTGAACAATGAACATTGAGAGACACAGAAACTGAACTATCCACACACAAGTACATACACGACACGCACGCTGAGCACGCTCACACACTAGCAGCCACTTTAACACTCATGACGCACACACGCACACTTATGGCCAGAGGAAAGGCCACTTAAAGTAGTATAACATCAGGAACAGTGTATTGCACTACTAAAGCTAACTAGCATGTCCTATATGCTCTGTAAATACTATGTACAGATACCGAGATGGCACACCATGTACCTGTTTATTGCACTGTTTTATTGGATTCTATTAATATGTTGTACCACTGTATTTTTATTGGATTCTATTATATGTTGTACCACTGTATTGCACATCGTCGCGGGCAAGACCAGCCGCATTTCATTGTATACCTGTATGCCGTGACAATTAAAACTCTTGAATCTTGAAATCTTGAATCTTGAATCCAATTATAAATATAAGCATTCCAATGTGTTTCTAATGGCAAAGAAACATAATAGACACAACGTTTTTATTTGAAGCTCATTTGGTTCAAAAGTTTTAGCCGAAACCTTTTTCGGGGGGGGGGCGGCCATATTGATTTGGCCACCAGGTGGTCGCTGGCTCGGGCGCCCTGGCTGAATCATTAGAACATACTCTGAGCTACATCTGGACCAAATTTGGTGCTTTTGCACAAATTTGCACGAACATGGCCTAATATAGCCCTAAGGCCCCCAACTAAAAGCAGTCGGGGCAATGGCAAGCCGAAAAAGTTATTTGAAGTTTGGATTTTTTTTTTTACGACTGAGGTAGGTGGATTACATTTTTTGAGACTAAAGTACAGAAAAACGGTACCGTTGGGTACCGGTATCGAGTCACAGGTACCGGTACCGTACCGGTTCAAATGTGAACGGTACCCATCCCTATTGCTTATGTCCAGAGATTCCACCTTTGATAACTAAAGTAATGACACTTGAACCTGTTATATTATGTTTTGCCTTTTTAACCATGTCCCTTATCGCGCTGTCCTCTGGCACGAGACGCGCACTGAGAGCTGGCCAGTATACCGCGGGAATTTTTATGAAACATTCTGATATTTTCGCGGGCACGAGACCACTGCACAAGACCGGCGAAAATATCTCCATAACAGTTAAATACGCCTATACGGGCTACAGAGTAGGGATGCACCGATATGAAAATTTGCCACCGATACCGATTGTTCAACTAACACAATCGGCCGATACCGATATTTGTGGCAAAAAATATATAATAATAATATATATATATATATATTTTTTTTTTATGAAACTACTGTATATTTGTATGTCTCTAAATGTTTTGATGAATTGAAAATGGAGGACCCTTATGTAGAAAAGCCGAAAGTCTTTTTCTAGTCTTCATCCTCCAGTCCACTGAGCTGTACTGTATTGTACCCATTCTGCAATCTGCCAATAAAGTTCTCAATCAATCAATCAATCAGACAAATGCATAGAAAAGCTCCCACCATAACCATATAACAAAAAATTATATTATTGTTTATGAAAATGTTTTAGCCCTATGCTTGACTATTATTTTAGCCATGGCAACAAATAAAATAAATAAATAAATAAATAGGCTACACGTAGGGCTGGGCGATATGGCCTAAATATGATATCACGATATTTTCTGACCTTTCGGCGATACACGATACACATCACGATGTTTTTCCTTTTTTCCCCAAACAATTCATTATGAGGCTTACCAAGACAGTATTTGAGTTTGCAAGCGAACATTTTTTTTTTTATATATTTTTTTTTATTATTGCAAAACAAAAAATTATTAAAAGTCAGTACTCAACACACAATGCATAATGAAACTTTCAGTAAAGGTGGTTATAATATATGCAAGTACAGAAACAGGATAAAACAAAAATAGTCTATAATAACATTTTAGCCGTATACAGTGTATATCCAGCGAAATTACAATTATATAAATGTTAGTATATAATATACCCCTAATACCTATTTTCTAAAACCCTACACACATATGCTCCAGCTCAAACCCCCCCCTCCCAGACCCCCTCTTGGATAGTACCTCCATTATCCCTCACTCCTAACCAGACACCACCATTATAAGCTAGCTTTCAGGGGAGGAAACTAACTTTTTGGCTTACCAGCCAACTGGCGAGTATCTGATTTTTTTTACCAGACAAACTGATTTTTTACCAGCCCAAAAAAATCGCTAATTGTGATGAATGAATGAATGAATGAAAACTTTATTTAACAGATTGCAGAATGGGTACAATACAGTACGGCTCAATACATACAATTGTTAAGGGGATGCAGACCTGAGAAAGACGTTTGTCTTGTTTCCATCAGGGTCCCCCATTTTCAATTCATATAGACATATATGACATACATGACATACAGATAGTCAGTACTGCTACATCTATACATTTATGACATACCAGATTTGCAAATACAGTACTGTTTGTGATACAGAAGGAGTCAAGAAAAGGGAGTATATACATTTGACGTAGAAACTGTACATTGGAGGAGGTTGGGTGGGGGGGGTTGGGTACATTGGGATATTGACAACCATACTGGGTAATTTACATTGGAGGTGGTTGGGGGGGGGGGGGGCGGGATAATTACTTCTTTGTATGTCTTTGTCTAAATTGATTTTCAATCATAGTAAAAATCACACCGTGTCTCTACTCTTTAAAATATTTATTAGCATAAAACATTAATAACAGTCTCTACTCTTCACAATATTAGCATACAACATGTATTAATCACACTGTCTCTACTCTTCAAAATATTAGGATATCACATATTAACATGAAAGAGGGAACTATTCTGGACTGGGTTGGGCTGAACTAGGCAGTGAAAGATGCTGGGCTGGACTGGACTAGGTTGGACTGGTCTAGGTTGGACTGAGTTGGGCAGTGAAAGAACCAAGCATTTCACTGTAATGTAATAGCTAAATAAAACAACTTGACTTGTTACATTTGCACTCTGGTTGTATGCCAAATGTATTCTGGTTGTACTGTACTTGTGCTGTAAGATGACAATACATTGGAACCGAATCGACAACGCTAGGGGTTCAGCAGGTGTATTCTGAATGCCAAGTATGACAACATCACCGTTGTGAAGGGCATATGGGCGAGTGGTGATATGGGGGGAACCCCGGTAATAATAAAATGTCACTCGGCTGCATTTAAGCAAAGCCGCTCAGTATAGTCCACTATGTTGAACGCGCGTTATGGTAGCTTGTTACATGCTAGGTAGCTAGCCGGCTAATGCTGGTGCCTGGTTGACTTGTCATTCTCATCCGACTCGAAGGAGACGCGTCGCATGCTATTGTTCGCCCCCATGTCAGACCGCACTGATATCCGAAAGCGACGACACTACATGCAATTATTTTCATCCACTGATGTGTTTTTGTCTAAGTTTGTCTACGTTGTCAAGCCGGTGGCAGGAGTCTGTAGGTCCGCGCGCAGTGATCTGTCCACTTCCCCTAGATGGGCGGCATCTTCTAGAAAATGAGTGTTCATTGGAGGAGCTTAGAGCGCATCTGTACAACGATGATGTTCATTGGTTATGGTTGGATTGAGGCGCAAATGGGAGGAATCAAGGGGGGAGTCAGAGTTCGGCTTGTGCCAGTGAGCGAATCAGCAGATTGCAGAATGATTTTTTTGTTTGTTTTGTAATTACAAGTACTCGCCAGACTGGCGAGTGCTCTTCATGAATTACTCGCCAAACGTAAAAAATACTCGCATTTGGCGAGTAAAGTGGCCTAATTTCCTCCCCTGCTAGCTTTTATTCTCTCCACCACTTCTAACCACATTGACATTTTGGATTCATTGAGCCCCAGAATTCTTGCTGTAGATATTTCTTGATATATCACATCAAGATATGTAAGAAACCACACTTTTCGGCAAATTTTTTCCGGTTGAAACCAACGTGATGCGATCAGTTTTTTAGCTACTGTGATACCCGATAAAACCAATCTTTTTAGTTGTGGATTCACTGCAAACTCAAAAACATCATTCAATAGTAATACCGCGGGGTGTACAGGTATATTCCAAAATACGAGTGTTGATAATTGTTGGGATACATCTTTCCAGAATGCCTTAACTGGTGGGCAGTCCCAATACATGTGCATAAATGTTCCTTCGTCCCCATTTGTACATTGGGAGCATTTGGAGTCTTGTATAAGCCCCATTTTGCACAGCCTTATAGGAGTCAAGTATGTCCTGTGAATATAGTTCAGATTGATTTGTTGATGATCCGGGTTCCTTGATGTAAGTCGGACATTTGCCCAGGCTCCTTGCCAATCAAAGTCATATTCCAGGTCTGGTATATCCCTCCTCCAGACAGTGTCTATTTGAAGGGTTTCATACGAGGACGTTAGTAATTGATAATAAAAACTTGATACAAAACCTCCCAATGTATCTCTTTCATAGAAAAATTTGTGGTATCTGTGGTGTTCAATTGGTACTAGTAATGGAACACCGTGAGATCTCATACAAAGTCGTAACTGTATGTAAAAAAGCCATGTGGACTCGGTGAGGTTAAACTTTATACATATTTCGACATAACTACAGAGGCCCTTGTTATTAAAAATATCCCCTAATGTGTGTATGCCTTTCTCTTCCCATATAGGGAATCTTATAGGTCGCTTTCCCATTAAGAGTGCATTGTTATTGAATATGGGAGTGTGATTATGCCATTCTTGAGGTTTAGGATATTTCTTTTGTGTTTCCCGCCAAGTTCTGATTGCATGGGTAATTATTGGGCCAAATTCTCGCTCACAATGCTTGATTGAAAGTTTAGTGTGTGCTATGTCTTCCAGTCTCTGTGGGGCTACCATGTTTCCTTCTAATTCTCTCCAAGATACCAAAGCCTGGGGATCAGACCATATCTTCACTGGTCTTAAAGTGAAGGCCTTAAAATATTGTAAAAAATCTGGGACTGCCATGCCACCGTCTGCTTTATTTCTCTGTGCGGTGGATCTTTTTATGCGAGGTGGTTTGTTATTCCAAATAAATTTGTATGTGGAGGTTTGTAATCTTTTCCAGTAGCCCTCTGGAGGAGGTAACGGAAGCATTGAGCTGAAGAAATTGATTCTTGGTAATACATCCATCTTAACTATTGATACCCTTGCCTGTACTGAGTTTTTAAGTTTTGCCCACCTGTCCAGGTCGTCTTTGATTTTGTTCTGTATTTTTGTGTAATTGTGCTTCACCGTTTGTCTTATGGTGGGAAATATTTCCACACCCAAGCATCTGAAATGTTTGACCATAGGCATCGCACCTGGGAGGGTTGTGTCTTTTTTTGCACTGGTGTTAAGAGGAAGAAACGCCGACTTAGGCCAATTTATTTTAAATCCCGATAAATCACCAAAGTTTTCTATCAACTTGAGTATATGCGGCAATGTGTTGTTGGGGTTTTGCATGAACAATATTACGTCGTCCGCATATAAACTAATTTTAAGATGTGTGCCCTTGATTACTATTGGTTCTATGTGTTGGGATTGTCTTATAAATTGTGCTAAAGGTTCTAATGATAGATCGAATAGTCCGGGACTAAGAGGGCAACCCTGTCTGACTGAGCGTGATACCGGAAAGATATCGGAGATGAATGTGCCTGTTGTAATCCTGGCCGATGGGTCCTTGTATAGTACTTTAATCATATCAATGAATCCTTTTCCTAACCCCATCCTTTCTAATACTGCCCATAGAAACGACCATTCTAACCTGTCAAATGCTTTCATAGCATCCAGGGATAGTATCGCCTTAGGTGTGTTGTCCTCTTTGTCAGCATCTAGTACGTGCAGTATTCGCCTTATGTTATCATTGATCAGACGACCTTTTATGAAGCCTGTTTGGTCCGGATGGACTAAAGACGTCATATGCTTTTGCAATCTGATGGCTAATATCTTAGAGTACAGTTTGACATCGGTTCCAAGGAGGCTTAAAGGACGGTAACTACCGCACTCAGTGGGGTCTTTGTCTTTTTTGTGAAGAACTGAAATGAGTGCGGTATTTTGGTGTTTATGGAAACTTCCCTCTTTGACTGAGTATAAGATCATATTTAGTAATAAGGGTCCAAATATGTCCCAGCAAGAAATGTACATTTCTGATGGGATACCGTCAATTCCCGGAGCCTTGCCGTTTTTCATTCCGGATATGGCCTCCTTGAGTTCTTCTAATGTGATCGGTACTTCTAACTGTTTAGCGTCTTCCTCCGTAATTTTAGGGAGAGTAATTTGATTAAGATATGTGTCTAATTTGTCTTGATCAAAGGTCGTTTCTGAATTATATAAATCGGAGTAGAATTCTTTGAATGTATCGTTTATTATTTTGGGTTCTGTTACTAGAGCTTGTTGTTTCCTAATGGCAGTTATATCTGCAAATTTTGCATTAATTCTTAGTCGCATGGCTAATAGGTGACTAGGTTTAGAGCCTTGGAAGTACTGCTGTTGTCTTGTGCTGCGTATTTGCAATTCCGATTTTTGTCTGTATATTGCTTTGATCTCTGTCTTTAGAATGTTTACTTGGTTTTCTAGTCTAGTAGAGTTGTTGTATTTTAAAGAATTAAAAAGCGTTGAGTAAAGCGTTTCCATTTCAGATAGTTTTGTGTTTTGATTTTTGCGCAATATGGAGGAAAATCTATCCGAGAAATCCTTAATCATAGTCTTTACCGACATCCATAATATTCTGGGATCTTGCACCGAGTTAGTATTATCCCGTAGGAATATTGCGAGGGCTTCTTTAATTTGTGTAATGAATTCATTGTTGTTAAGCAGCATAGAATTAAAATGCCATCTTGGGGCCCGGGAAGATAGTGTACCAAATGTTGCTTTCAGGATTAAGTAGCAGTGGTCTGATAGCGCATTGGGTGTCATTTCCACTTCATATTTATCAAATATTCTCGGGGATGCAAAGACGTAATCAATTCTGGATAGTGTGTTGTGTCTCGACGAACGACAGGAGTACTTGCGGGTCATGGGGTTAAGTGAACGCCATAAATCAGTTACCCCTGTTGATTTCGACCAATCTTTTAATGCTTTAGATGAATTTTTTTGTTCGCTGGAAAAGGTAAGGTAAGTTTTGTCCATCCTTGGGTTCCAAATGGCATTAAAATCCACACCTATTATATATGAGTATTCAGGATGGTTTAACATTTCTTCGGTTAGTGAAGTGAAGAAACCCACTTCGTACAAATTTGGGGCATATACCGCTGCTAATGCAATTTTCCTGTTATTGTGTATAATCCTAGCTATAGTTATGCGCCCCTCAGCATCCGACCATACCCCTTTCAATTCGATATTTAATTTGCGTCTGACGACTATGGCTACCCCTCTAGTTCTCGTAACAAAAGAAGAGTGACTAATATTATGGGATATGTTATCCGCTAACGTATTTATGTCTTCCTCTAAAATGTGCGTTTCGCTTAATAAAGCCAAGTCCACATGTTCTTTTTTCATCAGTGTGAGCACGCTTTTGCGTTTGTGTTGTTTGTTTATCCCTCCGGTGTTCCATACCATTATATTCAAACTAGCCATAATCTATGCATGTTTTTGGTAATGTTTCTGGAGTGTGAAGCTACAATAGATGTACATCCAATTAATGAGGTCCCGTTGAGAGCTGAGCTTAAAAACATATATATATACAAATAAAAATCCCCTAATTTCCCCTCACCCAGAAAGTCGTACAGGCCTGTGTTCCAAGAACACATCCTCCGCGATTGACTTTCTCCCCTAGTCCACCGGATTGCCCAAACTGAGCATTGTAATCTTAATCCTATGCTAATTGCCATAGGATCTAACATTTCCATTCTATTGCAATAGAATGTCGCTTTTGGTCTTGCACCTTCCCTTACTGTAATGAAGTGTTGTGATAAATGACAGAAAAAATTAAATAAACAATAAAAATTAAAAAAAAGAGAATAAACCATTATCGACATTCATTTGAACCCTCTACTAACGTGTGGAAAAAAGGAAAAAAGGAAAAGATTGTAGAGCAATATTGACACCTTAATGTGAAGAACATTGGAAAAGAACAATGCAAGTTAAAATATATTTTAAAAAATATAGATTAATGAGAAGAAAAAATTAAATAAAATAAAAATCAATGGAAAGATATAGATAAGGAATGAGAGATAGAATAATTATCAACGTGGAGAAGCCACTAGTCTCGAATTAACATATTAGATAAGATAGAATAGAAAAGCAGCGCCTTTTAGAGCTTCAATGTGCCTTCAATGGAGTGATTACTTAAATTGTTAGAATAACCTTGTAGTGTTCATACGTTTAAGTGTGGTTAATTTTTAAAATATTATTAAAGACTGATAGAACTTCATTTAATTTGTTATCTGCTATGTGTATACACACCGGATGTTTATTGTTAGAGTTGTAGGCTTCGTTGTCATGGTGCCTTATATTCTAGAAGGTTGTAGAGTATGCTAGTGCCTATACTATTTTATGTTCCAGAATGATCTAAGAGACCCAGGGCATTTGAGCGATAAACCCAGAATATTCCAGATAGATCTTTTTGCAATGATATGTATTTGTCTCCTCCAAGACCAGAGTCTGAAATTATAATGTATTATGAATCGTATTATACACAATACACATTGTTATAGACGGCTTGCATATCGTCTGCTACCTTGATGAACACAATAAAGTCATTCTAACACTGGTATACAATGAGAAAGAGGCTTATATGTTTCCGACACTTTCGCCCTGCCTTGGGTTATTTGCTCCAATTCGATTCAGAAAATCCTCAGCTTCCATAGGTGTGTGTATATCTGACCTGCGACCGTCACTGCCCACGAATGATAACAGCGCTGGGTATGATAGCCTTGGCTTGTAACCGGCTTTGAACAGCTTTTGCATCACAACTTTGTATGGTAGACGTCGGTTGATGGCATCTTTGCTCAAATCTTCGTAGATAAATATTGGTTTACCATCATAACTCAGATTCCCACGTTGGTTGCGAGCATATTTGATGATGTCATCCCTTGTTGTAGTCTTCCGCAGGGTGACAATGATGACTCTTGGCCCGTTGCTTCTTTGCCCCCGAGAACCGATTCTGTAAACTTGTTCCACTTCTGGCACTTTGTTTGGATCGATGTTATTCAAGATCGTTGATAACACTGTTGGAAAGTTGGGATCATCGCAGTATACTGCTTCTTCAAGCCCTACAATGCGGATGTTATTCCGCCTGTGGTAGCGTTGGGTTTCTAGTTGCCTCTCCGCCGCTTCGTTTTTAAGCCCTTGTATTTCACTCCGATATTCTTCTTTCACTCTTTCCATCTCATTCCCCATCTCTGTCATGCCACCTTCGCTCGCCTTGGCTGCCTTTGTGATTTCTGTCACCGAATTCTCCACTGACGTGATTCGCATTGACTGTGCATCGATCGCTTTCTTGACTTCTTCTAATTTCTCATCGATGCGATCGAATTTAGCATCGAGCGCCTTGATGTGTGTAATCTGTTCTACCATCAGGTTAGTCAGTGTGTTGAAATCGGGTGGAGTGGTAGTACTGCTTGCTTCAATTGGCGGCATAGATGCAGTGACGGTGACGGTGGAATCTTTTGCTATTGGTATTCTTTTATCCAGATATTTGGCTGCTCTCTCTTTCACGGAGCTTGATTCTGTCCCTTCTGTTATGTTGGTATCTATTAACTCTCTTTCGGGGACCGTAATCGATGTTCCCGGTAAATTTTCCTCTTCATTCTCCTCTTCGGAGCTTGTCGCCGTCGGCTCAGAACCAGCGTCGGTTAGGACGCGTTTTCTTAGTTTTGATACGTCCTGCGCCGCTGAAGTTACCGTAGTTTGTTTCCCTACCGTCCTTCTACCTTTAACCATTTTGTCTTTTGATATGATTAGTAGAGGGTCTTATCAATACATACGATGTGGTCTATTCTCTTTCCTTACTGTCCAAATAATGTTTTTAAACGAAATTAGCGTTGGTGGGAGCGGAGCAATTGCAAAATGCGTGCACTACATATTGTGCTAAACTGGAAGCGAACATTAAAGACAAAAGACTCATGCATTTAGCATTTTTATATTATATATTAGATTTAGATTATTGGATTCTTAAATTATATATTTAGCATTTTAGCCTTTCGTTTTTTTAGATTATATATTAGATTAGATTTAGATGATTAGATTACATATTGTAACTATTTATTTATTTACATGTATGTATATATTTATTATTTGAACGGCTTAAGGCTATATCTGTACTTGATGTTTGTTTGTTGTGTTGCATACTTGAAATAAACTTCAATCAAATCAAATCAAACCCCCCCTCTTAAAAACAAAAACCTGTGTTTAACCTAGCCATCTATAAAACATCATGCTAAAACTGAAACAAATGTCCTACTCCCCTAAAGAAAGAAATACATAGCAAACATGACTCAGTTATCCAATAGTGCTGCTGCTTTTTATTTTGTTAAAATCTTTTAGTTAATAAGACTAAAAGACTACAATATATATGACTACAAGGGCCAGAAGCAGACTTCATGACGGCTTCCTGTCCTCTCATTCCATTTTCGGTTTTCCGGTTAACGTTACATTTTCAACAACAGATTGCTGCTAATTAAACACTTCATGGAAATGGAGTAATGTTAACGTTATGTCGAGTTCATACGTGTAGTGTAGTATGAACTCGACATAACGTTAACATTACTCCGTGTCCACTGTTGCTGCCACTGTTGCGTCGCAGATGGATGGTACACTCTGTTAGCTCCGTAGCTAATCCGCTCATAGACTAACTTACCGATTGCAGTACCGTTAACGTCGGAGCTTACTCCTGGGTTTCAGGGGGCATCCCTAGCACCGAGCCACCGCCTCTCTGTCTCTGGCTAGGTGTGTGCGCTTGCGTGCGTGTAGATGACATAATTTGGGCAAGTGTGTGTGACTGACTTTTTTTTTCCTGTGAGAGGGAGAGGAAAGCATTTAGCACTGCGCTTGTAAGTCTCATCTCAGCCGCGGCGGCCTCTAACGCGAGGGCAAAACATCACGATATCCACGATACGTTTAAAAAGTGTATTGTTAATGAACTGTACCCGATATTTATATAATATCGTCATATCGCCCAGCCCTAGCTACACGGCTCTCTTTTTGTGTTACAAATTGTGCTCACCAATATGAACATAGGCCTCTTTACTTACTTAAAAAAAGGAAACATCAAGAAATATGTTTATGGTATTAATTCCACCATGCCATGGTGCACCATCTCTCTCTCTATGACTCTGCTCTCAACCAAAGCAATGCAACAGAACAATTTTGATTGACAGTCGATTCTGCCAATTACGTCACACCGCTTGCACCCGCCTCCTGCTGTTCTTACCACCAATCGGCAAGCGCGTATTCGTTTTTTACTTCTGCGTGTCCGCCATTGATTTTGACGAGAGCCAACAACAAAGCTACTAACGTTAGCTCCCCGCGGCCGACGAGTAGATTACCAGCACTCCGCAGGATGACTAAACAAGGCATAATGATTTTACTGTAACGAATGTTATAATAAAAGCCTTTCCATACATCTGTCTGATTGAAAACTTTAACAGACCGCAGAATGGGCACAACTCAGCACGGGCTGAGATATGAATGAGCAATGCTTGCCATCTATCTAGGTCGCCCTCAGACGTTGTTATGGTCCGGTAAATACACTGATGCTATTGAACGTGTAACTATATAACGTTAATGCCACAAAACTAATGCCTTTGTTAATCATAAGTAGTAACTTTGATGCAATAGCGTGTGTGTGGGGGCGGCGTTGTGCAGGTCGCTTGACTGAAACTTTTCAAAGTTTTAACGTGTGGGCCAGATTGACGCGACACAAATTGATGGATATTTATCGGCTACTGCCATCGGCACATTTGAGCTTATCGGCCGATACCGATACCCGACCGATATATCGGTGCACCCCTACTAAAGAGTTATGATAATAATAATAAATGTAACGAGTGATCCTAATAAAATGTCTATTCGATTCATGCCTGTTAAAGGTGCTATGCATTATAAATGTCATTTTTCAGTCTCTAGCATTGTATTATAGTAATAGGAGTTCGTATCAATGTGTTTTTGGGCCTAAATACTATATTGGCGAATTCCTCAGCTACAGCCCATCCCCTCTTTGCCTCTAGTAAATCAGGTCATGTTGATTTGACGACCTGGTGCACGTCACAGGGCGCTGTTTATAGCGCACGGTGATGTGATTGGCTCTGTGGTTTTAGTAATGCCCGCCTCCATTCTTGCTACCTGCAGGGTGGAAGGTTTGTCCAGAAGATCACTAATCAGCTGATGCGGTTCCCTCGGTCTTCGACAGACAGACCGGCGTTAGCTCTCGGGACTCGGGAGCGATCGCTAGCTACTTAGCACCAGCCGGGGCCGGCGTTAGCAACCGGGAGCGTCGTTGAGCATTCAGCCTGCTGGCTACCTAGATCCACTTCAACCAGCGTCGCGGAGCATTCAGCCTGCTGGCTACACAGCTTGTCGGTGTGCTAATAGCCTCTGCAAGCTAACGGTAGCTGGCTAAACAGCTTGTCGGTGTGCTGGAGCCTTTGCAAGCTAACGGTAGCTGGCTACACAGCTTGTCGGTGTGCTGGAGCCTCTGCAAGCTAACGGTAGCTGGCTCCAGGCTATTAGCACATCGACAAGCTGCTGGAGCTCCCAACGCTCGGCTGGTTGAAGTGGATCTAGGTAGCCAGCAGGCTGAATGCTCCGCGACGCTCCCGGTTGCTATCATGTGCAGGTCCTCTTCTCAGACCTGTGTGGCAAAGCACTGCACACGCATCATGCAAGCTACACATCGCTGCATGTTGATCAATGGTGGCCCACTCGGTGCATCACAGTGGGCTACTATTGTGCTAACAACAACCGCGGTGTCCGGCTTGTCGGCCGGCATGAGTGCTCGATTTGGGGTGGTTCTCTCCTCCTTGTGTGCCCCCGTTCTCGCGGGTGTCCTGCCGGGGAGCTTGTGGACGCGACAACAGCGGCGGCCGTAGCGTTAGTTAGCTCATAGCTATTGTGTACCACTAGCGTTACGGCGGGCTCGAGCACCCTACGGCTGCCGCCGTTGTCGCGTCCATGGGCTCCCCGGCAGGGTACCCGTGGGGACGGGGGTGTACAGAGAGGAGAGAACCATTTTGTGTCGGGCGTGCATGCCGGCCAGCGAGCCGGACGTCGGGATATGTTGTTAGCACAATAGCTACCAAGCTAAGCTATGTTAGCTTCTAACGGTGTATACACAATATGTACAACGCCACAATGATTTACATTATTACAAATATGGTAACGTGGTTGTGGCTTTTACAAATAGTGGTAACATATATATAGATAGACAGTACTGCTACATCTCTATATTTATGACATACCATATTTGTATTGCTACAGTACTGCTCAGTACTGCTATGATGGAGACCAGAGAAAGACTTTCGTCTTGTTTACATCAGGGTCCCCCAATTTCAATTCATGGTAACATATTATATATATATAGATAGACAGTACTGCTACATCTCTATATTTATGACATACCATATTCGTATGTAACCTGAAACCTAATCTCTGACGGGGAGATGGGCGGAGCTATTTGGTGGGTGGCTGTCACTCAAAGCATTCTGCTAGTATGGGTGGAGCCAAGCCAATAATAGCCTGCTTTCATGAGGCTGAAAAATGCTGGTTTTGAGTACAAGATTAGAAATATTAAACAATGATTATTTTTGGAATAAAAATTACAGATGTGTTACATAGACTCACAGGAAGTGTGTAAAGTTGCCCAAATAGTGCTAGGAATAGCAGTGCATAACCCCTTTAAACAAGTAAAAAAACTATGTAAATATGTTGTTAAAAATGGTACAAATATTCATCTGGTGACATTCTTCATAGCATTAACACATTTAGTGACCCAGAAAATGTGTAGTTTGACACCAAAATTGATCTTCTATGTTCAACATTCTAACAACAAACCCTAACCCAACATTCACATTTTTGGCAGTTGTTAGAATGTTCGACACATTTGTACCACATGCACAAACCTGCTTGATTATTGCCCAAAATAACATGCAAGTTGGACAAAGTGGGTATGTCTGGAAAGAAGAGGCTTGTGGGTACCTATAAAACCAATGTTCATTCTGATATATTCATGTGAACAGCCAAGGGACCTTTTGGAAGATGAGCATGGCAGTTTTTTCTAGGTGAAAATTGAACATAATTAAAACACCCTTCCCAACAGTTGGGCTTAATGAGATACCAATGGAAAGCTTAGCTTCTCTAGTTTACAGGGATATCAATACATTTGTGTTCGCTCAAATATTGAGCGCGCTATGGACCAAGATATTTATTAATGGGCAGAACCTTGATTTTACATGGCGGCCATCTTGAAATCCATCATGATGACGTGGCCCCTACCCCAAAATGAAAGCTATGATGATGAGGAACACGTGGGAAAACTGTGGTGCTTTTGTCCGGCACGTCCACATCCTTCTCAAATCTGGTGCTAAGCCACAAGGGCAAGCCCTTGTTTGCCAAGATAAAGCAACATACAGCCTCAGGTGATCCGTAGTTATGCCCAGGGCCAGCACGGTGCAGCTTCTAAATTACTTTGTTTATATGCCTTGGAAAAATACCGTATCCAGGGGAGGAAATTAGGCCACTTTACTCGCCAAATGCGAGTATTTTTTACGTTTGGCGAGTGATTCATGAAGACCACTCGCCAGTCTGGCGAGTTGACAGTGCCACGAGAGCACTGCACAAGACCCGCGGACATATATAATGTTTAATAAAAGTTCCCGCAGTACTGGCCAACCCGCGGACATATATAATGTTTAATAAAAGTTCCCGCAGTACTGGCCAACCCGCGGACATATATAATGTTTAATAAAAGTTCCCGCAGTACTGGCCAACCCGCGGACATATATAATGTTTAATAAAAGTTCCTGCAGTACTGGCCAACCCGCAGAAATATAGAATGTTGAATAAAAGTCCCGTGGTACTGGCCATCAGTCAAGGAAGCACTCGCAAACAGATAACGTTAAACACAGAAGATGGAAAACAGACAGACTGAGCAACGGGGAACTGCATCCAACCCTAGTACAACTCTCGAGTCCAAGGCAAGGACACATTTAAATTACAGAGGTGTATGTTAGTCTATTGCGCACCGGACTACGACGTAAGGTTAGACATTTTATTTCATGCTCAAAAGCCCCTGGCTTGCACATCGCAGTCACGAAAGGGGCTAGCTCAACCAGTGCACAACAGCAGACCAACCCAACTGACGTTACCACAACACTTGACGGAACTTCACAGCACTGTCGTAAGGCCACCGTGCCGTCTTAAAGGCACAGTGAACACTCGGATGCATACACAACATTGACGTGGCTTGACAACCGAGGTTCAAAGTTAACTTGATTGACTGATTGAAAACTTTATTAACAGATTGCAGAATGGGTACAATACAGTACGGCTCAATACACACAATTGTTAAGGGGATGCAGACCAGAGAAAGACTTTCGTCTTGTTTACATCAGGGTCCCCCATTTTCAATTCATCATAATAACATATGACATACACGACATACAGATAGACAGTACTGCTACATCTATACATTTCACATCTATCTATCTATACACTTCACAACATACTTCGGTTTTTTTCTTTCACTGCCCAACCCAGTCCAACCCAGCATCTTTCACTGCCCAGTTCAGCCCAACCCAGTCCAGAATAGATCCCTCTTTCATGTTAATATGTGTTATGCTAATATTGTGAAGAGTAGAGACTGTTATTAATGTTTTATGCTAATAAATATTTTAAAGAGTAGAGACACGGTGTGATTATTACTATGATTGAAAATCAATTTAGACGAAGACATACAAAGAAGTAATTATCACAATTAGCGATTTTTTTTGGCTGGTAAAAAATCAGTTTGTCTGGTAAAAAAAATCAGATACTCGCCAGTTGGCTGGTAAGCCAAAAAGTTAGTTTCCTCCCCTGACCGTATCCATTTAGCTTTTTGAAATTTTACTCAAAATAGCGTGCTGGTGTTCGCTACAAAGCGATCGGCGGTCAGAGATTCGGAACGCAGATGTTTGCTTTACTCGGCCTGCGGGAGCAGGATGATCATGTGAATGATGTGATTGGCTACATTATTTAACCTGAGCCTATGCGTGATTGGTTACCGCCTTTACCTGGAATGTTAAACACTGCCACCGATTATTTGACACCTTCGTCGTTGACACCGCGGCCAGCGGGCTGCAGCACAAGACACACACAATAGCCAGCAGCCTGCGCATATATATAAATTTCAAGATTCCCAGCATAACGATTTGGGTAGGCATAGCCTAGCCTGGCTGCGTGAATATTTTAGGCAACCAACTTGTGTTTAGCGTTTCTCTGATTGGCCAATACGCCCATGTGACCACGGCAGCGCGAGAGAGCGGAAATAGGCTGTCTATTGCCATTCTCTAAGTCAAACTCTAACCTTAACCAGCTCCTTAACAGCGCCTAAACTTAACCCTTCTAACCTTAAGCAACTCCGAAACAATGCCTAACCTTAACCAACTCCGAAACAATGCCTAAACTTAACCGGCGAAATGAATGCACGTTAAAAAATATTGCCATTCTCTAAGTCAAACTCTAACCTTAACCAGCTCCTTAACAGCGCCTAAACTTAACCCTTCTAACCTTAAGCAACTCCGAAACAATGCCTAACCTTAACCAACTCCGAAACAATGCTTAAAGTTATGCCTAAACTTAAAGGATAACTCCACTATTTTGGGAAATTAGCTTATTTAACATCTTCCCTGGAGTTAGACAAGAAGATGCATACCTTTTTTGTCTCTGTGCGTGCATTTTAGCTTTGGGAATAGATGCTCCGTTAGCATAGCTTAGCTTCATCACTGGAAGTGAGGCAGGACAGTAGCCTTACAGTGCCTTACAGTGTATTGCAAGGTCTGACATTGACCAAACTTGATATGCATGACCTTGGTGGGCTCTAGGTCAACTCCTGAAAAGGGGGTCAATGTCAGACCTTGCAATCAAAAGTTAGGGGCGCACTGAAATTATGGCAAGGGTTATTAGCCCCCTAACTTTTGATTGCAAAGTCTGACATTGACCCCCTTTTCAGGAGTTGACCTAGAGCCCACCAAGGTCATACATATCAAGGTTGGTCAATGTCAGACCTTGCAAGGCACTGTAAGGCTACTGTCCTGCCTCACTTCCAGTGATGAAGCTAAGCTATGCTAACGGAGCATCTATTCCCAAAGCTAAAATGCACGCACAGAGACAAAAAAGGTATGCATCTTCTTGTCTAACTCCAGGGAAGATGTTAAATAAGCTAATTTCCCAAAATAGTGGAGTTATCCTTTAACGGCGAAAGAATGCGAATGCAAGTTAAAACAAAAAAAAAAAAAAAAAAAATTGAAGGGAATCGAACTAGCCAGCAACGAGCCGTAGGATCCAAAGCCATGCAGCGTTGCCAATTGAGCTATTTCTGGATACTGAATAAGGGGCGGTTACTGGCATAGCTGCCGCGACGGAGCTCCGCGGCCGCCGCGGGGGCGTGGCTAGAAGCAAGTTGGGCGTGGTTAGACACAAGTTGGTTGCCTTATTTAGGCAGCCTGGCCTTATATACACGCGCCTATGCATATATGTTATGATGAATTGAACCCTGATGTAAACAAGACGAAAGTATTTTATCTGGTCTGCATCCCCTTAACAATTGTGTGTATTGAGCTGTACTGTATTATTGTACCCATTCTGCAATCTGTTAATACAATTTTCAATCAATCAATCAATCAATAGTTGTAAGAAAGAATATCGAAATCGGCACGTCAGACCTTTATAAAGAAAAACGGAATATTACCATAATGGGATAATAATATGCTATTGCTATTGAAACCTACCACCAGACCGTTTTCATTGTGAAGTCAGTCTGTGTGATGGTAGGTTGTATCTCTACATGAAGCCACAGGGCGCGTGGCCCTGCACGGCCCCCCAGTCTGACCACCAGGGCTCGAGCTGGGAGCTTCCCCCCGGCAGGTGCAGTGTCTAGCTTAGCTTGGTTATTATCTACCAACAAGCTGGTTAAATTAACACAATGACAGAGTTAGTATTTGCTAAACATTTCCCCATTTACATGAAATGCCAATGCAGCACAGGCACAGCCAGGCAATACGATACGAAACCGGCATGATGACAGCTAACGTTGGAGCCAGTGTTAGCCGGCTAACCTACGTAGTGTGCTGCGTGCTCGCTGCTAGCTCGGTGTAGCCTGCTGTTGGCTAGAGGGTGCTGCTGCTAGCCGTCCCATTCAAAGCCGCCTGTCTCTCCTTAACAACACGAGGCAATGTTTAACACACGTACGCCACATACATTAATTATTCGTGAGCCGAAAACCCAAGCTGTCAGTTGACATTAACGGGACTTACTGTTGTGTTTGTCGGTGATGATGGACCGGGCCGGTGGGTGGGTGGGTGACTCGCGTGCTGCTCCAGCAGTGAGAGACACTGGGTGATGATGGGGAGGGAGGAAGGAGCGGTGTGGTGGCGCGCGTGGGGGACTTGAAGGAGGAAGGAGGGAGGGGGAAGGGGGGCATCGACTGTCAATTATACCTTTTCCAACCAAAATAAGACTTTCATATTTGAATTGTCTGGGTGGTACATAGGCTATCCATTAAAAACTTAAAAGCCAACAGTCAACTCTGTATATAACCCATGACTCTGTACTATAAGACTTGATTGATTGATTGATTGAAAACTTTATTAACAGATTGCAGAATGGGTACAATACAGTACAGCTCAATACACACAATTGTTAAGGGGATGCAGACCAGAGAAAGACTTTCGTCTTGTTTCCACCAGGGTCCCCCATTTTCAATTAATCAGGACATATATGACATACATGACATACAGATAGTCAGTACTGCTACATCTATACATTTATGACATACCAGATTTGCAAATACAGTACTGTTTGTGATACAGAAGGAGTCAAGAAAAGGGAGTATATACATTTGACGTAGAAACTGTACATTGGAGGAGGTTGGGTGGGGGGGGTTGGGTACACTGGGATATTGACAACCATACTGGGTAATTTACATTGGAGGTGGTTGGGGGGGGGGGGCACACTGTATAAACAAGCAAAACTGTACATTGAGGGGGGGGAGACTCTGTACAAACAAACAAAATTGTACATTGGACTATTGACAAAACCATACTAGGTAAATGACTGTACATTGGAGGGGGTTGGGTTAGGATATTTACAGGGGCCAGTGTTGAATTGCAGTCTCCCGTAGGTGTCTCTTGAGAGAGGTTTTGAAAGTGGGTAGTGATCCACATTCCTTTACAGCTTTGGGTAGGGCGTTCCACATTGATGTGGCATAATTGCGAAACGTGTTTAGTCCCTTATTTGAGCCGAATCTGGGTTTAACATGATTTGTGGAGCTCCCTCTGGTGTTGTGATCGAGGTAATCACTGACCTTTGGGAAGTATTTTGCCATGTACATGGGTACCTTGGTCGTGTAGTGTATCTTGTAGACCAGGCCCATTGCAAGTTGCTGTACTCTGTCATCTACTCTAAGCCATCCTAGGTTGTCAAAGTGGGCAGGGGTGAGGTGGGTTCTAGGAGAAAGGTCAAGCAGTAGTCTGACCAGTTTGTTTTGAGATGTTTGTAATTTTGTTTTTAGCGCCTTTGAGGTGCTTTGGTACCATGAGGTGCAAGCATAGTCGTAGTACCCCTGAATGAGTGCTCCTGCCAGAGTCTTCAGGGTATTCTTGTTTACCAGAGAGGAGATCCGGTACAAGAATCGAGTTCGTTGGTTGACTTTTTTTATTACATTGGATGCCATTTTGTCACAGGAGAGATTAGCCTCTAGGATGGAACCCAGGTAGGTAATTTCATCTTTCCTTGTGACAATATTGTCACCCACTGTAACTGAGAAGCCGTCGGTCTTGCTGAGTTTGTTATTTGAACCGAAGAGAATGGACTCTGTTTTGCCCATGTGTAATGATAGTTTGTTATCAGCGAGCCATATGCAGCAGACATAACTCTGTACGATAGCATGTACACTAATGCTGTACTGTATACGACCGTATAGATTAATTATTACCATATATATTTATCCACATGTTTACACATACCTGCATATATAATAACCCTTGTTACATATCCCTTACGTACTCTTTACTAGTTACGCTGCTGGCCAGTATGACTTACTATCAGTGTCTTTATACCTTTATCACAGTACATAATAATACTACAAGTCTGCACATCTGATTAGGACTATCACTCAGTAGCACTCATTTTTCGAGTTTACATTGTATATTACTTTACTGTTACATTTGCACTCTGGTTGGATGCCAAACTTATTTTCATTGTGCTGTAGGCCTACTTGTGCTGTATCATGCCGATAGATTTGAATCTAATCTAAAGAGACTTGTCAGTGTTCACGGCTTTGATTAGACTCTTCTGGGAGTAACAGATGACTCAAAACCTCCATGCTTGTCTAATTCTGACCCATGTCTTCGCTTTGCGTTTCCTGTCTCTTGAGAAAATACATTTGAATCTGCTTTTGATGCATTTAGTTGTATTTGAATTAAAAACGGGTTTAAATCGGATTGTATTCCTCTAAATTTCCAACGTATCTTAAAGAGATTTTCAAACCCTTTACTTTGTGTCTCGTGGCTATATAACACAGATGCTATAGAATGAGCTCCAAAATAAGAAACTGCAAGTAGAATATATAGAACAATAATTGCCCAATATTTACCGTGCCCTAGCTGCCATACCTGGTTCTTGCTTCCAGACTTGTTCTTAACTTAAATACTTGATTTTGATGATGATGTTATCATACAGACACATATCCATTTGTTAGCTTCCTTTCAATTGCTTGCCATTAAACACTTAGTCATGCTCAAATCAAATCAAATGTATTTGTATAGCCCGAAATCCCAACGAATTTAGGGCGGCTGGGTATAGCGCAGCGGACTAAGCGCCTGCCTACCACCGCAGAGACACTGGTATCGAATCCAGCTGTCAGCGGTACCTCCGGCTTGGTCGGTCGTCCATACTAACCAATTGGCAGTGTTAGCGGGTGGGAAGCCGGCAGGGTGTGTATCCTGGTCGTTGTAAACAGCGACTCCTACAGGTCGGTCGGGGCGCCTGCTCAGCGAGGGAGGGAACTGGGGGAAGTAGTGTGAGCCTCCCACACGTTACGCTCCCCCAGCGAGAGTCCTCGCTGTCAGGTGAAAAGAAGCGGCTGGCTGACTCCACATGTATCGGAGGGGACATGTGAGATTGTCTTCAACCCTCCCTAGACCGGCAAGTGGGGGGCAAATGCGCGCAATGACCAGGTAGGGGAGGGGGGAATTGGCATAACGACTAAATTGGGATGGGAGAAAAAATACCGAAAAAAAGGAGAAAAAATTCACACATGTTCTTCCTGTGCGCCCAGAACAGTTCAGTCAGTATTTGTGAACGTGCACCTCTCTCCTAACCTAGAATAAACCCTCCAAACTGGGATGTCGGGGCTGCTCCATAGACAATGAATGAAGCCCTGCATGAGGCCATACAATGTTTGTGTGAGCTCAAATAAAATAAAAAAAACTCAAATTAGGTTTAATTCTGGTTCAGACCAGAGCTCACACAAACTTTATGGCCTCATAAATTAATTTGGTGGAAGAGATGAGGAGATGGGAGCACATGCATGTCATAGGTTACTCCTATAATTTATCTAAACCAGTTTGTCTCCATACTCCACAATGAGCAATGCCACTCTTGCTTTGCCCCATAACTGCTCCAGGGACACTGCACTGTGGGCAGCCCTGCACTCTGACCTCTCTAATGAAATGCATGTGTGTGGAGGACTGTGTGTACGTGTAACTAGGAGGGACATGTGAAAAGACTATTTAAATTGCCTTGTGTGTATTGACAATAAAATAATCTTCGACTCCATTTTTTATCCAATTGTTGATTTAATACACCTGGCAATGCAGTTGGAGGCATCACTGATGATGTGCCCTGGAGTCAGTGGGTGTCTTAGGTCTTTCAGTGTCAGACAGCCTCAGGCGGATGACCCAAGAGGTTGATCAGTCCTCAAATTGTGTTGTAGTAACATTAGCTCTCTCCCATGCATCAAGTATCTTGATCCAAAGTCATCTCGAGGCCTCTTCTTCAGTTGCCTCTCTGCTCTAGTCTAGTGCATCATGCCTTTTGAGTTTGTAGGCTCTGTATTAGAAAGGGATTGCCCTGCGAAGGCCATACACCTACTTCCACTGGTGTACAGCCTGGCATGTGGTGGTCACTGACCAGCCCCTAGTTCTTAGGACTTCTTCCTCTCAAACGTTTCTGGGGGGGGGGGACTTGAGCCGTTTGTTCTGGTTCGCCAACAGCTTCGAATCCCAGCCACTCTGGCGAGAAGCCCGATTGCTGCATCTGGAGTTGACCTTGGTTGGTCTCAGGCTCTGATGAAGCTGCTGGTCTGTTTTGTGGTCCCCGTCTGCTTGCTTGTTTTAATCCAGGTGTATATAACCTAGGGCTGGGCGATATGGCTAAAACGTTATCACGATAACGATATAATGTTATCATATCACTCGATATCGATAATTATCGATATTGTTACGAGTATACTCGTTATTGGCCGCCATGCGTTGAGTGCCAAGATCGTTATTTCTTTTATTAGCTATTGGCATTCATAATTCATCCAGGAAGCCTCCGGGAGCCAGCTGGACCCTGTCTGATATTGCAACGCCTCAATACCGCCGCCTGGTGGATTTCGGGCGAGTTACACTCCTCTAAACCGGAAGTGGCGCTCGGTGCATCGGGGAAAAGGCTCCGCCAGAGATATCTTGTAACGTGGATCAATATACACACCTCGAGTGCATTGGACCGCTTTCGAGACGCAAGAATCAATATGCTTTCGGCGTTTATTGCGTCATACAAACGGAAAATGGATCTAGCAGATCGACGTCAAATAATTTGAATTTTTCGGCCAGAGGTAAGAGGAATCTAACGTTATTTCCAGCTCGATTGAACATTTATTTCATTGCAATCTGTCCGATCAACGTATGGTGTCTTACTAAAGAAAGCTGTTAGTGACAATCAAGGAATCATAAACGACCCCCCCCCCCTTTCCTTCACGCATGATGGAGCATAATGTATAGCGATCATATCCATTTGAAATTTTTAATATAGCGTGTATAGGGACGAAACGCCAATCGATAATGTATAATACGTGCCAGGGCCTATATCGCGCGTTCTAGGAATTACTGCTATACAGTCTAGTAAAAACATACTTATATTCTCGACGGTACTAACACGACAATGTATGAATGGAAAAATATAACGTTCCCACATCCGGAACGATAGATACCCGATGTTGAATGGGCCATAGTAATGTCGATATAGCTATAATATTTAAAAAGTTATAGCCCTGCAAAGAAGGTGAGCCACTCCATAGGCTTACAGCACTGGCAGAGAGTGGTAAAGATGGACATACTGCATGGCACCCAATGTGTTAAGTTGCAGGCAAGAAAGACAAGTCTGTCCACTGTCTCTTGCAGGTCACAAAAAATATATATATTTTTTTAAATTATCGATCGATATCGATTATTAAATATATCACGATAATCATCGTTATCGTTTTATCGCCCCCAGCCCTAATATAACCTTTGCAATGGTCTCAAGGACTTAGCTGTGGAGTCAGCAGTACTGACCATATCCTAGCATCCTTGGGACAGCTAGTCAGTATGTGCTCTTCTAGACACAACAGGGTTCCACCACATCCCAACAGTAAACAGAAAGGCAATGCAGTAAGACAAGCAAACCAGTTCTATTTTCAATGCTTATGAAAAATATTTGTTCACACTTTTGTGACAAATCATTTGTAGCCCTGTGAAGCCCAAATAAAAGACATTAGCAACTTCAGAGGCCAGAGGGTGGGACCTATAAACACATTTACTATCCAATATTGTGAGGCCGAACAACAGGACCCATCAACTATGTAAATGTCCCTAGAAAATGTAAAATAAACATTTACAGAATTTTTTTTAAATAGCTAAAAGCGATGTCATTTTACAACGAGGGCCTCACATGGCTAAACATTGTACCACATAATTAAGGTACGTAGTAGTTACAAACTCCATGTGGAGAATACACACTGGTCATTAAACTGTAGCAGCACAAACAACAACCCATGTCCAATGACTCCTACATTTTAATGTTCATCATGTTTCTTCATTTGGTCAAATAAAAACAAATGTTACTATAGGACTGCAGTGTATTGAATATTTACATTTTACAGTAAGTGGTTGAAGAGATTTTTATATTAACTATTAAGATACACTTGGATAAACAAATGGCTCCATTCTCTGGAATTCTTTTCTTTTTTACACATCGTATTCCATCAGTATATGGGTACAAACTGATAAGTGTATTTGAGTGCTCACGCTGGGCATGTGTCTACTAATAATAGACCCTTTATTTGGAATGGTATGGTATGGTATAGGCTCAAATCCCACCTTTTGCAAAAACAAACAAACCAACCAAAAAGTAATAAAGTACCCACTATCCTCTTGATGAGGCCAGTAGGAAGATAATAATAGTCCCAGTTGTTCCTATTGCAGTCCTTTGGCGATGCTGAAGCTTGTGACAAGCCAGAGAGCCAGCTGGTAGGCTGTGGGTCCATGGATCAAGGTTGAGATTCAACGAGTAGCTTCCTCAGGTCAAGTATTAAGATGTATCGAGTCATTAAGAGGGCAGCCATCACTTCCTGTCTCCCGGCTCCGCCGACTTCCGGCCGAGCTCCCTGGCTCTTTCGGTGGCCGACTCCACGGCGCTCATGGTCGCGGCCCTCACCCCGCCTTGCTCCAGGGTGTGGAGCCCATAGATAGTGGTTCCCCCCGGGGTGCACACCTCGGAGCGGAGCTGAGCCGGGTGTTTCCCAGAGTCCCTCAACAACCGGCCGGCGCCCTGAGACAAAGCGACAGAGTTACACCTTTCTGCTGCATCATGCGTACGTTGGGTTTTGAGTTTGTATGTAGGGTCTACCTCGTCATCGCAGGTGTTTCCCAAGATTAGTCATGCATGGGTACATTATACACATTGAAATGGTCTATCTATAAATGGTCCATCTATAAATGGTTTATCTATAAATAGTCCATCTATAATGGTCCATCTTTAAATGGTCCATCTATAATGGTCTAAATCTATAAATGGTCTATATCTACAAATGGTCCATCTATAAATGGTCTATATCGGTAAATGGTCAATCTATAAATGGTCTATATCTACAAATGGTCCATCTGTAAGTGGTCTATATCTATAAATGGTCTATATCTATAATGGTCTATCTACAGTTGGTGAGACTGAAAAATTACTGGAGAAACACAGACCACACACTGTAAAACTGACCAGTATAGTCTGAGCTGCGATGCTGTGGGCGAGAACGCTCGGCATCCCCATCTTAACGGCCCCTTCGGCCAGCGCCTCAGCGAACAAGTACACCTGCAGAGGGAATCACAGCACAGAGAGTATGATCAGAATCAGATAAAACAAGTTTGGGGGCCTAACAACCTCAATACAGAATTGAAAAAGTCACATAAATTATTCTTGTTCTCGTCTTCCCCATTTGCCATTTAAACGAGGCCTTTGCCTGCATCCTTTAAAATGAGGCATTCGCCGGCATCCTCTAAACTAGACATTTGCCTGCATCCTTTAACTCATTGACTGCCAATAACGAGTATATTTGTTTTTGGCGCCCATGCGCTGAACGCCAAAAACTAGTATATTCGTTTTATGTTTTTATTACGATACTAGACACTCTCACGCACCTTGTGTGTGATCCTGGTAACCCTGAGATAATTACAATTGAAATAAATGACGATCGAATCCCGATAGGTGGCAGTCTCGTCTACCTTTTGAGTACATGGGGGGGTCTTGTCCCCATGAACTCTGCATGAACTTTAGCAGCTGGGAAAGCTTTAGGTCGCTTTCACATATAGTTCGGTGGACTCTGCGATTCGGGGGGTGAAGTTGCAACATTGTTGCATTCTTCATTTGGTTCGGTTTGCTTTCATACTACAATTTGTCAAGTGCACCAAACGTTCTGAACAATGTCACACGATCGAAAAGGGCACTCGTCTATTGGATATATGTTAGAATCACAAAAACAGGCTTCGGGGACAGCTCTACAGTGCACACACACACACCACATTATTCCCCCGGAGCAGCTCAGCGCACACACATACACACCACATTATTCCCCGGAGCAGCCCAGCGCACACACACCACATTATTCTCATATATTGCTGATAAAGTTTTTTTTACTTTGATGTGACATTGATCGATTGTAGCTCATTGCCATCATTCTCTCGCTAAACTACTTGTACACCTCGTTGTTTTTGTGAGTGGCCACAAGCAGCTGTGTAATTTGCTCGTCTGACCATATTTCAATCAGGGCGTTTACCTCCTCATTCGCCCACGTCTGTCCACGAGACATTTTTCACGCGTGCTTCCAATTATCAGTGCGCGCCGCGGTATTTCTTTTGTTTCCTTCTACCCAAGATGCACAGTTTATCGGGTCATTTCCTATGGTCTTGCGTTTGGTCCGATGAGCATTCACACCACAAACGTACCAAACCAGGGTTCACTTGGAAGCGAACCGAGACCTACGTTTTCAGGCGGACCAGAGTTCGCTTGTTTGTTCCGCACCAGAGTTCGAATGAGCTTTCACACCACCCCAAACCAAGCGGACTATCCGAGGAAACGAACTCTGGTGCGTTTAAAGCGGACCAAACAGCTCTGGTGTGAATGCGACCTTAGAGTACATCTGGGCTAGGATTGGTCAATTCAAATGAAAAGAAGCATTGTCGCCACAAACTTCACAGAGCACAGAGAGCAAACGGTTTGTGAGAGAGGTGGCGTTATTGATCAAGATAAGAGATAAGATATTCCTTTATTGATCCCCTTGGGGAAATTCAGGAATGATTGAAGATCATGAAGAGGAAACGCAAGACTACCCAGACCGTGCGGTTTTGCCAGACCATGCTCGAGTCCGCATTTCTGGTAAATAAAATAAAATTTCCAACTCCAACCGCCGGGCCAAGCCAGGCAGGCCCAAGTGGGGTAACTGAAGCCGGTTTGCTAGGAGCATCTCACCTCGCCGTAGCTGTCACAAGCGAGTACGTCCACAGCCAGAATATTTCACAGAAATGTTCGATAGCAACACAGACAGCGACATAACCGAGCCAGACCCAGATGAGCCAGAATGGATGCCAAGTCGAGAAGCAGGTAAGGTTATTGTAAGGTCTTTCATCCAAATTGTGAAATAATCCTCAATTATAAATTGTCAATTAATCCAGTCGGGCCTTCACCCAAATTAAGTCGTATATCTGACTATATTCAATATCCAAATTGTCATGGTCAATCATATCCAATAATGAAAGGTAGAACATCTTTCAATGGTTTTATTCCAAGAAGTGAATCAGCATAAGTTACAGACGGGTATACAATACGCTGAAATGTGGTAATTTCAACGGGCAGACATTCTAGGTTCTGCCAGGAGCAGAAAGTAACAAGTGACTTATATCTCGTCCATTAGCCAATGGAAATGCATCTTCAGAAATAGGATCAGAGAAACAAGACTGACACAAGACAAAATAAAGAAATAGGTATTGGTCAGCTAGGTAGGATTGGATTACAATTTTGGATTTGGATTGCCAGGCCATCATTGTAAATAAGAATTTTGTTCTTAATTGATTTGCCTGGTTAAATAAAGGTAAAATAAAAACAACTGAGCTCAACATTATTAGAACAGACTCTCTGGTGCCTGTTGTATAGGTCCACAGGAATGTATGACATTTTACATAGGCACACATAGTATCATATATTCAATTCACATATAATCAGTTTTAACACAGTAGATAAGATAAGTACATTGTCATTTACAATAGATGGAATTTATAAATAGATAGATATGGTAGAATTGATAGATTAGATATGGTAGATTATAGATACTGTAGATAATTTTATGGATAGTCTTATATTAGCATAAAACCTGCAATATTCTAACATTATCATATCCACCGACATGTACAACAGAAATGGGCTATAATAAATTAGCACACACATCCCTTCGGCAACTAACATTAATTATATAAATTGTTCCTGTTCAGACTCCGACACTTCGGAGGAAGAGTGGACAGGGTTTGGCGGACCTGCTGACCAAGGTAACGTAACTGTAAGAATTCAGGCACAATGTTCTATTTTACCGAACCCCATCCTAACATGCCTTTTGTGATCCCAGCCTCAGACCACATAATGCCATATATCCATTACCAATTCTACACAATGTATGTGCATGTAAATACTGTATTCACGTGTATGCGTTTACTGTATGGGTATGTGTAGATCTGGTGTGTAAAAATGTGGACTTGAATGTGAGGTGTGGGGATGGGGTTGTGTTGCACATGTACAGATATGTAAATAAAATGTCCTGCAAAGGACAATAAATCTAATCTAATGTATCTATTTGTATCTATACGTTCCTGTGATTCCAGAACCAGAGGTGACAGAGGAAATGGCAGAACCAGGGATGATGGCAGAACTGCATTCCAAACAGTCTAGACAGAGGGGTGAGTTGACCAGGACCAGCCTCACTCACTCACTCACTCACTCACTCACTCACTCACTCACACAAAGTTGTATTGTCTAACTATGTATTCTAGGAATGTGTGTCTACAGTAGGGTGTACGGGTATGGACTAGTTATGGTAATAATTGTATAATTTACAGGTCGACAAATGCAAATGGGAAGAGGTACTGGTGCCAGGAGGCATGCTAGAAGCAGGTCAGGGCGTGGTGGCAGCCAGGCTACCTGGCAATGACAAGGACTGGGCCCAGAAGCCAATCAAATATGGCATCAATCATACATTTTGTGTGACTCAGAAACCGGTTACTGTTTTGGGATGAAACCATACTGTGGGCGCCTGCAGTGTACAGAGCCTGGAACTCTGCCGTGTACAGAGACTGGAACTCTCTGCCGTGTACAGAGCCTGGAACTCTCTGCTGTGTACAGAGCCTGGAACTCTGCCGTGTACAGAGCCTGGAACTCTCTGCTGTGTACAGAGCCTGGAACTCTCTGCCGTGTACAGAGCCTGGAACTCTGCCGTGTACAGAGCCTGGAACTCTCTGCCGTGTACAGAGCCTGGAACTCTGCCGTGTACAGAGCCTGGAACTCTCTGCTGTGTACAGAGCTTAGAACTCTCTGCCGTGTACAGAGACTGGAACTCTGCCATGTACAGAGCGGGAGCCTGTAACTCTCTGCCATGTACAGAGCCTGGAACTCTCTGCCGTGTACAGAGCCTGGAACTCTCTGCTGTGTACAGAGCCTAGAACTCTCTGCCATGTACAGAGCCTGTAACTCTCTGCCGTGTACAGAGCCTGGAACTCTCTGCCGTGTACAGAGCCTGGAACTCTCTGCTGTGTACAGAGCCTAGAACTCTCTGCCATGTACAGAGCCTGTAACTCTCTGCCGTGTACAGAGCCTGGAACTCTCTGCCGTGTACAGAGCCTGGAACTCTCTGCCGTGTACAGAGCCTGGAACTCTCTGCCGTGTACAGAGCCTGGAATTCTGCCGTGTACAGAGCCTGGAACTATCTGTGTACAGAGCCTGGAACTCTGCCATGTACAGAGCCTGGAACTCTGCCGTGTACAGAGCCTGGAACTCTGCCGTGTACAGAGCCTGGAACTCTGCCGTGTACAGAGCCTGGAACTCTGCTGTGTACAGAGCCTGGAACTCTCTGCCGTGTACAGAGCCTGGAACTCTGCCGTGTACAGAGCCTGGACCTCTCTGCCATGTACAGAGCCTGGAACTCTGCCGTGTACAGAGCCTGGAACTCTCTGCCATGTACAGAGCCTGGAACTCTGCCATGTACAGAGCCTGGAACTCTGCCGTGTACAGAGCCTGGAACTCTGCCATGTACAGAGCCTGGAACTCTTGAGGAGAGCACAGGAAGTTCCTCGCCTTTCTCACAAGTGTGGTGTGACACACCACTGGGGCTGAGGAGGCAGGGGGTGATGGGGGTGAGGAGGCAGGAGGTGAGGAGGCGGGGGTGAGGAGGCAGGGGGTGATGGGGGTGAGGAGGCAGGAGGTGAGGAGGCAGGAGGTGAGGAGGCAGGGGGTGAGGAGGCAGGAGGTGAGGAGGCAGGGGGTGATGGGGGTGAGGAGGCAGGAGGTGAGGAGGCGGGGGTGAGGAGGCAGGGGGTGATGGGGGTGAGGAGGCAGGAGGTGAGGAGGCAGGAGGTGAGGAGGCAGGGGGTGAGGAGGCAGGAGGTGAGGAGGCGGGGGTGAGGAGGCAGGGGGTGATGGGGGTGAGGAGGCAGGAGGTGAGGAGGCAGGAGGTGAGGAGGCAGGAGATGAGGAGGCAGGGGCTGAGGAGGCAGGGGGTGAGGCCATGGGAACGGAGGAAGTGGAGGACGTTGGCAGGCAGCACAAGGAGCCTAGGGGCCCCAAGCAGAGACCCTCAGAGTAGGTTGAGTGGCAGCATTGGAACATGGCAAAGTACAAGTCCACCCACAAGAAAAAAAAATCCTACTAGAGTATGCAGGGTGTGCAAGAAGGATGGGTACAGAAGTGAAATGAGGTATTACTGCACATTATGCCTTGTCCCTTTGCATGTTGGAGAATGTTTCACTCTCTACCACACAAAGAGAGATTATGCTGGTCGATGAGTTTACTTGCAGTACCGCTATGTGCCACAGTCACTTCACAACACTTGAAGTCTATCGTGACTGTGGATATACTCACAGACCTCCGTTACATAGACATGGCAGTTTTGCACCTATTGTGTACAGGGCTGTACTTTTTTTGCACATAGCACTGGTGCTACAGAGGTTGATAGTTTTGTAGTACAGGCCAAAATATTGTAGCATGAGTATAAAACGTGTTATATTTGTAACAATCACAAATGTGCCTATTGTATTTGTGTTGTTATTTAGTTGCAGTGCCATGTTTGGTCACTAAGTGTTGTACCTGATGTAGCTACAGGTTTAATTTGATTTAACCTGAGCCAGTATATAGTTTTATAGTATAGTACATAGTCAATAGCAGTGTAGACATCATAGTATATGTATGTCTACACTATAACAGTGTATACATATACTATAATGTACACTGTATTGTAAACATTGGACATATTGCACAATCAAGGTTATAATTGCACATTACATGTTACAACTGTGAATGGTTTCACAGTAACATCTTGTTGAATGACAAATTGCACTATACCCTAGGGTAGCTGCCACATAATTGTGGGCCTGGATCTTGGCCACGTTCCCTGGTTATTTATTTATTATTTTATTTATTTATTATTATATTATATTTTTGATTTGATTTGTTTTATTGATGCCTTCTATGTGATGTATACTGTCCTTATGTGGTGCGATTTATTTTGTATTTTATGTTGTCTTGTAATAAATGCCCCCCCATGGTGGTTTTGTGAATGTATGATCATGAGCCCTTTGACCTGGAAATGTATAAGTGTCAGACGAGCAAAAAGCACGAACTGCGCATGCTTCACAAAAGACGCGATATCTCGCTTTCTAGAAAATTAGCATGGATTATTTGGAAACTGGCCATTCTTTAGAAACGCTGGCGCCAGGGAGGCCTGTACGTTAATGCCAAGCAAGCAGTGCAAAAATGCTTCCGCATTCGTCACCGCACGCTAGTGCGGTAAAGCGCCCTTCTTTTCAGACAAATGCTACCGTGCGTGCACCGGCGGCGGCGTGCTCGCTCAGGTGCGTGCGTGCGCCGGCGTGCTCGCGCGAGGTGCCCGCGCATGCGCGACACGAGCGGAGCTCAATATATATAAGTCACCGCCCCTTATTCAGTATCTAGCAATAGCTCAATCGGCAAGGACACATGGCTGTGGATCCTATGGCTTGTTTGCTGGCGAGTTCGAATCCCATCGAAAATATTTTTTAACGTGA
Source organism: Notolepis coatsorum (assembly GCF_963971535.1). Taxonomy (NCBI): domain Eukaryota; kingdom Metazoa; phylum Chordata; class Actinopteri; order Aulopiformes; family Paralepididae; genus Notolepis; species Notolepis coatsorum. The sequence goes on along the minus strand of NC_140167.1, from coordinate 70,574,432 downwards.
TTTTTTTTTAACGTGTATTCTTTCGCCGGTTAAGGTTAGGCATGGTTAAGGTTAAGGTTAGGCATTGTTTCGGAGTTGGTTAAGGTTAGAACGGTTAAGTTTAGGCGCTGTTAAGGAGCTGGTTAAGGTTAGAGTTTGTCAAAGAGAATGGCAATATAATTTCTATGGTTAAGGTTAGGCATGGTTAAGGTTAAGGTTAAGGTTAGGCATTGTTTCGGAGTTGGTTAAGGTTAGAACGGTTAAGTTTAGGCGTTGTTAAGGAGCTGGTTAAGGTTAGAGTTTGTCAAAGAGAATGGCAATAGACAGCCTATTTCCGCGCGACCTGGGCGCTGGGCGGCGGAAAATGAAAGGCGCATTACTGCATGCCACTACGGTAAATTTTTGCACTGCTTGCTTGGCATAAAGCTACACGCGCCAGGGAGTACAGATGGGAAAACAGGGTGGCAGTCAATGAGTTAAACAAGTAATTTGCCTGCATCCTATCAGCCACGATTGGGAAGGGTACATTATGTGTACACACATAACATTTGTATTTCTCTGAGACAAATTAAGCTCTATAGTAAACATATGGAACAGTCATTTGATAAGACCCTCCCTCATCCCAATCCCGCCTGCCCATTGGACACTCACAAAGGCCACGCCGCTGCCACTCAGCCCTGTATGGATGTCAATCCAGGCCTCTGGGCCCTCCTCCACCAGGCCACAGTGCTGCAGCAAGGAGTGAAGCATGGCTCCGTCCTCTGGCTTTGCCCGCGATCCCCGGGAAAACAACAGCGCCCCCTCCTGGAGCAAGCAGGGCAGGTTGGGCATCAGCCTGAGGACCACAGAATCCTTGGGCAATAGCTAGAAATGAAATAAAAGAGCACATTGCAACTGCATTAGTTTTCCGATCAAATAACAGCCTTTAGGTTTATACCCTATTAGCTACTAAAAGCATTGACATCACAATGTGTTGACAAGAATGTGGAAATCAAATGTAATTATTTAATCATAATGGTATGAACACTTAACTTGGTATACATCAGACCAACGCAAGCAGGTATTTCTCCCATGGTCACACCTACCACAACACAGACGTCATTCTAATAGATGGTTACATTTAGTCTGTTATCTGACACGCCTCTTCAGTCTTCCTCTATGTTATTTATCCATTCAGCTGCAGGATATTTCCCCATTTCCCTACTTGGACATTTAATATTACGCATTATGTATCTCCGGGTGACACTAAGGGTCCTTGGGTCTTTGGCATGATTTATATGGGTTTGTTTTATCCTATCAAGTCAAGTCAAGTCAAGTCAATTTTATTTATATAGCACATTTCTAAGCAGCAGCAGCTGGCACCAAAGTGCTTCACAGGCAGGTTGATAAAAGACAAAATATAACGATGCAAGATATAAAATAAAAAACACAGTAAAACAATGAATGTAATAAAACAGGTAGGACACAGTAAAGCAAAGAAGATAAAAATGGGCCAGGGGTCTAGTGGTATAGTTGTGAACACACCACAGAACCCCTGTTTACTCCCAGAGTTGTTTCCCCCCCAAAGAGAGGCGTTTTTTTGTGTCAGACCATTTTCATGCCGGACCATTTTTCCACTGCCCGGGCGGTGTAATATAAAAAAAGGAATGTAAATTACACCAATACACCTTATATTATGCAATTAAAATAACAATTAAACTATTATTACACCAATATCTACTCACGATAATGCAGAATCAGTGGGAGCCCTGATCTTGTTTCCCTGCAACTAGACCAGGGGTCGGAAACCTGCGGCCTCGAGGTCTACAGATGCCAGTGTTTTTTCTCCTTTTCTGTGTTTTATTTCAAAGTAGGTCTACACATGGTAGTCTTTTTTCAAAGTAGACTACTTTTTATTTTATAAATGTTCCACAAATAAGGGAAGGACTCAAATATACCTGAATAGTTCAGGGTTTTATTTCAAAGTCGGTCTACAGACACCAGTGTTTTGTCTCCTCTTCTGTGTTTTATTAAAAAATAGGTCTACACAGCCAGTATTTTTTTCTCCTCTTCATAAGAGTTTGAGGTTTTCCTTTGTTATAACAGGTAAAAACAGCAATTAAAAAGTCAAACATTTTCTTTTTGTTGCTTTATAATCCCATTAATGCAACAAACTGTGTGCATTAAAGTATAATAAATCGCAAATTACTTTGGGTATGCAATTGTCAGGCGTTTTATGCTAAATGTGGGGTATGCTTGGGGATATATAAAATGTTATACACTGTTATCTTCATTTTAAGGTAAATAGGTTGTGCGGCTCCCTGAGCATTTTATTTTGTGGGACGGGGGAAAAGTGGCTCTTTTGATAGTAAAGGTTGCTGACCCCTGAACTAGACGGTCCCATGTGGGGGTGATGGTAGAGAGTGACACTCAAAGTGCCACTAAGAATGATGCTTTCAGCGCAGACACATTATTTTGTGGCCCTCAATAATTGCTTCGGTCCTTCATGTTCACATTTCTTTTCTTTTTTTTAAGATTCCAAGGGCTTGTCTTTTAAAGCAGGGTGCTTGGTTTCTCTGTGATGAAGTAGCTTTGAGGGTTTTTCATGGCTTCATCAGCTAGCCGGTTACCGCATTATTATGCAGAGCGGGTGTGGAGCGTGTGAATCACCTGTTGCAATGAACCCGTAGTTTAAGTAGGACTCTAGGTATTTTCTTTCAAATGCAGCTTTCTTTTTTCTGGCACTCTGAGACCCTTCTGGTGTCTCATCGTTGGCTCATTCTCCATTTTCAAAGTAGCTCTCCAGTGAAATTTATTTGCGCGCAGACTTACTGATGCACAGAACAAACCCGCGACTGAGTTAAGTACGTGGGAGTGAGGCGTGGGCGGAAGTGGCAATTTTTCAAAATAGAATACCTGGAAGAATACTTCCAAGTATTTTTCACCCATCCCAATTTAGTCGTTATGCCAATTCCCTTCCTGGTCATTGCGTGCATTGCCCCACTGTCGGCCTGAGGGTGTAGAACTACCACATGCCTCCTCCGAGTCACCAGCCGCTTCTTTTCACCTGACAGCGAGGAGTTTCACTGGGGGAACGTAATGCGTGCAGAGGTTCGTGCTAATTCCCCCAGATCCCCTCCCTGCTGAACAGGCGCCCCGACGGACCAGTAGGAGTCGCAGTTTACAACGACCAGGACACATACCCCACCGGGTTCCCACTCGCTAACACTGCCAATTGTGTTAGTAGGGCCGACTGACCAAGCCGGAGGTAATGCTGACGGCTGGATTCGATCCCAGAGTCTCTGCGGTGGTAGGCGAGTGATCAGTCCACTGCGCTACCCAGCCGCACCAAATGTATTTAATTTTAAACAACTTTATTCTTTATTTGCGGCCGGTACCACATTTTAGGTTCAATTTTGAAATGTTATGAAATGTTAGTAGCAGGCCTGTACGCTGCGACGAGATCGTCGCAAATTGCCCCCTAATTTGGCCGGTGCGAATGAAAAATTATATCTACTCGCAAGCTTGCGAATAGTGATTTCACCCCTTCATTCGCATTTCACTACACTAACATTAGCCTACAACCAGGGCTGTACAGGCGACATAATGTTGCGGTTGTAATTTCATTAGACAGACCAGCGCGGACATTTAATAACATGCAATTTAATTGACACGAGCAATGGGCTAACGTTAGCTGGTGGTCCCGAGTGAAGCAGGGACGGCGGAGCTATAGGCTAACGTTAGCTGGTGGTCCCGAGTGAAGCAGGGACGGTGGAAAAGTGAGGAAAGGGGGTGGGTTATATTGACAAGTGACAACGCTTGACAACAGAAGTTTAAACATAACTTCATATTTATTAGTTATTCGTTTCTGTATATCATCCACTGTGACTTTCCATCTCCGTGTTAGACTCTTCCTGTTTACATTCGAGTGTGACGTCATCACCTACGGCAGCTTAGACGATCAAAACGCGAACCTAGAACAAAACCCGGGGGGGGGGGGCTGGCTCTCTTGTGCGTTCTCGCCCCCTCTCTCTCTCTCGCTCTCTCTCTACATTCAATGATTTAAAGTAGCCAAACGTTACAGACAGTATAAATACTAACTGGATAGTTGATGATAAACATTTAATTTCATTATCTGAAATATTCTAAAATCATTAAGTCTGCTATAAGCCATTATCCCTTTGTGTGTAATTATTATTTTCTCACAGTAGTATATATATATATATATATATATATATATATATATATATATATATGTGTGTGTGTGTGTGTTTGGCTAAAGTGGATAGAAAACACAGTACTGTGCAAAAAAAGGGCACCCAAGAGTTTTTATATAAATAGTCTTAGATGTAAATAATTTTTTTTATTAGTGTGTCAGTAGACTACTCTTAGTACATTTTCATTAAATAATTTTTTAAAGCATCTTCATGGTTTAATAATGCAAACATATGTTGCAGGGACTTATTATAATCATCATATTGGCGTGACTGTATGCATCAAAGGGTTAAATCAAGCATTTTTAAGTGCTTTAGGAAATGTCAAAATATTGCGATATATATTGTGTATCGTGATATGGCCAAAAAATATCGCAATATCATTTAGAGGCCATATCGCCCAGCCCTACTATAATGGTAAAATAGTTATTTAAAAATTTGCCCCTAAAAAATATTCTTTGCCCTAAATTTCTCATTTAGGGGCAAGTGTGTCCCTAGTGAAAAAGCTTAGCGTACAGCCCTGAGTAGGCCCATCAGAGACCTAAATGTATTTGCACAAGCACTGAAAAAAAGTGAGTGAGTGAGTGACAGACAAGACACTTTATTCATCCCCTTGGGGAACTTCAGGTATCCGGTAGCTCAGTGTAGTTGACAGACTGTCTGCAGGCTCAGATTGAAGATCCTCTGGAGTGGCTCAGCCAGTGGGCTGCACAGACCTTAACACATTCACGGCCAGGGGTCGCCGTTTACCTTCTGGGTAGAACGCCAGCGCTTTGTTCAATGGGGCGCTTTGTTCACTTGCGTTGCGAGTGCTTAAAATATATCTTATATTATAGCTATGGATCTTTTATTTATTTTATTTTGTATTTAACCTTTATTTATCCAGGCAAGCAATTAAGAACAAATTCTTATATACCGTACTTTTCGGACTATAAGCCGCGGCTTTTTTCCCCATTTCTCGACCCTGCGGCTTATATAACGGTGCGGCTTATATGTGACTCGACGTGACCAAACTCGAAAGTGTAAACATCTAAATATTGCTTTTTTGACTGCATTGAAATGTTATTTATCTGTTCCCTTATTTGCTAAACTTAATACAACTTGTAAATGAGTTAATGCTTGTTATTTGTCCGACAGTATTGTGTCCCAATGCTACTTTATGGTAATTAAACATTAAAACACCTGCGGCTTATAGTCCAGTGCGGCTTATATATGTACACATCATTCAATTTAGCTGCTGCGGCTTATAGTCAGGTGCGGCTTATAGTGCGAAAAGTACGGTACAAAAGCAGCCTGTCATCTAATACACCTGTCGATTGTCAGTGAGTTGCTTCCAGTCAACATGCACAACAGATTGTTTTTTCATCCGTACATTTCCGTTTTGAATATGAGTATAGTTTGGGTGCTTCTGAGTAATCCCAGGAAAAGAGGCGATAATAGCGTTTTAGTGAAATCCACTTATCACGTTGTCATTTTTCACCTGATTATCTAATCATCCTGAAATCCTCATGCAAGAATGAAATGTGGTTTAGACCGGCGCACCCCCCCGGTATATGTATATACTCTGTCAGGATCTATGGGTAACAGTACTGTATATTTGAATATCGTATATGTCACAAATGTAACAGTACTAAATACCTGTATGTCATGTATGTCCCTATGCCATAAATGTCATGTATGTTGTGTATGTCATAAATGTCACTATGAATTGAAAATGGGGGACCCTGATGTAAACAAGACAAACGTCTTTCTCTGGTCTGCATCCCCTTAACAATTGTGTGTATTGAGCCGTACTGTATTGTACCCATTCTGCAATCTGTTAAATAAAGTTCTCATTCATTCATTCATACCCTCCACACCTATCTGCTGTTGTTGTTCTGTTTGTAGCCAGTGATGGTCCTCATACCCTCCACACCTCTCTGCTGTTGTTGTTCTGTTTTGTAGCCACTGATGGTCCTCATACCCTCCACACCTCTCTGCTGTTGTTGTTCTGTTTGTAGCCAGTGATGGTCCTCATACCCTCCACACCTCTCTGCTGTTGTTGTTCTGTTTTGTAGCCACTGATGGTCCTCATACCCTCCACACCTCTCTGCTGTTGTTGTTCTGTTTGTAGCCAGTGATGGTCCTCATACCCTCCACACCTCTCTGCTGTTGTTGTTCTGTTTTGTAGCCACTGATGGTCCTCATACCCTCCACACCTCTCTGCTGTTGTTGTTCTGTTTGTAGCCACTGATGGTCGAGGGCCCTATTCCCCGTACCTGGTTCAACTAAGTCGATCAAAAGTCCCATTATCCAGATTCAATTAACCTGATGTTTGAATCCGCGCTTTCCCTGTTCCTCGAAGGTGGATTCAGTCTCGTTAATTCGAACCAGACTTGATACTCAGGATCAGTGCGCGCGGCCGCCTCAGCTGAAAAGTCAGCAGGTGTCGATCGCAGAAATCCTGATTTTCTAACGGCATTGCTTGATTGATTGATTTAAAACTTTATTAACAGATTGCAGAATGGGTACAATACAGTACGGCTCAATAGCCTCGCCGACAAGTTAAATGCATAATCTATAGGCTAATGTTAAGTCCCTCATTACCCCAATCAATCAGATTATATTTCTTTAAATGTGCCTGATGGCAGTAGGCTTAATGGAATGAATAATCGAATGAGATCTATTGGTAGCGAAAATAATTAGTTAAACTCTTTCAGAATAAGTCGATACAAACAAGCCCAAAGAGTATCTAATTGATACGAATTAATAGATGCTTATGAGGATATCTGTACTGTATGCGCTCGGCTTAGGTATCATGTACTTTATATATAAACAGTTTTCAAGGCGCGACCCCCGAAATAACGTGTCAGAGAGGCTTGGAGCCGGCTATACAGTTTCACTATTAATCAGGTTTTAATCTGTTTCGGACATAATCCATACATGCATTGAATTGATTAACCTTTGGTTTATACCAGTGCAGTGACACCTCATGTTCATCATCAGATAACAGTGCTTGAACAGATAAATGCATTTTCTCAAATGCATTAATGTCAACGGCTCATTCAATTTCTCAAATCTGTCAAACAGCGCATCTCATCAGACATTTTAATCCCAGTTACAATATCACAATAACGTGTGAGTGACAGTGATACAATTCAACAATCCACAGATTCAGATTCCTCGTAATTCATAATCCACAATCCACGCATAGACACTTCAATTTATGATTGAATGAAACACAATCCGGGCGCTCCGTTAAGCAAATACATCCACAGCAGAGAATATGAAACTAATCAGAGCCAAATGCCCGATAGGTTTCATTCATTAAAAATATCCCCGCGGGATTCACATTTGCAATGCGCAGTTATTAAAATAACCACATGCAGTGTGTATCGCGACTCCGAGCGCCGTATAAATATGACATGCATTATTTAGGACAAAGTAAATCTATAGGCTGAATATGATTTATTATCAGCATTTTAAGTCTATTATTTTACATTTCAAAAGCCCCCTCTAGGAAAACGAAGCACAAAAACATAATTCAGAATGGTATAATGCAGATACACTGTGATAATTATTTCAGGAAGCGAGCTGGCATTTCTTTGCGAGGGTGTGGCCATGGTTCATCCAGCTAACTGAACTTAACCCTGCTTCGTCTGTTTTATGTTAGTTTGTTGTTGTCTTTACAACAAATTGACCGCTCAAAGAAGCAACCAAGAACAGAGAGGGCTGTTCGCCTACAGAGAGGTGGACAGAAGAGCTGGCCAGGCCAGCTTGACCAACTTGCTAATGGAGCTAAAAAGGTCAGCCCGCTATCATTACAAGCCAGGCATATACAGTATATACCTACTTAAACCAAATGATCACAGGAAAACTGGGTTCTGATCGTCCCCTAGACAACAACCCCAAATGATCACAGGAAAACTGGGTTCTGATCGTCCCCTAGACAACAACCCCAAATGATCACAGGAAAACTGGGTTCTGAACTTCTGATCGTCCCCTAGACAACAACCTTGAATATATGTACAGGAGTGGTTGGCCGTGACAATACCTATAATAAACGTTTCTGAAGTACTGAAAGTAATTTAACAGGACTGTAGTTGAAATGTAACATTTTGTAATGCATTGAATCGTTGCCAAAAAGTAAATAGATTCTGAATAAAACTGCAGTTGGATGGAGTCATTACACCCCTGTTACAGGCAACAGCTGCCGACTGGACTCACCCCTTCCAGCGTAGCCAGTGTGACACCTGCTGCCACGGAAACGATGGTGTGCTTCTGGGTGATGTGTTGGGAGATCTCACTGAGAACACCGGGGACCAGGTGTGGCTTGACCGCCACAAAGACCAAGTCTGAGTCACAGACCAACTCCAAGTTGGAGTGTGTGACTGCAATCCCCAACTCCTGTCAACCGAAGGATACAAACATTATGACAACTTGTACGCAACTATACATATATTATACATCTACAGTATATTGTACAATTCATTTCATTGCATAAAACTTTATTTTTTTATTTCAAGGCATCATTCCCTGCCTGATGAGTCTGTCTGCACCAGAATTCAGTGTCCTATAGCAGTGGATGGGCACTATGCAGTGTTCTCTTGGTACCATGCACAGCTGTACACTATTTTGAGACGTAAAGCACCTCAGACTCAGAATGGATGGATGGGTGGGTTTATGGATGGATGCGTTTATGGATGGATGGGTGGGTTTATGGATGAATGGATGGATGAATAGATGGATGGGTGGGTTTATGGATGGATGAATAAATGGATGGGTGGGTTTATGGATGGACGAGTGGGTGGGTGGTTGGATGGATAGATAGATAGATTGCACTCACTCACTCACTTGCTGGTTCTGTTGGATGTCAGTGCTAAATTCAGCTTTTTAAATTTAGGATTTTTAAAGTGTTTTTACTTGTATTTTTCTCTTATTTTGTTAAATCTTGTGTATGGATGTTTTTGTTTTGTTCTATGTGGACCCCACATTTATTTGTACTCAACGTAACTGTAAATGAGGGAAGCCCTGTTGCATTTTCCAGTTTAAAAGGTTTGAAATTAAATAAAATTAAATATTTTGTTTAAATATGGTTTTAAAGGGGAACTCCACTTTTTTTGGAAATTAGCTTATTTAACATCTTCCCTGGAGTTAGACAAGAAGATGCATACCTTTTTTGTCTCTGTGCTTGCATTTTAGCTTTGGGAATAGACGCTCCGTTAGCATAGCTTAGCTTCATCACTGGAAGTGAGGCAGGACAGTAGCCTTACAGTGCCTTACAGTGTATTGCAAGGTCTGACATTGACCAAACTTGATATGCATGACCTTGGTAGGCTCTAGGTCAACTCCTGACTTTGCAATCAAAAGTTAGGGGGCTAATAACCCTTGCCATAATTTCAGTGCGCCCCCTAACTTTTGATTGTAAGGTCTGACATTGACCCCCTTTTCAGGAGTTGACCTAGAGCCCACCAAGGTCATGCATATCAAGTTTGGTCAATGTCAGACCTTGCAATACACTGTAAGGCACTGTAAGGCTACTGTCCTGCCTCACTTCCAGTGATGAAGCTAAGCTATGCTAACGGAGCGTCTATTCCCAAAGCTAAAATGCACGCACAGAGACAAAAAAGGTATGCATCTTCTTGTCTAACTCCAGGGAAGATGTTAAATAAGCTAATTTCCAAAAAAAGTGGAGTTCCCCTTTAAATTATGTGTGTTTACAGTACATAGTGTGTCTGCATTTTATATGGTGCTTTTCCAGACACTCAAGGGCGCTTTACAGTGTAGAGCGGACATTGCTCCCTACTGGACAACAACATACATTTCAGACTGTGACCTGGAAGAGCAGAGGAAGAGGAGGTGGGGAGAGAAGAGCAGAGGAAGAGGAGGTTGTGAGAGAAGAGCAGAGGAAGAGGAGGTAGTGAGAGAAGAGCAGAGGAAGAGGAGGTAGTGAGAGAAGAGCAGAGGAAGAGGAGGTGGGGAGAGAAGAGCAGAGGAAGAGGAGGTGGGGAGAGAAGAGCAGAGGAAGAAGAGGTAGGGAGGGGAGAGAAGAGCAGAGGAAGAGGAGGTGGGGAGAGAAGAGCAGAGGAAGAAGAGCAGAGGAAGACGAGGTAGGGAGGGGAGAGAAGAGCAGAGGAAGAGGTGGGAAGAGAATAGCAGAGGAAGAAGAGGTGTGGAGAGAAGGAGAAGAGGTAGGAAGAGAAGAAGAGAGGAAGAAGGGAGAGAAGAGCAGAGAAAGAGGTAAAGAGAGAAGATGAGAGGGAAATGTACCTGAAAGCGACCAAAGTTCCTGGGAGACGGAGCGCTCACTTTGATATTTATGGGAAGAACCTCTCCTAGAATGCAAACACAGGAAAGTAAACAATGACTTTCTCTCTCTCTCTCTACATACACTCTCTCTCACACACCTCTCATGCAACTCACCAGAGAGGATGCCCTTGGCTATCCCAAAGGCCATGTTTCCTGCACCAATAAAGCCAATCTTCAGCTGTGAATCCATTTCTGGGTCTGTTTTGATCTGCAATATATGGGCAGGATAAACAACATGTTATACTACATTCAATCATCTTACATTGCTTTTTGTTTGAACAAATAGAAAAAAATAGATTTTGACAGCAGATGAATGATGACATAATCGAATGGGGGAATAATGGGCTGATGACAAAAATCGAAGCAATCCATGGATTCACTCCCTACAATCAAATTCAGGTGAGAATTCTCGAGGCAGGGCTGAGGCCAGTGCAGGAACGACTGTTCTCCGTCCGAGTCTTCTGTCGCCTCATCGTTCCTATCAGTGATAGTGTCAGTGTGGACCACCGTTCCGCCTACCAGGGGACGCCTGGCTTCCATGATCGCGACCATTGTCTTTTCATAGTGACACCAACCCTGTATCTTGGTGGGGGCATGGGACTGCGGCTGTCGCTTGCACTTGTAATATGCACTTTTGAGAACTTTCCAGCGAATCTTTAACTGGTCCACGGATCTGCGGTAGCCGGCCGCTGTCATCCTCCTGTGTGCCAAAGTGAAGAGCTTGCTGTTCCTAACCTTCCTCCCGTCTAGGCATTTCTTCATGTCTAACTCCTTGAGGATCTCTAGGAACAACTCCGTCTCCCTCACGTCCCAGTTCTGTTTCTTAAAACCAGTCTCGTCCATTGTTGTTGTGTGGACGAATAGCTTTTTGTAACAAGCTAGCAACAGCAGTCACCAGTCTGTGCAGCAGAGGCAGATAGTTGGTCAGATCGCTAGTAGTACGAGCATGCCTAAAAGTGGTAAAGGCAGAGCGGACATTAGCTGCTAACTATTAACAGATAGTTAGACCGATTCGACCTCCTGGGTGTCCAAACCGTGAGAATCGCCCTCCTCCTCGAACCCCGTTAGGACAGCTACAGTAAACGTAGCTCTGCAGCTGCATCTAGCTAGCTAGAAAATAATAATCCAGGGAGAGATTATTCAAATACAATACACGTGCTGCTGGTAGAATGGACAACCATAAAGTAGCCCGGAGTGAGAGCAGACTTCGACAGCCGACTCAGATTCTGCAGTAAATAGAAAATAGCTAGCGTTAATATTGTCAATGGATTAGTTTGTTCACCTGATCGATCTCAGATGTGTCCGAAGTTTTGCCCTGTTTGCTGGTTAATTTCAGCTGTCTAATGTTGTTAGACCAGGTCTGTCAAACGGTCAGGTGGTGAGAGAAACACCAGCCTGCCACGCATGCCACCTTCGAGTGGAACTCGTGTGTTCGTGGTCTCGTATGTAGTGAGTGTGTGTACAGTTTTTGATTGATTGAAAACTTTATTAACAGATTGCAGAATGGGTACAATACAGTACAGCTCAATACACACAATTGTTAAGGGGATGCAGACCAGAGAAAGACTTTCATCTTGTTTACATCAGGGTCCCCCATTTTCAATTCATCAGGACATATATGACATACTTGACATTGATTGATTGATTGATTGAAAAGTTTATTAACAGATTGCAGAATGGGTACAGTACAGTACAGCTCAATACATACAATTGTTAAGGGGATGCAGACCAGAGAAAGACTTTCGACTTGTTTACATCAGGGTCCCCCATTTTCAATTCATCATAACATATATGACATACATGACATACAGATAGACAGTACTGCTACATCTATACATTTATGACATATCAGATTTGCAAATACAGTACTGTTTGTGATACAAAAGTGTCCAGAAAAGGAGTGTATATACATTTGGCATAGAAACTGTACATTGGAGGAGGTTGGTTGGGTGGGGTGGGGTTGGGTGGGTTGGGTGAGGGCTGTACATTGGAGGTGGGGGGGGGGGGGGGGGGGGGGTTGGGAAGGGGACACACACACATTTTACACTGTACATTTGAATATTGACAAAGCCTTACTTGGTCTGACATACAGATAGTCAGTACTGCTACATCTATACATTTATGACATACCAGATTTGCAAATACAGTACTGTTTGTGATACAGAAGGAGTCAAGAAAAGGGAGTATATACATTTGACGTAGAAACTGTACATTGGAGGAGGTTGGGTGGGGGGGGGGGTTGGGTACATTGGGATATTGACAACCATACTGGGTAATTTACATTGGAGGTGGTTGGGGGGGGGGGGGAAACACTGTATAAACAAGCAAAACTGTACATTGAGGGGGGGGGGGGACACTGTACAAACAAGCAAAATTGTACATTGGACTATTGACAAAACCATACTAGGTAAATGACTGTACATTGGAGGGGGTTGGGTTAGGATATTTACAGGGGCCAGTTTTGAATTGCAGTCTCCCGTAGGTGTCCCTTGAGAGAGGTTTTGAAAGTGGGTAGTGATTCACATTCCTTTACAGCTTTGGGTAGGGCGTTCCACATTGATGTGGCATAATTGCGAAACGTGTTTAGTCCCTTATTTGAGCCGAATCTGGGTTTAACATGATTTGTGGAGCTCCCTCTGGTGTTGTGATCGTGGTATTCACTGACCTTTGGGAAGTATTTTGACATGTACATGTCAAAGTGTACGTGATATACTTGGCGTTCCATTCACTTTGACTGCCAGGGGGCGTCTTTAGACGTCTTTGCTGGCCATGCTAAAGTTGCCGGGGGACGCTGTACGTCGTCTTTATATCAATATTTCAAAAATCTGCGATCGGATTCATAATGTCCCTCCGCTGGCCTGAGATTCACCAGCAGGACCCACTGAGCTCTCTGGCGGTTCAGGAGCGCCATCTGATGGCCGATCGGCGCAAGCGCTTAACAGGAAGCGCACTAGAGGTTTTGCTAGACGTCCGTATTGCTTCCGGCCACTCGGTACATGTCCCGTGACTCTAGCTCGTCACTCTACATAGCGATCGATTGCCAATAACTCGATAAACAACATGATTTGGACGTATATACCATTATACAAGCTGGAGATGGACCGGGTAATAATATATCCCATAATGATAAAATTTCTACTCGACGATGATCGCCCAACGGCGCGCGGAGACTGGGGTGAGTTTCAGCGTGTAACGTTACCGTCTTCGATAATAACTGATATTATCAACATTTGACCCACATTAGATGATTGGTATAACGCTGCCCACGGAATTATAAACGCCCCCTCGCCCATCCGGTCAACATCAGATGACGTGTAGTAACTTCTAGAAGTACGTCTAGTTGGAATTTTTTATATCGCGCTGATTGCCATCAAACTGTATTTCATCATCAATATAATGCATTTGGGGCTATATATCACGTTCTGGAGAAAGCTGCAGAAAGAGATGAAAACATACTTATACATTAGACCATACTTTACTATGAATATGTGAATGAAAAAGTTTAACGTTGCTACACAATGAACAATACATATAGGACTTTGAATGGGCCCTAATAATGGCAATGTAGCAATAGAATTTAAAAAGTTATAGCCCTGCAAAGAAGGGGACTTTCTCCATAGACAAATAGCGCTGGCAATCTATGGTATATCATTAATTTAACCTTAGGCAACCAGAGTGTTAAGATGAATTGAAAATGGGGGACCCTGATGTAAACAAGACGAAAGTCTTTCTCTGGTCTGCATCCCCTTAACAATTGTGTGTTGAGCCGTACTGTATTGTACCCATTCTGCAATCTGTTAATACAATTTTCAATCAATTGATTGTCGCTAGGCAACTGGGTAATGCGCTGTCTGTAATCTGTTTGAATGTGCACAATAATTCTATATAAATTACCTATTTATACAGCTGCATATAACCCATAACTCTGTATGATTACAATAATGCTATGTGTGGTAAATATATAAATTTGCCACCAAAAAAGGTTTGTTTTGTGAGATTATTGTAAATGTACTGTAGTCTTTATCTCACACAAAACAAACATTTATTGTTGGCAAATGTATATTTACCACATATCTCATTTTGCATTTAACGTCGTCGGCAGCAAGTTTCAGAACATTTCCAATCCACTCACGACTTCTAGAATACCGCACAACGGTCGGTCGTTGGACTTTTCTCGTGATGAACACGGTAAACACGACCCCATCGAAGGCACCAACAAACCGAGTAGGGGGTATCTGCAGAGCCGCAGAGCCAGGCTGGACGGGTTGGAGGCGGTCTGGACAAGTATTAGTGGTCTGGACAAGTATTTGCACTACTGCGCACCATTTTCAACTTCACTTTCGTCTCGTTTACATAGGTACATAGACAGTAATGTTACATCTAGACATTTATGACATGTAATAATAGAGTAAACTTGTAAATAGACAGTAATGTTACATCTAGACATACCAGATCTAGTAATAATAATAATAATAATAGTCCCTCAAACTGCAGGACATGTAAACAGTCAAGTTGCAGAACAACTGTTTGCACAAATGAGAAAGAACAATTACTTTTTAACGCAGCAACTACCATCGACCCATCTGTTCCTGATGAGAAACATCCTAGAACACTTCAACAACAACAAAACCAAGAAGCGAATGGACAACATCAAAAAGTTATTTGGGACGACAGCGGTGGCAATAAACAGCTACCACCAGGCTGTATTGGGTACATTTTCTACTTGCACTTGCATTAAAGATATTTAATGCATTAATCCTGTTTTTAATTGATCTAGGAAATAATGTATAATAATAAATGTCTTCATTCATCAAGTTCACTGTTCCTTACTAAGCTGTGTTTGTCATCTGCTTACAGTGTCACAGGAAGCAGTCCTTGATCTATCACTGGAAGCAGCTCAAGGTGTGCTCCCTGAAGCGGGTTCAGGTCTGCCCCCAGCAATGATAAGTAAGTGGAATTGCATGCTTGGGTCCTTAGAAAGTCTTAAAATGTCTTAAATTCAAGTTTAGCCGCCTTGACTGAAACCATGCATGATTTGTCCAATAATCATATTAAACTGCCACCCACCACCTTAAATAGTGAACTCTTAATTGCTCCAAGTCAAGAGTGCTAACTATTACACCATAGAACCTGGCTTCTGCAGCAGAAGCAGGCCTATAAAAACCTATGCCTACCTACAGTAATTCTTACCTCTACACTATTAGTTTTATTAAACATTGTTACTATTTCTCTTATATTTTTGTGTATGTCCATCCCTGTAGAACTTGAGATTCCAGTGGACAATGACTACTCACCAGACCAACCCTGGGCGAAGTCCCGAAACCCTATCCAACAACAACGGGTAGGCAAATTTCTACAAATAATTACTTTCTATGTAAAACTACTCATCTGTATCACAACAATGGTTATTATCTTCAGCTCAGTTATGTCCTGGACCGAAAGAGGCCTTCGGAAGAAATAATTGTGAAGGAAGGACAAACTTGTTTGACACGGGATGAGTTTTGGAGCCTTGGGTTGAACAGCTATATGGATTCAACTGTGAGTAGTCACATGGTCTAACAGATTAACATTTATTACCGAAGGGAGAGTTTCAGTCATGTTCACTATAATGTCTTAATTGTGATTTCTTGCAGATTGGAAATGCATGCCTGAAGCTCATTGGTGAACTGGCTCTGAAACGTGTATGACCTCTTTTTTAATTACACATTTAAAAGTAACTTTTGGTACTGAAGGCAGACTATTAATAATCATGTTTGTTTTTTCCTCATCAGGACATGGACATTTATATAGAAGACATGTATGTTGTTCCTACCTGGAAGGACCGAAGTATCAACCCGTTAGCTTCATTTCCGGTAAGTGTAATTAATTGATGAAATAAATATAATTATTCAGTTAGTAAATTGAATAAGCATAATGGCACATCCCTACTCTAATGGCAAACTCATGTTTCATAAATATTAGGCTGACATGAAGATGAAACATGCAATAGTCTTTCCAGCCTGGACCGAAAACCACTTTGTGCTATGTGTAAGTGAAATTAGTAATGCGTGTCTTATAAACGTAATCATGTCTGCCGTTCTGGGAGAATAGCAGAATCCACATTCCCACAGAAACCTGACTGACATGCTGTGCTTATTTTTACATACCCATTATAGGTCTTGAAGCCACGCATACAGGAGATTCTATTATTGGACTCGAAATACATAGAGCATACCTCTGGCTTTGGCGATGAAGACTACAGAACTGTTTTTAGGTACACAGATGAGAGCTACTTTTTGTTGTGTTCATATGGCATTTAGATGTGATGGTTCACCGATGAGCGATGCTGCCCTTGGGGGGAGGGAGTGCAGAGACTCAAACGCATCAGCGACCCAACTAACTGCGTGTCTGTCTGCATGAATAAAGACTTCTCAAAGTCCAGTTATTATACTGATATCGAATAATTAATTCTGCTCCCTCCCTCCAACCTTGGTTGCTATGCCTACACAAAACCGCATAACTTCACCCTGGACTCCGGTTTTCAAAGACCGGGGTTGCAGTGTAGCAAATCCCCGGTTGTGTGTGGCCGAACAGTGCAACTGCGCACATACAATCATGGTTATATTAAATCCAGCGCTCGTGTGGACTGGGCCTAACTTGCCTGCCATTACGTTGCGTTCTGAAAAGCGAAACTGACCCTGAAAACGAAACAAAAATGGCCCTGTGTGTAACTGCAGCCGTCTCTGTGCTAACAGTCACGTTTTTAGTACGAGAAGACAAGACAAAACTTCTTTCTCTGGTCTGCATCCCCTTAACAATTGTGTGTATTGAGCCGTACTGTATTGTACCCATTCTGCAATCTTGTTGAAATAAAGTTTTCATTCACACTCAAAATCTGTGTTCATTTTTTATTTTGCATACTAATGTTCTGTGTCTTGAGTCGTACTTGTATTGAAAAACTGATTTTATATGTCTGAGGAGAAGACCGGTACTCATCATCTTCGTCTCCACAAAAAGAAAAATTACATGTGAAGTATGTTGTGTGCCAGGTTCAAACAGTGCTGTATATGTACAGTTTATTCCTACTCCTATCCAAGCTCCGGGAGGGTCATCAAAGAGAAGTCGGGTCATCAAAGAGAAGTCGCCTATTCTTAGTCCTTGCCCCACAATGGTGGAATGAACTACCCACCCCAGTTAGGACAGCCGAATCCTGTCTAATCTTTCGCCGTCGACTAAAGACTCACTACTTCAACCATTATCTAAATAAAAAAAATCTAACCCTAACTAACCTTACTGTCATGCACTTGTCCTAATAAACTAACCTACACTGTAGCACTCAACACTTTATGAACATTGTTACTGAGACGAAAGTTACGTTTACTCTATTATTACTAGATCTAGTATGTCATAAATGTCTAGATGTACACTTTATGAACATTGTTACTGAGACGAAAGTTAAGTTTACTCTATTATTACTAGATCTGGTATGTCTAGAGATGTAACATTACTGTCTATGTACACATCATGTCTAGATGTACACTTTATGAACATTGTTACTGAGACGAAAGTTAAGTTTACTCTATTATTACTAGATCTGGTATGTCTAGATGTAACATTACTGTCTATTTACAAGTTTACTCTATTATTACATGTCATAAATGTCTAGATGTAACATTACTGTCTATGTATGTAGAGTTCCGTGTTCCTTCGCTCTCCATGTTCAATGTAGAGGGTTCTGTTGCTTCGTCATCAGTGTCGTTCAATGTATGAACGACATGTATGTATGTTCTGTTTCTTTGTCACCATGGCTCATATCTTATCATATGTATTTATCCACACAAAGAACGCCTGATCCGTTTTGTTTCTTTTATGTGAATAGTTTATTTACAATAAGTGAACCAAACTTCTCCTCCATTACAAACACCCCAAACATTCCCAGCTGTGACACACCCCTTTCACCCCTGTGCGCACTGACAGCTGACCGATGACAGCTGACAGCTAGATATACGTGCTCGGCTTCCCGCCACTGTGTCATGCCGTCATGTCTTTACGTACTGCAACAAGAACAAAACACAATACTTAGAATAGAGTTGCACCACATTTCCAATACAACACATGCCTATGAACGTCTAGGCTACTCACTACAAAACATATTAACAACCATAACATATGATCCCATTTTCAACATATGAGAACATATATCTCAACAATGTACCTATGTAAACGAGACGAAAGTGAAGTTGAAAATGGTGCGCAGTAGTGCAAATACTTGTCCAGACCACTAATACTTGTCCAGACCGCCTCCAACCCGTCCAGCCTGGCTCTGCGGCTCTGCAGATACCCCCTACTCTCCAGCCTGGCTCTGCGGCTCTGCAGATACCCCCTATTGAACAAACCAGCTGGCCGACCACATGCAAATTTTTGTTCCGTAAACCTGAACGTTTTGTGGCCAATGGCGGCCCGGGTAGGCGGGCGGCCCCCACTCCCCTCGTGTCTTCGTTTAATCCTGGGGTCCGAGGAACTCGCGACCCCCCCCTTTCCACCTCACCCCGACACCATATCGAACACACACCATAGCCGCCTCTGAAATTACAAGCGATTCCATTGAGTAGGGTAATGTAGGGTATATCTGCAGAGCCGCAATCCCAACGTCTGGGCGGGGCTTCGGGGCTTGTACTCGGTTTGAGGCGGGCCGAAGTTCCGCCTCAAACCGAGTACAAGCCCCGAAGCCCCGCCCAGACGCTGGGCTTGCGGCTCTGCAGATATCCCCTATTGATTCCATTGGCTACATACTTCTATTTCAATATAAAGGGCGGAGCGAGGGCTCCATCAGCTGTGCCTTGTTGTGTGAGTGAGTACCAGTTATTCTCACCGTGATCACAGTTACGTTCATTCACACAATTGGGAAACAAACAATACAGGTAAATTAAATCAGAGGAATAACGTTAATAATAATGGTGCATTTCCTTAGATGCTGCATGATAACGTTACATTTTATTTTTCGTTCAGTCATTTGTAATGGTAATTAATTGTATCAGTTATACAGGCATACTGTTCTGTAGCTTGTTAGTAGTCTTTCGTAGCAAAATAAAAAAAGGCATATTCTCATAAATCATGCACAAATTAAATATAAATTTGAGGTGCAACTTATTTAAACGGAAAGGATGCACCCCCCACACTCAGTAGGCAGTACAGTTAGCTTTCACGAGCGTCAGCTGTGCAGACATGCCTGGGCAAAAGACCCACCGGTGATGCACTATCCATCCACTGGCGCTCTGCATGTCTTGACTCTTATTCATTTACTTTTTACAAATTGTTTATTGTATTTTCCCCTCTTGCGCACTTTGCAGTCCGAGATGGTTCACCTGGTGATCAATCAGTCGTCTTTGGTGCTGCTGCTGATCAGCGTGCTGGTCTCCCCTGTAGAAGGTAGTTTATTTGACTGGATGAAGCGACCCGAGACCCCGCCGCCGGCCCTCCCACCTGCGGCCCCCACTGCAGGAGATGACGCCCCTCCGTTTGAGATGGTCGTTGCTGATGAGAAGTTCCTGGTCGAGGCGAAGCTGATGGAGCTCAGCCCCCTGGACAGCTGTCATTACAAGGTAAAATGAACACCGAACCAGCGTGTTCTATGTTGGGTTCAATTATAATGTCATCGGTAAGGTGAATAATTACTTGATGTTGTTTATGTCCAGACAACTTTTCTCCACCACTGGTTCTAACATCTCCGGATGAATTGAAAATGGGGGACCCTGATGTAAACAAGACGAAAGTCTTTCTCTGGTCTGCATCCCCTTAACAATTGTGTGTATTGAGCTGTACTGTATTGTACCCATTCTGCAATCTGTTAATACAGTTTTCAATCAATCCTTAGGTAGTTGCTCAACTGAAGTCGACCTGTGCGAGCCTATCGGAAGAGCAGCTCGCCAAATTAGGAGTGGTCCTGTTCAACTGCCAGGCAGAGGTCGAGGGTCGCAGGACTTACCCCTGCACAGAGGGAATGGTGAGCTTTTCTGAAAAAATAAAAATACATTTTGAGTTGTATATTAATTTGGTCAGACGTTCACGATGCAGAATTCTTTAATGTATTAAAGGTGCTGTAAGTGGTATTTTCTTTGTTAAAATAATGGCTCTACATTGGCAATCACTGATATGGAGTCTTTGGTCAGTAACATGGGTCTCCCAGTCCCTCCGCTCTGCAGTAAACAGAAAATACATTTTCTGGTATCCTTTATCCAATCTGAGGAGGAAACTCCACACTACAAAAATAAGAAATTAAAACATATGTGCTTGAAACAAGTAAAATAATAATATTAGCACTATTTGTCATCTTATTTATGCCAGCAAATTTGGCTTGGCAAGATTTCTTGAAATAAGTAACATCTATTTATTTTTTTGCTTGTGCACAGTCTGGCATACTGCCAAGGATAGACACAAAAAAAAGCTCAGATTATTTCCATTGTGGTCCTTGTAGGCCGGGGAACGTAAGTGTTCAGACATGCATCATACAGACCATCGTAAAGACTCATGACATCACACACATCACATGGACACATAGTGGTGTGACACAGGTGAGATGTGACATCACTTTAACCTATACAGTTGCACAGGTAAGACGTGACATTATTTTAACCTATACAGTTGTACAGGTAAGATGCGACATTACTTTAACTTATACAGTACAGGTAAGATGTTCTCTCTCCTGATTGGATAAAGTGGGAAGGGATACCAGAAAATGTATTTTGTTTACTGCAGAGGGACTGTAAGGCTGTCCCCGAAGCCTGTTTTTGGGATTCAAACTTCGTCAGGGTTTTTCGAACGGACGTTCGAACCTTCGTTTTGAATTTAAAAAATGTATTAAATTTTTTTTTTAATTGCATATATTATTTTTTTATATCTTCAAACTAAATCCTCAATTTGAATAAAGTGATTAATCTGATTAAATTAGTTTTCTTTTATTAAATCAACTTTCCAGACTCAGCCCAGGGAGAAGCCCCAGCCCAACTAAATCAACTTTCTAATGAATATAACTAATCAGTTTCTTTTAATACTATAATATTAGTGTAGCCTAATCTTTATCTGCAACTGTGAAGAAAAACCCCATTGGTTTAAACGGAATGAAAAAAAGAAAAACGTTTTATAAAAAATGTGAATGTTGCTTTAGAATTCGAATGCCAACGTAACAAACGAAGGTTCGAACGTTTGGGCTCAGCCCTAAGGGACTGGGAGACTAATGTTACTGACCAACACTCATCAGTGATGGCTGTCTGAATGTAGAGCTACTTAACACTTATTTTAACTAAATAAATGCCACTTGCAGCACCTTTTTAATCTCTGGCATTCATGCTTTGGGATATGCTTAGTTGTATTCCTCTCCTTTTCATTTGATCAAGCTGCTCATTAATTTTCAGGCTCTCAAAGAGTGTACAGGAGATATGGATCCAGACACGTGGACCGCGTATCACATAGTGAGCAACCGAGCACGCTCGGTGTGCTACGCCACCCGCCAGCAGCACTTCAGGCGCAGGGCAGAGCTCACGGTCAATGCTCTCATCTCCACGGCAACCAGCCAATTGCACGCCATGAAGGAGTTAAAGGTAAAAGTCAACTCTCGCCTCGTCACAATCACAAGCGGCAAGATTCCTTTGTGTTGCCACATCGCCGCAGACCAGTGTTGTGCTAGTTACTGAAAAATAGTAACTCTGTTACTTTACTAGTTACTTCATTTAAAAAGTAACTCAGTTACTTTACTAGTTACTTACACCAAAAAGTAATGCGTTACTGTGAAAAGTAACTATTTAGTTACTTAAAAAGAAAAGATTGCTCTCATTAATGCCCTTACAGATACTCAAAATCTGTTGATCAACTTGATAGTTTCCATTCACTGAACTGAACTCTGCTAAGCAATGTGGTCTGTACAAACACAAATTTGACACAAACACAAATGTTGTCCAGAGTCTCTGACGTAATAAGAAATGCACGTGCCTAATTGTATCGCCGCTTAGGTTGAAGGAACAGCCTTGATGTCGCCGGAGCATTTCATTATAACCGTCTTGCTACGTTGTTTAAGATATCAATTGTGCATTGCAACATTAGAATAGTTAGGATATCAATTGTGCATGAGGACTATATTTATATTGTTTGATTAGTATTGATGAGATTCCCTTGCAGATTCTTACAGTCAAAATCTGTTGATCAACTTTGCATTCACATCACTGAACTCACAAGTCTGCGGTGGTCGAGATGTAACGTTAGTCCAGCCCCTCAAACATTTTCTTAAGCTCAGCCTCATTTCCATTTTGTATATTATCTCTCCAAGTAGTTTGAAAACGTGAAGTGTTCCGTCCCATTTGCCGTGTGCCGCCTGGTGATGCTAACTAGATCCCCGAAAGCGAGTGGCTTACTGGCTTCGGATGAGTCCTGTTAACATTAGACTCGGCTACTAGCTTTGTTGAAGCATGGGCAGTAGATAGTATCTTTGAGCCAAAACACAAATGACGTTTAACTAAAACGTTCTTTTCTTTGTGCTCGACAAAAGAGAAATAGTGAGAATATCCATGTGTACAAACGCGAGTAGTGGGCGCTGCCATGACAGTCAAGTCTATAGTAAACAAAACACGCTCTCACAGCACAGCGTGTCCTGCAGGTGAGGTGACACAGACAGAAGTCAGGAGGACTGCGCTGGATCACTATCGCTCGCTACCGATCTACATAAAAATAATGCAGTAACGAACCATTCAGTAACTGTAGCGGCGTTACTGAATTTCAAAAGTAATGCGTTAGAGTACTAGTTACCGCCAAAAGTAACGGCGTTACTGTAACGCGTTACTTTGTATGTTAGTCCCAACACTGCCGCAGACGCGCGCTTAATGGTTGAACCACCTCAAAGCGCTCCCGGGCAGAATATGCCGTGACATCTTGGATCACTGTCTCCATTAACCAATTACAGCAACTCCAAACGATCCAAAGCAATAAAACTGGCTTACAGACTACCCAACTACATGAACTCTTAACTATTGGGGCTGAGCCCGAAATATCTGGAAAAGCACAGATTCTTTGTTATGAGCTCCATTGCTCCACATAGGGGGGGGGGGGGGCAGGCAAGCTGCAGGTCAGATGTGTTGCAGGTTCAGGTGTGCTGCAGGTCAGGTGTGTTGTAAGGCAGGTGTGTTGTAAGTAGGGATGCTCCGATATTGATATCGGCCCCGATATCACAAATAGCTGGATCGGCTATCGGTAAAAAAAAAATGCATCGGATATATACTTTTAATTTAAAGGGGACATGCATTGCTATTCCTAGCACTATTTGGGCAACTTTACACAATTCCTGTGAGTCTATGGAAGACATCTGTAAGGTTTATTATATTTCTAATGGAGTACTCAAAAGCATCATTTTCCAGCCTCAAGATTTCAGCCTGTTATTGGCTGGGCTCCGCCCATAAGCACTTTCAGTGACAGTCATCCACACAGTCTGCGAGTGGCAGACAGACACAGAGAGAGAGAGAGCGTGCTGTGTAAACACAGCTGCGTGTGAGATATGCAGGTCCCCTTCTCTTTCTCCCTCTCCCTCTCCCGTTTGAGGAAGTCTTCCACTGTGCCGCGCGCTACAGCTATAGACGGGGCGTTAGTTATGCTCCCGAATCGAGAGAGAGACGGACCGAGAGACGCCAAGCGCGACACGCGTGTATGTGTGCTCTGTCGCGAGGGTCTATCTGATTCTCTCGCTCTGTCAAACCCCGTTTGGTGCGCTACAACCACAGAGCCAATCGGATCACTATCCACTCCATCCTCGCCACGTGACGTCACCATGCAAGTCAAATCAGAACGACCTGATTAAATGGAGCAGGAAATTAATGACTGCAATCCGCCAATATGGTATTTAGAGACGCAGACACATTGATACTAACTCCTATTACTATAATACAATGCTAGACACTGAAAAAAGACATTTATAATGCATGTCACCTTTAATATATAATAAGTTAGGAAAGTAATGCCTGATGTTGCCTTGCACAAAAGAATGATCCCAGTCTCTTCCACACAGTGAGGCATACAGTTTATTAATTGAACAATGGGCATTTACATTTAGTCATTTAGCTGACTCTTTTATCCAAAGCGACTTGCAAGTTCTGTACGACAAGTAATCAGGAAGGGCACAACTCTTATCAGCGGAGTAACAATGTTCATCAAGTGTTGAGTGCTACAGTGTAGGCAGGGGAGGAAATTAGGCCACTTTACTCGCCAAATGCGAGTATTTTTTACGTTTGGCGAGTGATTCATGAAGACCACTCGCCAGTCTGGCGAGTTGACAGTGCCACGAGAGCACTGCACAAGACCCGCGGACATATATAATGTTTAATAAAAGTTCCCGCAGTACTGGCCAACCCGCGGACATATATAATGTTTAATAAAAGTTCCCGCAGTACTGGCCAACCCGCGGACATATATAATGTTTAATAAAAGTTCCCGCAGTACTGGCCAACCCGCGGACATATATAATGTTTAATAAAAGTTCCTGCAGTACTGGCCAACCCGCAGAAATATAGAATGTTTAATAAAAGTCCCGTGGTACTGGCCATCAGTCAAGGAAGCACTCGCAAACAGATAACGTTAAACACAGAAGATGGAAAACAGACAGACTGAGCAACGGGGAACTGCATCCAACCCTAGTACAACTCTCGAGTCCAAGGCAAGGACACATTTAAATTACAGAGGTGTATGTTAGTCTATTGCGCACCGGACTACGACGTAAGGTTAGACATTTTATTTCATGCTCAAAAGCCCCTGGCTTGCACATCGCAGTCACGAAAGGGGCTAGCTCAACCAGTGCACAACAGCAGACCAACCCAACTGACGTTACCACAACACTTGACGGAACTTCACAGCACTGTCGTAAGGCCACCGTGCCGTCTTAAAGGCACAGTGAACACTCGGATGCATACACAACATTGACGTGGCTTGACAACCGAGGTTCAAAGTTAACTTGATTGACTGATTGAAAACTTTATTAACAGATTGCAGAATGGGTACAATACAGTACGGCTCAATACACACAATTGTTAAGGGGATGCAAACCAGAGAAAGACTTTCGTCTTGTTTACATCAGGGTCCCCCATTTTCAATTCATCATAATAACATATGACATACACGACATACAGATAGACAGTACTGCTACATCTATACATTTCACATCTATCTATCTATACACTTCACAACATACTTCGGTTTTTTTCTTTCACTGCCCAACCCAGTCCAACCCAGCATCTTTCACTGCCCAGTTCAGCCCAACCCAGTCCAGAATAGATCCCTCTTTCATGTTAATATGTGTTATGCTAATATTGTGAAGAGTAGAGACTGTTATTAATGTTTTATGCTAATAAATATTTTAAAGAGTAGAGACACGGTGTGATTATTACTATGATTGAAAATCAATTTAGACGAAGACATACAAAGAAGTAATTATCACAATTAGCGATTTTTTTTGGCTGGTAAAAAATCAGTTTGTCTGGTAAAAAAAATCAGATACTCGCCAGTTGGCTGGTAAGCCAAAAAGTTAGTTTCCTCCCCTGAGTGTAGGTTAGTATATTAGGACATGTGCATGACCGTAAGGTTAGTTAGGGTTAAATGTTTTTTTCTTTTTTTAAATATATATATATTTTTTAGATAATGTTATGGGTATCTGATCGGTACTCTGTATCGGCCGATACCCAAAGCCAGGTATCGGGACTGAAAAAGTCAGATCGGTGCATCCCTAGTTGTAAGGCAGGTGTGCTGCAGGACAATACAATGTGCATCATATAATAATGGGGGTGGGGGGGAAATCGATGCAGCAAACTTTGCACAAAAATTATAATATATTGTGGAGTATATATTGATATAAATTTGCCTGCAATACAAACTATTGAAGTGAGATTAAGATTCTTATTGCAGATGTTGACAAGCTTTTCATTGGACATAATTTGCAGTTAAAGGTAAATATTAAGGCTGTAAAGTTACCGCGGTATTAACGCGTTATCGCCCGTTCTATTATATTAAACTAAATATTTTTAACTCACGATTAAAAAAAACATATATATATTTTTTATCTACACTTCACTCCGGTGTATTATTGATGCTCTCATTGATACTATGTCTGTTTCTGAAGTGTGTGTGTGAGATATATAGAGATGAGGAAGGGGCAAGAGAGAGCTGGGAGAGTGTGTGAGAGAGAGAGGGGGGGGTGTGTGATTACTCTGCCCTTGTGTGGGTGAATGTAACAAGTTCCTAACGTTTTCTTTCCCCTATTATTTCATGCCCACTTTTTTCATTGTTTTAAATTATTTTCTTTAAAGTTATTTTGTGCATCACTCGGTTTTGAATTTGATGCAAATTTGCAATGCATGAGGGTCATCCTTTTGTTAAATGGCTGCATAAAGCAAGCATTTGTTGACTCATGTTGATAAGAGTATTAAAACTTGGAACTTGAAAAAGATCCATTTAAGGTAGAAAAATAAATAAATAAAAAAATGCAATTAATCACGAGTTAACTATGGACAATCATGCGATTAATCGAGTTAAATATTTTAATCGATTGACAGCACTAGTAAATATATAAAACAATATATCAACTATCTTATTGTGATCATATCATGGGGCCTTTGGTGATTCCGACCCCTACAGTGCTACAAACTATATAGTCCTATTTCCTCCCAGTGTTACAAACTAGTCCCTCCCAGTGCTGGTGACCTATTCTTAACCTCTTAACACTTTGAGTGCCACGGATGAGATATCTCGTTATTTCATGCCAACCGTTGAGTGCCAGGAACGAGATATGCCGTTTTTTAATCGCTATTCTTTTTTTATTAGCGATTTTTCATATTTCATCAATCTAGCCTCACGTTACCACTGCAAACTCTCTCTGAGCTCTATTGGGAAAATACTGCCCCCTATCGTCTCCCGGATGGTACTGTTGGAATGGATTTAATGAAACTCATGGGAAAAAAAGAGTCCGGAATCCACATTTTACTTCTCAGGCATGTAACCAGAGCCGATTGCAGTCTTTGTGGTCCCGCAGAACAGCGTGGAATAATGTGTTCGAGCACCCAGCTTTGGATCAATAAACGCGGTCGATATTTGGAATGGCGACCAGGAATTGGAATAATCCTTTTGGAGAACATCTGATCTGAGGTAAGGAATCTATTTTACCAGTATATCAGTGTGTGTGCGATCAGGAAATAAGAGAATCGATTTTTCAGCCCGCTTCTATAGCGTGCATAAATACACATATACTATCGATAATCTAGCGTTTTCATAAATAGGCTGAAAAATGACCGTGTTTTGTGTATTACAGTAAAGGGCGTTTATCACAGAATCTTCTGAACGTTTCAAGAAACTAGCGCTTTTCAAAATGGTATAAAACGGAAATGAACAGATCCGTTTTGACAATGTTGACTGCAAACAAGTCATTGATAAGCGACGGCCACATTAGACACATAGCCATAATTTAAGATGTAGTTTATGTGTTCGCAAATATGAGAGCTCTATCATTGAAGTGGGTGGCGGCATTCAAGGGGTTAATAGGACACGGGCCTGAGAGGTCCAGTACTGGTAGAGGACCGCAAATGACATCACACGTATAAATCCATCTCTACAGAATGTATGAATTAATGTTTTTTTTTTTTCTTCAAATGTAGCCAAGAGTAAAGACCCTTATGTCAAAATAGCAGTCAAAGTGTATATTTTCAGCATTACGCATTTATGATTTTAACTTATTAGTGAAATATAAGATTATAGAAATCTCAGGGCATCGTATCGGAAAAAGGCGAGGATTTGGAAACTTAATGATGAGTAGTCTTCTGAGAGAGGAGACCCATGGCTTTCGAATTTAAAAAAATTACAAAACTGTTCGGGATCATATCTCTCATCGAGAACAAACTTTAACGTCATTGCCATAAATTAGAACAGTTAGCTTCTCTACCTTTCTGTGAACTTCTAGCAAAAAACGGCGCTGCAATCTGATAAATGGCGGGAGAAATTTACATTATAAAAAAACTAACTGTACTTGGAGTAGATTTCATTCACGGTTTTTGCTGCGCGCCTGGTGATACTAAATCCAGATTGAACTCTGCCATTGGAAAGGGGAGATTTGGCCCGATCCATAGATGTGCGACTTGGCCATAATAAGTTAATTTATAGGCCTAATATTCTATAATCATATTTCAAATTGCATGTGTCCGGATGGCAGAATTCAGTACTGTATCTACAAATCCTGTTAATTATCTTCCCTTTATTAATTTGCTTAGATTTGTTGTACACGTGATCTCAAGAAGGTGCTGAACGAGCTCAGTGGCCTATGCAACGTTTGAAATGCAAAAACGATTAAAAGAAACGGGCGACACCGGGAAAAAAACAGGTCCCTTAACTTAAACGGAAAGTTTAATATCTGGAGACACTTTAAAATAATTCCAAATCAAAGACATGGTGAGCGCCTCCACTAACGGGCTTGTTATGCTGCAAGTGACGATGCAGTTTGATGATGTCATTAAGCGTGGGCCAATAGACGTCTGCCCAAATATCAGAAATGCGAAAGCATTTATTCAGAGTTGTGCCAAACAAACGCAAATATCTCAACTATACATCACATCTCTCATATTGACATTTTGAGCTAGAAGTACATCAAGAGATGTATAAAATGTGCATGTTATGTCATTAAAAAAGTAAAAATCGATTTCCGATATTACATTTTAATGCCTATCGGCTGATAATATCTCTCATCTCTAATCTGAACCTGAAGAAATGACACTTCTCACATTTTAACATTCCAGGATAATCTTTTTCTGACTGAATTAACATAGTTAATTAGCTCTTTAAAAACAGATGGTGGCTAACTTGTTGACAGTGAGTATCAGTGAGCTGGATACAATCCTACCTGGAGGGGAGGGAACAGATGGTGGAAGTAAACGGTACACTATCCCCCCCCCTCACAGTGAGCTGTGGTGTTCCACAAGGAAGCATACTAGGACCGCTACTATTCCTAATTTATGCAAATGACATGTCGTCAGCTTGTGACTGCAACTTGTTCCTGTTTGCGGACGACTCAGCCCTGCTGGTCTCTGACAAGAACAAGTTACAGGTTGAAAAAGCCCTCAGCTCGGAACTAGGCAAAATCTGCATATGGCTCGCCGACAACAAACTATCATTACACATGGGCAAAACAGAGTCCATTCTCTTCGGTTCAAATAACAAACTCAGCAAGACCGACGGCTTCTCGGTTACAGTGGGTGACAATATTATCACAAGGAAAGATGAAATTACCTACCTGGGTTCCATCCTAGAGGCTAATCTTTCCTGTGACAAAATGGCATCCAATGTAATAAAAAAAGTCAACCAACGAACGCGATTCTTGTACCGGATCTCCTCTCTGGTAAACAAGAATACCCTGAAGACTCTAGCAGGAGCACTCATTCAAGGGTACTACGACTATGCTTGCACCTCATGGTACCAAAGCACCTCAAAGGCACTAAAAAACTAATTACAAACATCTCAAAACAAGCTAGTCAGACTACTACTTGACCTGACTCCTAGAACCCACCTCACCCCTGCCCACTTTGACAACCTAGGATGGCTTAGAGTAGACGACAGAGTACAGCAACTTGCAATGGGCCTGGTCTACAAGATACACTACGCGACCAAGGTACCCATGTACATGTCAAAATACTTCCCAAAGGTCAGTGAATACCACGATCACAACACCAGAGGGAGCTCCACAAATCATGTAAAACCCAGATTCGGATCAAACAAGGGACTAAACACGTTTCGCAATTATGCCACATCAATGTGGAACGCCCTGCCTAAAGCTGTAAAGGAATGTGAATCACTACCCACCTTCAAAAACACTCTCAAAAAACACCTA
Source organism: Notolepis coatsorum (assembly GCF_963971535.1). Taxonomy (NCBI): domain Eukaryota; kingdom Metazoa; phylum Chordata; class Actinopteri; order Aulopiformes; family Paralepididae; genus Notolepis; species Notolepis coatsorum. The sequence continues at coordinate 70,544,102 of NC_140167.1, read as the reverse complement.
CGTGAGACTGCAATTCGAAACTGGCCCCTACAAATGTCCTAACCTAGTTGTACAGTAAATGACCAAGTAAGGCTTTGTCAATATTCAAATGTACAGTGTAAAATGTGTGTGTGTCCCCTTCCCAACCCCCCCCCCCCCCCCCACCTCCAATGTACAGCCCTCACCCAACCCACCCAACCCCACCCCACCCAACCAACCTCCTCCAATGTACAGTTTCTATGCCAAATGTATATACACTCCTTTTCTGGACACTTTGGTATCACAAACAGTACTGTATTTGCAAATCTGATATGTCATAAATGTATAGATGTAGCAGTACTGTCTATCTGTATGTCATGTATGTCATATATGTTATGATGAATTGAAAATGGGGGACCCTGATGTAAACAAGTCGAAAGTCTTTCTCTGGTCTGCATCCCCTTAACAATTGTATGTATTGAGCTGTACTGTACTGTACCCATTCTGCAATCTGTTAATAAACTTTTCAATCAATCAATCAACACAATGTGTTCAGGTCATTTTCACTCAATTAGTCTGCTTCACTGTTAATTAGTCTGCTTCGTTCACCGTCTCCTCAGAACAGCTCATGCCTCTGGATGCCTACTTGGCAAAAGATAAAATAAAAAATCCACGGAATTATGGAATGCACCAATCGCTAGGGTTGGGTACCGAACTGTCCTTTTAAGGGTACCGACAATTACAGCAACACTACAGAGTACCAATTCACACTAGACCCATCTTAAACTGCATCTCAAGGCAAACCAGAACTGTGATAATTTTTAATCTAATTTAGTAATGTAACTTGTTTTATTGTTATCATTGATTGTCACAATGCTTTTACCTTAAGCAGGCTATTTATTGATTGAAAGAGTTTTTATGTCTCCTGTTTAGGGACTACGGGTGTAAATTAGCTCTTGCTACAACCCTGCATGTCTACATTTTGTATTCTGTACTTGATGTTCATTGACGTGTGTTGTCCCTACCAAATAAACTATCAAATCAAATCAATCTGTACCAAATTTCGGTACCTTTCCCTGTTTAGTATATATACTAGACAAGAGGGATGGTTTCCACAAATACTGTCATCTCTTGGGTCTTTGGAAAGACCAGATGAGGTCAGGAGTTTTACTTACTGAGGATGGCCAGATAATGTTATTTAAACATGTAAAGTTTAGACTTTATTTTTTTTACAACTGTGAAAAAAATAAATATATTAGAGGTAGTTGATTACCGGAAATGGGTACCGATACCGAATTACAGGAACTGGTAATGGTACCGGTTCAAATGTGAACGGTACCCAACCCTACCAATTGCTGTGTGTCTGTGTTGTCCTTGAACAGGAGGGCCAGGTGGAGCTGAGGGACTTGACTTCAGCATCACTGGACAAGGTGCTGCAGGGCCACAGTGCCCTGCAGGCCCAGCAGGGGGCACTGTGGGAGGGCCAGGAGCAGCTGGAGAGCTCCCTGCATTCAAACCTGGAGAAGCTGGGGCAGGAGAAAGCCCTCATCGCCTCCGGACAGGAGCTGGTGGCTCAGCTCATTCAGGGCATCACACACAGGATGGGTGAGAATACGGGCTACACGGCATCTGTACCAGGGGCGTCATTTTGGTATGGCAAGGTATGGCACTCGCCATACCTTGGCGGCGGTCTGTGAAAAAATTATCTAATTTGCGTGACGCAGTGTATTCATCCGCAATGTTGATCTCTGTCATGTTAGTACACCCTACCACCACCCAGCCTGTAGATGGCACTGCCGCGCTGTAGTTGAATTCCAGGTAGAGGTGGATGCTCTTTATTTAATAATCGTTTTTTAAAACCTTGTCAGAATTTCAGATGGGGTTAAATTAAACTAACTGTATAAACGCCATAATACTGTTGATTCAAATTAATTAAGTCCATGTTATGTTGTGTCAATACGAACACGTTCTATATGTTATTTTAGTGAAGCATGTTTTGATATTGTCAATCATCTCACTTTTACTAGGTGACTAACTCAAATGAAAATATGCTGCCAGAAAGAAAAGAAATAAGGGAAATGGACATACGGACGTTTTTTAGTCAAAGGGCAGCAGAGACTGAGACAAGTGATATAGGGACACATCCTCAGGTAAGGTCTTAATGGCTTAGTTATTATAACAGTGCAGTTCAGCATTCAGTAACTCATACATTTTGTGAGTGTTTTTGATACAACATCTGTTGAACACACACCTCAAAACCATACCTAAGGAAAATTGGCTCAATTGCAAGAAAAATAATAGACTTATGATATTACATTCTGCTCAGCATAATATGTATGCAAAATATTGTGGTTCCCTGCTTTAGTCTGTTGCCACACATTTCTATACTAAATGCTTTTGTAGTCCTGTGTAGCTCAATGGATGGAGCATAACTTGTAAAAAAGGCATCCACCAAATTGCATATTATAGAGTAGCTAAATCTGTAATGTTTTGTTTTGTTTCTAAGGAAATTGAAGTTTAACCAGGTCCACCTGCTAGGAGAGATGTAGACAGCAACAGTGACCGTACCAGTGACTATGAGATTGGCAGTGCAGTACAATGCAGCAGCGAAGACATTGGTCAATCAAAAACCAACTCTCCAGTGCAACCTATTTTATGTCAGTTCACCACAAGGAATGGATTGCAGATTGCAGCGCCGTTTTTTGCTAGAAGTTCACAGAAAGGTAGAGAAGCTAACTGTTCTAATTTATGGCAATGACGTTAAAGTTTGTTCTCGATGAGAGATATGATCCCGATGTCAGTTCACCACAAGTTCAATACCCAGCTATACAAAGCATACGAATGGATTGAATACTCGGTGCAAAAGGACAGTGTATTTTGTTTTGCATGCAGGCACTTTGGTGGGGTGTCAACATCTCAAGGGGACAGGCTTGGACACGGAGTCTTTATGGATAAGGGGTTTTCCTGCTGGAAAAATATGCAGAGCCAACTGAGGGAGCACAGCGAAAGCAAGCGGCACGTCAGTGCAGTTGTGGGATGGGCCGATTTCAAAGCAGTAAGTGCAGGTCGAAAAGAGTTATATTCTAACAGGTCAGTGGAGATTCGGCAGAACAGAAGACACCTAAAAGCAGTGCTTAATGTAACATCCCTGCTGGGTCGACAGGGCCTTCCCTTCCGTGGGCACAGTGAAGATGACAAGGGAGACAACCTTGAGGCTATTGATCTATTAGCAGCAGCGAGTGGCAAGGAGGGTGGGGAGGCACTGAGGCAGGACAGACGGTATGCACAGTACTCGTCCCCAAAAGCACAAAATGAGATGATCAAAGTTTTTGGAGAAAAGATCAAAAAGATAATTGTTGAAGAAGTAAGAGGTAGGCTATTTTTCCATTTTAGTTGATGAGACTAAAGATTTATCTAAAAAGGAGCAGCTAGAAATATTGGTCCGTTACACACTTCATGGCCACATAAAATAAAGGGCTATTGGCACCTACCATATGAAGGACCTTTGTGCGGAATCTCTGGCCACAGCCATATGTGCTGAACTATCCAGTCAAGGCATTGATATGCAGCTGTGTGTGGGACAATGTTACGATGGAGCCAGTGTGATGAGAGGCATGGTTAGAGGAGTGCAGACCAGGATCTGAGAAAGTGCTGCATGCTGTGTACATTCATTGTCATGCCCACAGACTGAACCTGGTACTAGTGAATACTATTAGCGACATGCCTCGGATGTCTTGAGTTTTTTAATATTGTACAAACACTGTACAATTTCATTGCACACCCTTTTTGTTGAAGCGCAAACCCATCTTGCCCAAAGAGACGTGCTAAGACTAGAGCGCACCTGTACTACCCGGTGGCTCTACTGGTACAGATCTCTCAAAAAGATCAAGCTGCGGTATGAAGCTATACTAGCAGTGCTGGATGCAACAATGGAGGCTCATGCAGAAGGCTCACTAGAAGCAGCTGGGCTGAAGTTGAAAGTGGAATCATTCCCTTTTGTCCTCCATCTGCATGCCCTCGAGAGTCCTATCTGTGACGTATGGGTTGTCTGAGCAGCTTCAGACTCGAGGTCTGGTCATCTCCAGAGCTGCAACTCTAAAGTGTACAAAAGCCCGACTCGAGAAGACGAGGTCAGAGTGTGAGTGGCAGGCCACACTGCATAATGCCAAGGCATTTGCCTCAAAAGTAGGCCTACAGACTGACGCCCCCATTCCCCGACCACGGAGAGTCAGTAAAGCACTGGCAGGTTTCCTCCTTGAGTCCACCAATGGCCAGAGACCGCTAGAAGAGGGTGACAAGGATAGGAGGATGTTCTTTGAGATCCTTGATCGCTTCATCATGGAATTCACACAGTGCTTTTCTGAAAATGAGACTCATCAGCACCATCCAAGCATTTGATCATAACTCTCCCATGTTCATGGATGCATCTACTATGGCAGAGTTTGCCAACCTGTATGAGAGCCATATTGACACCACACTGCTCCAGGCCCAGTGCCACTCCGCGAAAGCCTTCCTAACCATGGAGAAAGAGGATGATGGCGATGGCATCCTTGCCTCTCTCTCGAAGCTTAACACCCTGCCTGTGGCCTTCTCAGAAGTGATGAAGCTTTTCAAGATTGTGGCCACCTTACCCGTTTCTACTGCCTCTAATGAACGCTTCTTCTCTGTGCTCAAACGAGTGAAGACCTACCTGAGGACCACCATGGGCGATGAGAGGCTGACCCACCTCATGCTCATGGCAGTAGAGCAGAAGTTAGTTAAAGGTGCCATGCATTATAAATGTCATTTTTCAGTCTCTAGCATTGTATTATAGTAATAGGAGTTCGTATCAATGTGTTTTTGGGCCTAAATACTATATTGGCGAATTCCTCAGTTACAGCCCATCCCCTATTTGCCTCTAGTAAATCAGGTCATGTTGATTTGACGACCTGGTGCACGTCACAGGGCGCTGTGGATAGATGCCCGCCCCCATTCTACCTAGACTAGACAGCGAGTGAAGCTGCGGGGCGAGAGGAAGAGAGAGCCGAGAGGGAGCCGAGAGAAAGGGAGAGAGAGGGGGCACTTGGGGGGGGGGGGGGGGGGGGGGGTCCGCGCGACACACACACCTCCGAACGGGAGAGTGATAGAAAGAAAAAAAAGAAGAGAGAGGGAGGGGGGGGGGGGACCTGCCACACGGAGGTCCGCGCGAAACACACGCACCTCCAAACGGGAGAGTGATAGAAAGAAAAAAAAGAAGAGAGAGGGAGGGAGGGAGAGAGAGGGGGCACTTGGGGGGGGGGGGGGGGGGGGGGGGAACCTGCTGCACGGAGGTCCGCGCGAAACACACACACCTCCGAACGGGAGAGTGATAGAAAGAAAAAAAGGAAGAGAGAGGGAGGGGCTTCTCTCTCTCTCTCTCTCTCTCTCTCTCTCTCATGGTATAAATGATTATTTGTGTAAATATATGGTTATACGCCGACCATTAAGAAAATACATGTTAGTTTAGGAATAAGGGGCAGGTAACTATATAACTATAAGATTTATTCTTCTTCCTGCTCCTTTTGTCCATGGAATGACTATTTATGATTTTTTAATGAAGAAACTATGATTGTATTATTCCATGTGGCAAATAAAAACTCTGAACTGAACTGAACTCTCTCTCTCTCTTCCCCCCCCTCCCTCCCTCCCTCTACCAGTGCAGCCTGTGGTCTGACTGTCACTCAAAGTGCTTATGGGCGGGGCCATAACAGCCTGATTTCTCGAGGCTGAAAAATGATGGTCTCGAGTACTTGATTAGAAATATAAAACAATGAATTTTTTGGAAAAAAAAAATTACAAATGTCTTCAATAGACTAACAGGAATTGTGTAAAGTTGCCCAAATAGTGCTAGGAATAGCAGTGCATAACCCCTTTAAATCTCTGAACATGGATGATTTGGTGGACGACTTTGCCAAGATGAAACCCCGTCGTTATCCTCTTATGGATTGATGCACCTATCTGTTATAAGGTAAGATATGCTTTTTATATATACTATTATTATACTAATATTATTATCCATATTGCTATTAGTTTTCACAAAGGCAAACTCACAACAGTATTTTTTACACTGCTGTTTCTGAGAAACTATTTAAACTAAAACTAAAATCTTTGTTTAATTGTTTTTACAGGCTTCAATAGCATCAACCCACATGGCACCTGCTCCGGAATCTCCACTAAACTCTATCTCCATTTTCTGGTGACCAGGAAGCTGTGATCCTTACCCTGATGAGGTCATGTAGCACTTATCACTACATTTCACGAAAGAAAAATAGAATAGAATAGAATAGATCTCTGTCATTGTTACAGTTGTTACAACGAAATTTAAAATGCAGCCCTAGGTGCTAGTAAAAATATAAAAACAAGAGTCCTAAACACAGTATTAAATATAAAAACAGGAGTAAAGCATAAATAACATTAACATAAACAGGGGGGTGTAAAAGATAATTGCACTATCCCTTAATGTGGTGTGTGTGTGGGGGGGGGGGGGGGGGGGGTGCAAGGGAGACTTGTTTTAAATTTTAACTGAGTTTAGTGCACATATGGCCCTAGGATAAAAACTAAACTTCAGTCTGTTAGGGTGGGCATGATGACGTCTTTCAGTATTTTTACTGCTTTTTTAAGGCACCAGGAGTTGTATAGCTATACTGTATGTGTAACACTATATTTATCATTATGATCCACTCTAATAAAAAAAAATTGGTTTACTACTTGCATACTGTGTTTGTCTCCTTTGTTCATTAATGTTACCTAAATGTCATATAAGTGAATTGTATAGAAACTACTCATGCTGTTGTAGTGCTCATTCAAGACCAGTTTTATTCTTGTGACTATCTGGCTCTCTGGTTACAATATGTTAGAACTAGGGCCTGCCCTCGACTAAAGGTCTGTTAGAATTAGGGCTGATGTTAGAACTAGGGCTGTCCTTGACTAAAGGTCTATGTTAGAACTAGGGCTGCACTTGACTAAAAGTCTTTGTTGACTTCTAGTCAAGGACTTTGTCGACTAATCATGGCTTTAAATTTAGTGTTTACCGGTGATGCGATTATATTTCAGGATATAACTCATTCAGTATTGGGGGGGGGGCAGGGGTTTTTATTGGACGACTATGAAGAGGCAGCCTTAGTTGGAACACAGTACATACTGTCTGAGGAAACCGCCTTGATTAGAAAACATAATCGATCAATAAACAATCCATGAGCTCGCTTTTTGTATTGCTGTATGTGTGGTGTATTATGTCTGTCTGTTCTCTATCTGCTTGGTTGGACTGCATGTATTTTTCTGTTTTCGTATCGTTCCTGTCTTTTGTGTTTCTCTTTCTCTCCCGGCATGCGCCCCGGGCCGATGTAACTATTGGTTGAGGGGCGCAATATAAATAAATGTATCATCATATCATAGTACATGCTGTGTCTGTGTTCCTCCAGAGGACGTGAGTGAACAGCTGAAAGATCAGGGGTCGGAGGTACAGGAGGGACATCGGGCCATTATAGAAGATCTTGCAGCGGTCCGAGACAGAGCTCAGGACATATACCATAAAATAGGTAAATGGCAAAGTGAATCTAAACTCATAATTCCATCAACTTTCTAATCTCTTATTTGGGTGTGTGATCCATGTCCCCGTTCTGTCCTTTTTTTGACCCTGTGGTGTACTCCTGGCGCCCCCTACAGACCACAGCATGTCAGGCTTCCTCCGATACCAGGACGAGACGGCACGGTACTACACCGACCTCATGAGCAAACTGGAGCGCATGAACGGCACCCTGGGAGCCGTGCTGCACTACCTGGACAACATGCAGGGCCGCATCGAGGACAGACTTCAGGCCATCCAGGGATACCTCGGCTGGGCAGGTGAGACCCGGGGACATGACACATCCAGGGCTACCTCGGCTGGGCAGGTGAGACCCGGGGACGCGACACATCCAGGGATACCTCGGCTGGGCAGGTGAGACCCGGGGACACGACACATCCAGGGCTACCTCGGCTGGGCAGGTGAGACCCGGGGACACGACACATCCAGGGCTACCTCGGCTGGGCAGGTGACACCCGGGGACACGACACTTCTTAAAACATTTGTATTTAACCAGGAAAGTCACATTGAGATTAAAAATCTTTCAAGTGAGACCTAGGAAAGACTAGCTGCAGCAAAGCACATAAATACAACAAATTACACTAAACAACCAATATCGGAGCCAGAGGCAACCTAGCAGGGCAGGCAGCAACAATAGACTATTAGGGCAAAACAATCATTAGGGCTGTACCGAATGTCATTTTTTAACATTCAAAGCTTCTATTGAAGTATTCGAACGAAGCTTCGAATGTCTGTCATCATATTTTATGACTTAATCAATTTTTTTTTTTATATCAAACTAAATCCTCAATTTGAATAAAGTGATTAATCTGATTAAATGAGTCTCTTTTTTTTATTAAATCAACTTTCTTTAATGAATATAACTCATCAGTTTCGTCAACATAAATAATCCAATGAGGGCATGGTTGGTACAAAAGTGATGGTGACGTTAGAATGTCAAGACTTCCGGTTTGAGATGTTCGGGTAGACGGCCATTGTAAAGAGCTCCCGCTCAAGGAACAACGAAAAAGGAAGTTAAAATATCAAACAAAATAAAGTGACAATTCAATGATATAAGAGAAAAGGAAGGATGAGATACAAACACCGGAGGAAAGTTATCGACACAAGGAGGTGACTCAGGAAAATCAGGCTAGCATGGCGCAAGGCGACAGAGCAGAGGTGCCCACTTGGGTAGAGGAGCTACAAGCTAGCATACAGACTAGCATCCAAGCTAACACGCAGAACATCCAGAACAATATCGACAGACTCGGAAGAATTAAAGAAGGGTCAGGACGAGCTCAGAAGAAATAAATAAGAGACTTTTTTCTCTTTTTTTTTCTCATCCCAATTTCGTATTTTTCTTCCCTCCCCTGTCTCGAACGTTGCTCCCACTGGTCGGCTGCAATGTGGACGAAGCCTTGCATCACGTGTCTCCTCCGGTACACGAGGAGGCAGCCGTCGCATCTTTTCACCTGTACAGCGCGATCTCTCAGTGGCGAGGAGTAGCACGTGGGAGGCTCACGCTGCCCCCGATACTTTCCTGATTCTGCTGTACAGGCACACCAACCGACATGTAGGAGTCGCTGTCCACAACGTCCGATCCCCACCCACCGGCTTTCCCACCCCCCAATACTGCCAATTGTATTAGTATGAACGACCAGCCAAGCCGGAAGCAACGCCGAGCTGGGCTCGAACCCAGCATCTCCTGCATTAGTGGCGAGCGCCTTGCCCACTGCGCCACTTAGCCGCCCCCGTTTCGTACATGTTGACTGCAAGCAAGTCATTAAGTGACTGGTGTATTAGACACACAGCCATAATTTAAGATATAGTTTATGCGTTCGCAAATGTGCTCGTCCTCCCATTGATTAACGTGGTGGCATCCAAGCGTTAAATCGTCATATCCGGCTGGCAACCAATGTGTTAAAAGACTCATCAAGAATAATACCCAAGTACTTAAATGTATTCTATTAAAACGTACCGGTTGTACCAGTTGGTCTCCAGTGTTTTGGCTGCCCGCTCGTGGAAGAATGGAACAGAATTTGATCACTATTATAAACTGTTTTCAAATTACCCATGGCCTGCAAACTCATGTAAACTATTGTGAGATCCGACTTGTTTTTCATGTGTGTAAATATCTGTAGATGATGCCAGACATCTACTGACACTCTTCAGACAGCTTCCATGTAGTGTGGGTTACTCAAGAGGAGACCACCAGTGTGTGTCTTCACTCTGGCCCTGCGAGGGAGCCAAGGTCATCGGCCGAGGTGTTAATATCAACCGAGATAGCAGGCCGCTGGTAGGGGAAGATTTGTGTCAGAGGTCAACACCCTTGCGATGGTAACAGTTAAGAGAGAGAGAGAGCTGTGCTGTTGCTAGGGCTAATTATATATTATATATTTTTTTTAATTATGTTGTGGGACATGTACAGCACTTTGTTCAACTTTGTCAGTGCTGTAAAGTTTAAACCTTTTTAAATCATAGACAAACAACACTTTGCTTTCATGAAATATTGTAAGCTGTCATTTGAGGCTTTATAAAAGCAGCACAATGAACAAATCTGTCTGTGCCGAGTCCGACCTCATCTTAAATAACAAACGGCATTGCTTGTTGTAATTAACAAAGAGAGGCAGAGTTGATTTAGCTTTCTTTTTTTTTTTTTTTATTTTTTTTCATATTTTCATATTCAAATCCCATGCCCATCGAACAAAGCTTCAAAGTATTTAAGACAGCCCTAATAAACAACACAACGCAGACATCATGGGAGACTGATTACTGGCTGAGAACCCGATTATCCAACAGTGTATGCCTACTGGTCGCTGTCCGATTGTCACGTTAAGTTGTGAAGTAAGTTGTTGAAAACATAAACATTACGTTCGCTAGTACAGCACCACTAACGTTAGCTAAGCTTATTTTTGCTAGGGAAATGGTGATTGATGAGGGAGGCTTATCACAATTAATCCCTGAATGATGTAGTGTACCCATCACATTATTATTTATCAGTGTTTCCCCTACCATTGCCTTGAACGAGCCCCCCCCCCGCCAATGGAACCCCCGCCCCTCCTGAAAGCTTGCTTTAATCCCACTAACTAGCTAGCTAAATTATACATAAATCGGTTTTCATATAAATCTAAACCTTTTCGTCAGTTTTAGTCCACTACAGGCAATTCTATGTACCGCTTTTTTTCTTTAATAAAATTTTATTTTCATAACAAAGCTTTGAAGTATTTAAGACAGCCCTAGTAATTTGTTACGTGTTGCGTGTCGAGACACTGCCTGGCACAAGCTATAATTCTTATCCACCCAAGGGCCGTCTACTATTAACCAACCGAAAACATGTCAGCCATTGTAGCTTGCATGTCAAAAACACTAGGCTAGGTGCGGCCGGGTAGCACAGCGGACTAAGTGTCTGTCTACCACCGCAGAGACGGTGGGATCGAATCCAACTGCCAGCGGTGCCTCCGGCTTGGCCGGTCGTCCGTGCTGACACAATTGTCAGTGGGTGGGAAGCCGGTGAGGGTGGGTCCTGGTCGTTGTAAACAGCGACTCCTACAGTTCGGTCGGGTTCGCCTGCACAGCAAGGGAAGGATCTGGGAGAGGTAGTGTGACCTTCCACACATTACACTCTCCCAGTGAGAGTCCGCGCTGCCAGATGAAAAGAAGCAGTTGATTGGCTGCACATGTGTCGGAGGAAGCATGTGATACCCCCTACAGTCGGTCTGGGAGAGTGGAGGCTAAGTGCGTGACGACCAGGAAGGGGATTGGGAATTGGCATAACTACTAACATTGGGATGGGAGAAAAACAGATAAATAAATAATATAAATAAAACACTAGGCTAACAGGCGAGCTCAACAACCTAGCTCAAAATAACCCGCTAGCCTAAAATACGAACTTGGGCCGAACAAAGCCCAGCTAGCTTATTGCAATACAGTTTTCCAGCCACATGCACATGGTGCACCTAGCTCAACCGAACAGTTCGATGGTCACACATGGAGGAACTCGGCTGACCTAGTTGGCTTCAATATAGTGTTATCCTTCAACCATGACATTTTGTTGGCTTATAGCCAGTGTTAATTGTCAGCTTTTTAATTTTAGTTTTAGTCATGTGTCAAATGCTTCTTTCATCATACTGTTGGATTTCGACCATCAGCCAGTATCACCTCTTCATCTGTGTTCGTGTAGTTTCTGCGTTGTTTATCTCTCTCTCCGAAGTCGACCTTCTCATACTGGCTGTACATCGATGTCATCCCCTGTTTATTGCAATCCGTAATCATAACAATTCGACGCTGGCAACGTGATACCTTTCTTGGAAAAACGTTGTTTATTCCATAAACAAAGCCTCGTAATCCGATGTAACCCCGTTCTGTATTGTCATTGTTCAGTCTTAATTCTCTTCTCCATCGTCTCTTCCAATGGTTCAGGCCTCGTTGTTAGCCAAACCACCATTTCCTGTTAGCCGAAGCTAGTGATGATGTGTCACTCCCCTCCCCCACCCAGCGAGGGTGGAGAGGGATGAAAGTCTCTGATCAACGCGTCCGCTCTTCTGTGTGGTTCGTATCTCAGTCTAACTTTACCCGGAAGAAACTCATCATACCTTCCTTCCCCCTAACAACAGGCCCGCCCCCTCTCCTCGTTACTATGTGACGCGCTGTCTTTGACAACAGCTATTTGACCCAGATCACTATAGCAACGGCAATGTTGATATTATCCCCCCTCTGTGGTTACACTGCTATGTGACGCTGTAGACGATGACCTTGGCTGGTTATCTTCAGGCTTGAGAGCTCAGCTGATAACAGGCCCTCATCTGCAGTCCGACTGAAGACGCACTCTCTGACTGCCAGCTACTTTTAAGATCTATAGATCCGTCTGAGTAAATGCTGTCACCCACCGATATATACACATTGAAAAACATAGACATCCTTCAATGTTTAGTCAGTTTTAGTCAACTACAGGTCTGAGAATTTTAGTCTTAGTCAGTTTTAGTCTCTTTTGTTTTAGTCTAGATTTAGTCGGGGGGGGGGGGGGGGGGGGAAGCTTTGACTACCATAAGTCATAATTTTCGTTGACAAAATTAACACCGCTCACCAGTAGCGCATGCAGGTCGAACAGCATACGAAAAACTTCACAAGACTTCAAATAGAACAAAAATTCTGTTAAATTTACAAACAAACACTGGAAACGGACAAAAGGTATGTTGCCATAGACGCCAGACATGCAGCCATCTTGGAAAGCACACCCAGGGCTACCTCGGCTGGGCAGGTGAGACCATAGATATCTATAGAACACTAGATAGCTTAAGGCGGAGTCACCAGCGTCACTGAACCGCCGCCATCTTGCGCAGGTCAGCCTTGAGTGATAGTGAGCTGCACAGACAAAAATACTCATAACTCGCTGAAATATTGACTGATTTACAAACGGGTTGGTTTGCTATAAACATCAAAGATGTAGTTATGATACTGCATACTTATAATTTTTTTTTTTTTTTTTTAAGATTCTTTTTTTAAAAAACCGTTTGAATCATAGCCACGTTAATAATGCTTGTAATAAACCAAACCGTTTGTAAATCCGTCAATATTTCAGCGAGTTATGAGTATTTTTGTCTGTGCAGCTCACTCACACTCACTCAAGGCTGACCTGCGCAAGATGGCGGCGGTTCAGTGACGTCGCTCTCCATTGGCCGGCAGCGCGGGCAAGCTATCTAGTGTTCTATATATATCTATGGGTGAGACTCTGGAACACGGCGCGTATGCACTTCCTGGTTTACATTTTTCTGCATGTGCACTTCCTGGTTTACATCTTTCTGCATGTGCACTTCCTGGTTTACATCTTTCTGCATGTGCACTTCCTGGTTTACATCTTTCTGCATGTGCACTTCCTTAATTGACCTTTCGCAAAGCAGTAACCTAGGGGGGCGTGGCTTTGAGAAAGGTCAATTACGTCCCTTTCTGCATGTGCACTTCCTTGTCCAGGAACCGGCTGCTTTCTGTAGTGCCTCTCTGGTCCAATGCGCTAATGAAGCCAAGTGTTAATGTTTAAGCTAGACCTTTCCTTTTTTCTATAAAAAAAATTATATAAATGCTGTATTTCACCCCAAAACTCTGTGATAAAACAGGTCTGAGCCTGGCAGCCATGTGGACATGCGTCCTTCATACGGGCTACTTCCTGATGTGTGCCGTGCTGTTGACGTTCCTGCGCTGTAAGATCTTCACCCGGGCGACGCTGCTACTCACTGTGCCCCTGAACGCAGTGGCCGAGGTCAACCAGCAGCCTGCGCTGGATCTGCTGGGCCTCACCTTGATGCTGCTCATGCTCTCTATGGGTACGGGCACTAGGGACAGAACTGGCTCTCTTATGGGTATGGGCACTAGGGACAGGACTGGCTCTATGGGTACGGCACTAGGGACACGACTGGCTCTATGGGCACTAGGGACACGCCTGGCTCTCTATGGGCACTAGGGACAGGACTGGCTCTCTATGGGCACTAGGGACAGGACTGGCTCTCTATGGGTACGGGCACTAGGGACAGGACTGGCTCTATGGGTACGGCACTAGGGACACGACTGGCTCTATGGTCACTAGGGACACGCCTGGCTCTCTATGGGCACTAGGGACAGGACTGGCTCTCTATGGGCACTAGGGACAGGACTGGCTCTCTATGGGTACGGGCACTAGCGACAGGACTGGCTCTCTATGGGTACGGGCACTAGGGACAGGACTGGCTCTATGGGTACGAGCACTAGGGACACGACTGGGTGTCGCCACCGATGACCCCGTTCTAATTCCATCTCTTCACAAGGTCCCGATTTGATATAGATTAAATTAGGCTTAACGGTGCTTGTTTCAGGGGAGCAACACCTGCCAATGTTATCCAGTAGGGATGGGTATGAGTAACGTTTTCCCAGATCAAGTACTCTTGTGAATTACTGAAGTAAATGTTTAGGGAAATCATCAGAACAAATCTTAAAATGCACATCAGTTGCGATAACTAAATATTGCACGGAATCGCACGCACGACGTGCGCATTTTTTTAAATGATTTCTCACGCTTGCTGGTTTCAGAGTGAGATTTCTTTTGCATTGGTATAAACAGGCACTTTTGGTGGACATATTTGGTGATTTAATAAATCAAGCACCTTCAAACTACTCACGTTCAGTTGAAATGCGGAGTAATTGACTGATGGATTACTCACTAATTTGGTGAACTGAGTTTCCAAGTAGTTCAGCAAAAATTAGGCAAACTAGTGACATCTGCAGGAGGCAGGCGAAAGGGTTTTGATTGAGTCGAGATTTTCTTTCACCCAACATTTTTCCTAGCTCTTAACACTTTGAGTGCCAGCGACGACATACATTGGAGGTGGGTGGGTTGGGTTGGGGACGGGGGGGGACGGGGGGGGGGGGCAATGTAGACTGTACACTGTACATTGGAATATTGACAAAGCCATACTTGGTAATTTATTGTACATTGGAGGGGGTTGGGTTAGGACATTTGCAGGGGCCAGTTTCGAATTGCAGTCTCCCGTAGGTGTTCTTTGAGTGTTTTTGAAAGTGGGTAGTGATTCACATTCCTTTACAGCTTTGGGTAGGGTGTTCCACATTGATGTGGCATAATTGCGAAACGTGTTTAGTCCCTTGTTTGAGCCGAATCTGGGTTTAACATGATTTGTGGAGCTCCCTCTGGTGTTGTGATCGTGGTATTCACTGACCTTTGGGAAGTATTTTGACATGTACATGGGTACCTTAGTCATGTAGTGTATCTTGTAGACCAGGCCCATTGCAAGTTGCTGTACTCTGTTGTCTACTCTAAGCCATCCTAGGTTGTCAAAGTGGGCAGGGGTGAGGTGGGTTCTAGGAGTCGGGTCAAGCAGTAGTCTGACCAGTTTGTTTTGAGATGTTTGTAATTTGGTTTTTAGTGCCTTTGAGGTGCTTTGGTACCATGAGGTGCAAGCATAGTCGTAGTACCCTTGAATGAGTGCTCCTGCCAGAGTCTTCAGGGTATTCTTGTTTACCAGAGAGGAGATCCGGTACAAGAATCGAGTTTGTTGGTTGACTTTTTTTTATTACATTGGATGCCATTTTGTCACAGGAAAGATTAGCGTCTAGGATGGAACCCAGGTAGGTAATTTCATCTTTCCTTGTGACAATATTGTCACCCACTGTAACTGAGAAGCCGTCGGTCTTGCTGAGTTTGTTATTTGAACCGAAGAGAATGGACTCTGTTTTTCCCATGTGTAATGATAATTTGTTATCGGCGAGCCATATGCAGATTTTGCCTAGTTCCGAGCTGAGGGTTTTTTCAACCTGTAACTTGTTCTTGTCAGAGACCAGCAGGGCTGAGTCGTCCGCAAACGGGAACAAGTTGCAGTCACAAGCTGACGACATGTCATTTGCATAAATTAGGAACAGTAGCGGTCCTAGTATGCTTCCTTGTGGAACACCACAGCTCACTGGGAGGGGGGGGATAGGGTATCGTTTACCTCCACCATCTGCGTGTGTGTGCTGATCAGGAAATGAGAGAATCGATTTTTCAGCTCGCTTATATAGCGTGCATAAGTACACATAATATACTATCGATAATCTAGCGTTTATTTGAAAACTATTCATAAATAGGCAGACAAATTACAATGTTTTGTGTATTCCAGTAAAGGGTGTTTATCACAATCTTTATATTTTCCTGAAACTTTCAAGAAAACTAGGGTTTTTCAAAATGGTATAAAACGGAAATGAGAAAATAAAAATAAAAAATAAAATCCGTTTCGACAATTTACTGCAAACAAGTTATTGATAAGCGACGGCCAGATTAGACACTAGGGGTGGGACGGTTCACAAAATGGATGGTTCGGTTCGTATCACGGTTTTGGGGTCACTGTTTTCGGTTCGATATACGTACATTTTTATTAAAAAAAAATGTAACACTAAAAAATCTAAACATGCTTCTCATTTATAAAAAAAATTAAAAAGGGTTTACAGTGTTTATGTTTGGCTGAACTGACTGAAAAATATAGGCTACATTTGTCAAAGTATTAACTTAGTGCAAACAAACAATATGCTCAGCCAGCACTAGACTTTCCTTTCTTTAATATAAACACAAAAAAACAATGTCAACCATGTTTAAATTCCCTGATTGTCAGTTCTTAATGGAAAGATTAGTTTTCTGCTTGAAATTAAAGTACAGTATTTGAAATGCAATGAAAGGAATATGGCTGAATTTCTTATCAAAGGGAAAAGTGTCACTAGGCCATCAATATAAATGGCAGCATACATCAAACTAACACACACACACTGTACTGTTTTTAAAAACAACACTGCTCTGTTCATTCTATTTTTAAAATACGTACATTATCTGTCTACATTTATTTAGACTAACATTATTTAAATATTGAGTGCAACTGTGGTGGATTACGTAATTCGGCGAGTTGGAACTATCTATGGGTTGGCGGGTCCCCACGGACATTTTAGCGTGTGGGACCTTCAGCTCCGGTAACGTTAGGAGGAGTTCATAACATCAACAAGCAGCACGAAAGCGGCAAATAGTTCCGGTTGGAGTTAGCAAAACAGTTCTATGTTAGCCTTCTTGGATGTTGAATAAACGCCTATCATTGTCTTTAAACACCCCGCCTCTCAGACTCCCATTTCCTCCTCTGCTAGCTAGTAGCTACGATAACATTTCATTGACTGTATTAGCTAGCGGGCTACCATAGTTCAACATGCGTTGTGTTGTACAAACTGCTAAGTGCTAACGCTATGGCAAGATGTGTGTAGGCCTATGTAATGTTAATGGCTACGTTTTTAAAGTCGTAATGAAGATTGATTTATATTGTGCTTGCCATTTTTACACAAACTGACTAGCACCTGGCTGCAGTGCTGCTGCTGCTGCTGCTGCCTGCAGCCAGTGCTCACCTCTCCCGGCTCCGCCAAATGAATTTTTTTATTTGCGCGTCATCTGAACCATACGATACACGGACGCCCGGAACCGTGGGGGTCATACCATACGATACACGGACGCCCGGAACTGTGGGGGTCATACCGTACGGTACACGGTTCGAATGCGTATCGTCCCACCCCTATTAGACACATAGCCATAATTTAAGAGATAGTTTATGCGTTCACAAATATGAGAGCGCTATCATTGAAGTGGGTGGTGGGCTTCAACCATGTTTTGAGATGGGGAGGCGTGGCATCCAAAGTGTTAAAGGAAAACTCCAACATTTTGGGGAATTAGCTTATTTGCCATCTACCCTGGAGTTAGACAAGAAGATGCATACCTTTTTCTTCTCTGTACATGCAGTAGGAGTAGGAAGACATTTGGAACTAGGCTAATGGAGGAACCTACTTCCAGTGACTGACGCTAAGCTAGGCTAACGGTGCGTGTCTTCCTACTCCTACTGCATGCACAGAGAAGAAAAAGGGTATGTATCTTGTCTAACTCCAGGGTAGATGCCAAATAAGCTAATTTCCCAAAATATTGGAGTGCTCCTTAACACATTGAGTGCCATGCCCCTTCCGGGAAGTGACCTGGCCTTGCTGTCCATTAGTTGTACTTTGTAGAGCTAAACCTATATTTTATAGTATAGCTATGGGTCTAATAATGCCGTCGAGTCTCATTGAGCTGCTTCTGGTCAAAAACGGATTATTTTTTCATCCGTACATTTCCGTTTTATACCGTTTTGAATATGAACATAGTCCGGCCGCTTCTGAGCAATTCCAGGGAAAATACACAAACAGCGTTTTTGTGTAATTCAATAAACACGTTGTCATTTTTCACCTGATTATCGGATCTTCCTGAAATCAACGCTAGATCATCACTATTATCCTTTGTTGTGTACGCATGCAATGTGATTTAGACCGGTGCACTGCAACCCAACGGCAATAGCTGTAGAAAATAAATATCGGATCAACGCAAGCTTTCATAATGGTGTCCTTACCTGGTCTCTGAAGTAATGCAAAAAAAAGAATCTAATCTCATCGCCATTCCAGTTATCCACAGCGATCTTGTCCCCGACGTTGTTGGGCATTGCACTTCAACGGGCGGGCGGGGTCAGTAGTCCAAACCATCCCTACAAGCGTGTTTTGCCGGTGTGTTTAGGACCCGCCCCCATGCCGCAGCTTGGTAGAGAAAATAAACAAACCCGTTTCTAACTGGGTGCAATAATGCCGGAAGGCGCTAGAGGGCGGTATAAGACCGTCTGCCAGCTCAGACACACTCGGAACAGTAATGCACAAGGTGCCCCGCTGAATTATGAATGGCAATAGATAATAAAAGAAATACCGTGACAGAAACGTAGATCTACGTTTTTGGCAATCAAAGTGTTAACACTTTGGATGCCACTAGTTAACTAGTTGTCGAAACGGATTGTTTTTTAATCTGTTCATTTCCGTTTTATAGCATTTAAAAAAGCCCTCGTTTTTCAGGAAAATATATAGATTTGGCATACACAAACGTCATTTTTCTGCCTATTTATGAATTGTTTTCAAATAAACGCTAGATTATCGATAGTATATGTGTACTTATGCACGCTAGGGAAGCGGGCTGAAAAATCGATTATCTTATTTCCTGATCAGCGAGCACACACTCACAGCCACACACACACATATGGGACACGTTGATATATAGGTGAAAACGGCTCTGATTATCCTAAGACTGGTAAAATAGATTCCTTACCTCAGATCAGATGTTATCCAAAAAGATTATTCCAATTCCTGATCGCCATTCCAAATATCGACCGCGTTTATTGATTAGCGTTGCCGGCATTCAACTGGCGGCATGAACTAACGACAAAACGTGTCGCTGGCATCCAAGTGTTAAAGGAAACTTCACCAAGAAACAATGCAAAGTTTTGCACACATTAATTTAGTTATTGCATGGATACTAATAATTGAAAATGAACTAAACGGATGTAGACTGACAGAAAATAAGCGCTATTTTTTAATGTCACCGGTAATACCAGTGTTATGAGTTTAATAGTCATGGGAAATTCCACATCACCACGGCAAGGTTTGGTTGCTTTGCATCTATGATGCTCTTTGTCCTTGTTGGCATGCGGTGTAAAATTTGTCTTTTGTGTGACGTCCCCACAGGTCATTGGTTGGTTAACGAGTTGTTGTGGGCGTGTTCTCGGATCCATAAGAAGCCAGTCTGCCTGCCCCTTCCCCCCAATATTGTAGAGCCAGAGAAGGAGAATGAGCCCTGCTACCACCACCCATGTCCAGCTCCCTCCACCCCGCAGAGGTGAGCACACCAACGTCCTGCTAGGGTGGGTGAGACCCTCCAGGGGACTACCCACACAATCCCTTCATCCTTTCAATAGTGTTCTGGTTCAGACACATCTCCCATACATGGTAATATTCCAAATAGATGGATGTTTTTCCAGTAAGACATGCATATAAAAGTTATTCCAGTAAGACATGCATTGCATATAGAAGTTATTCCAGTAAGACATGCATATAAAAGTTATTCCAGTAAGACATGCATTGCATATAGAAGTTATTCCAGTAAGACATGCATATAAAAGTTATTCCAGTAAGACATGCATTGCATATAGAAGTTATTCCAGTAAGACATGCATATAAAAGTTATTCCAGTAAGATGTACATATAGATATGACATGACTACTGTAATGCACTCCTCACCGGCCTCCAAAAAAAAACGGAACGACTCCAACTAATACAAAACTCAGCAGCTAGGCTACTACCGGTAACTAGAACCAAGAGGAGAGACCACATCAATCTAGTATTGGCTAACCTACACTGGCTTCCGGTAACATTTAGAATAGATTTAAAGGTCCTCATCCTTCTATACAAAGCACGAAAGGGGATTTCAGAGAGACTTCTGTTTGAGCGAGATTTCTGTTTTCAGTTGCAAAAACACACTTTTCCTGGACATGAGTTACTTGGTAACCAAATAAAAATAAGAGGGAATTATTTTCATAGGGACATTATGACCGGAGAGATTTAAATATGCCGGGACACTTTTTCTGGTGGAAAGAAACGTGAAATATGGCGTAACGGCAACCCTGCTGTCAACTTATCTAATTCTGGGTTGGTTTATTTGATGTGTTTTCTTTGTGTCCCCTGCCTCCTTACCCTCCAGCGATGATGAAGTGGATGGTCTCCTGGAGCCAGAGGACCTGCTGGATCACGACAGCATCTTGTTTGGTGAGGACCGTAATCACTGGCTGTGGTTAAATGGACAATTTCCTCAATCTGATTTGAAATCTTACAGATTGGACATTTCAAATCAACCGTTTACCTGGCCGCTAAATAAGCACAACCGTGTTTACATGGCCCAAAGCATGTAATCAGAATATTACTTGTTTGTAGGGGTGTAACGATTCGACATCACAACAATTCGATTACGATTCTTCAGGCAACCATTTAATGAATCATGAAATCTCTTCATTTGATAAACCCAAACAATTTTGAATACACAAATGTGGCTGGGGGAACTGATTCACTCGGCATGAATGGACTATAGGTAGATGAAAAAATGTTTTTTTTATTAACATTTTCAAATCTATGCAGTTGAATCGTCTCATTAGGATTGATGCATCGTTACTAGGGGTGTAACGGTACGTGTATTCGTCCCGTGAATTTACGGTACGGCCGTCACGGTGCGGTACGTGCAGCTATAATGAAGAATACGCCTCGCAGCGCAAACATACCAGTCGCACATGCAGGCACTCTCGAGGTCCGTGCGAGAACAGCGCGCGTGGCCGGGCACACAGAGTCCGACTTCAGACTCAGAGCGGGCGAAACTGCACTGAGGAAGGCACATTTACATTGGAACAGCTGCAGGGGCATTATAATTTTACAGTTTTCTTTCGTTTTCTTGTTCGCCCAATAATGTTAACCAAATGAAACCAATGGAAAGACACACACACGTCGCCCACACACACGCTGCGCGTCGCCAACACACACACACCAACAACCGCAGACTCTCTCTCACAGGCACAGCTGATCAAATAAAAAAATAAAACATACTTTTCCGGACTTTCATCTGAGCTCCTCTCCAGTTGAACTGCTACTGTGTCATCTGTTCTCTAGTATTCAGTCTTGTGAAATAAAACGTAGAAGGCAAGCCTATAGAAAATGTTTCTATTTAATAATGATAAATTATTGAAAATAAAAAATGTATTTTATAAATTAAATTATAATTTTTTTCCCCCTGTTGTACCGAACCGTGACCCCAATACCGAGGTACGTACCGAACCGTGGCTTCTGTGTACCGTTACACCCCTACTTGTTTTTACATGATGCCCAGAAAGACCTTGACTACACTATTCTGCTACTTATTAACCTCTTCTGCCCGTGCGTGCCGGTGCCTGGCCGCAAATTACATCACGTCATAAATCGAGCTGTCCAGACTGTCTGCCATAATTATCGTTTTTTTTTTTTTTCAAACATATTCAAGAATAAACATAACGGCAGTTATAATGTATATTTTCATCAATACGTTTGTTTACCAATAGGTTGTTATTAGTGAGATTTTAGTTTAAAAAAATTTGGTGTTGTGGTCGCGGAAATCGGCCATTTTGAATTACCGGCCGTCGGTGAATTGAGTCATTTTGAGAAGAGGTTTCAATGAGCGTTGGAATTCTTTAAAACTACACTTCCCAAAGGCTTCTAGCTTTCTGCAAGCAAATTACTTCCTGATTATTATTTTAAATTTTTCTTATTACTCTGGATTATATACCACAAAACTGAACGTTATTGGCATATATTGGAGCGCAGTTAGTTTGTCTCCCCTATTTTGAGCATTTCTGAGCTATTTTGATCAGTTTCAAAATGGCAGAGCTCTTGCAAGAATAAAAAACCTACTGTACATACTAGGGGTGAACGGTACACAAAATCCATGGTTCGGTATTGTTTTCGGTACAGGGGGGGGGGAGAAATAAAAAAATAAATTGCTTCATTTATTTATGTAATTGTATTAAACAATATAAAACGAATTGGCCATAATTTACTGAGCAAACTAATGCTTACTGCTGTATTGCTGTAACCTACTAATAACACTTAAAGTAAATCTGAAGATTATTATATAGCAGATGCCTTGGACAACTGTAGCGTGTGCTTGTTTATACAGAGCCCCTTTCATGACTGTGATGCAAGCCCTGCTTGAATACAGGGGCAGGGCTTGCATCACAGTCACGAAAGGGGCTTGTTTATACAGAGCTGGTGGTATAATAATAATAATAATAATAATAATAATAATGGATTGGATTTATATAGCGCTCTTCTCTGACTCAGAGCGCTTCACAGAGTCCATTATTCGTTCATACACAGTCATCCCGGTGGTGGTAAGCTACAATTGCAGCCAGAGCTGCCCTGAGGCAGACTCACGGAAGCGTGGCGAATAATCAACGCCTACGGCCCCTCCGACCACCACCAACATTCATTCACATGCATACACACTCATACGAGGCAAGTAGGTTAAGTGTCTTGCCCAAGGACACAACGGCAGTGGGATGGACATGGACATGGGCTTGAGCGGGATTCGAACCACCAACCCTTCGATCATTGGATGCCCCGCTCTACCCCTGAGCCACGCCGCCCCACAATGGTATGACTTGCTGGCTGAAATACGGACGAGAGGGAACTAGGTAGCGGGGCTCCATTACTTTTAACATGTGCTTAAACCCAGTGTTCTCGACAACGGAGTATGGTCGCAGATCTGATGCTATAAAAACACCTATGGCGTTTGTTATTGCTTTGGCCCGGTCTGAATTGATAGCGAGATGCTGCTTGAATGCCACAGGGAGCTGGGTTTGCTTCTTCCGTGTACCAGTGATATTCACATTCGAGTGATGCCGTTTCAAATGCGTGATAAAGTTCGCAATAAAGTTGAACAATGCCGGCACGTAGCCCCTTTCGTGACTGATGCAAGGCTTGCATCACAAGTGTGCATCACAGTCACGAAAGGGGCTAGCCGGCACGTAGCTTTAGTGCAATCCACCTGTCTTTGTCCATTACTGTCGTTAACTGGGAATCCGAAATGATCCCAAACGGGAGACTTGAATGTTGTGGGAGCATCTTCTAGCTCTGGCTTGTCGGTTAGTATTGCACATACTAAGGCTAATATGCTATGCTGAATTACAGCTCTCGTTCAGTGTAGCTGCGTGGGATGAACAAACAACATCCGGTTAGTTGTGCACGTTATATTAGGGCCGGGGGGGGATTTAAGTTCCGCAAAAAAAGGTTCCGTACCGTTGCAATCGTTCGGTGCACAGCGCGTACTGTACCGGAGGACCACATTGAGGCAGTACAGTACGTATTCGCGTACCGTTACACCCCTAGTACATACAGTATATTTCATTATCTGTTCTTCATGCACGCCTGGTGATACTAAATCCAAATTGAACTCTGCCATTTGAAAGAGGATTTGGCCCAATCCATAAATGTGCGAATTGGCTATAATAAGGTAATTTATAAGCCTGCTATTCTATATTCTATAATAATATTTCAAATTGCATTGGTCCGGATGGGAGAATTCTGTACTGTATCTACAGAACCTTCTGTTTAATCATCTTCCCTTTATTAATTTCCTTTGAATTTTTTTTGTACACATGATCTCAAGAAGGCACTGAACGAGATCAGTGGCACTTCTTCATGTCTGGTCATTATTGGCATGGTGTTATTCACTGTCAAAGATGCAAAGAAAAATCATAATTCATATTCTCCGTTTCATCACAATTTAAGCAAGCCTAGTAATAAACACAATATTTCTGACCCTGGGAATACATCCACTGAGGTCCATAGATGTCCCTAGATACCAAGACTATGCAAATGGACCTTGCAGAAGTGGAGCAATATTCCATTTACTTGGGTATGTATTTTAGGCGGATTTTCAGAAAATAGGCTCCGGGTGGAAGAGGTTAACCCTTTCACTACCACACTACAGACTGGTAACCATGGTAGTGAAAGGGTTAACCTTCTGTAGTGTGGTAGTAAGGGTTAACATTCTGTAGTGGGGTAGTGAAAGGGTTAATAGACATTGTAGCTGAAGGAAAAAAGGTTTTGGTTGACTGTATTTTACTTTAGGTTTATTTATATATATATATATATATATATATATATATATATAATATAAAAAAAAAGAGGTTGACTGGGAAAAAGTTTGTTGATAATTCTGGACCTTTTTTCTAAACCAGTACACTCAGCAGTAGAACTATTTCAGAATCATCCCCATCCCTGTAAAACCAGTGCATCTGTTTTCTCTTTTTACATTTAGTCATTTAGCGTACTTTTTTATCCAAAGCGACTTACAAGTTCTGTACGATGAGTCTTTCAGAGTAACAATGTTCATCTGTGTTGAAACTTGAGTGCTGCAGTGATGAGTGCATAGTAGTAGAGACATATTAGTATAGTAGGAAGAGAGCATGATAGTAGAAGACTGTAAGAAGGTTAGTGTGGGGTTCAGATATTGATTGAAGTGTGTTTTTAGTCGACTGTGAAAGATTGGTCGGGTTTCGGCTGTCCAAACTGTGGTGGGAAGTTCGTTCCACCATTGTGGAACAAGGACGGATGATCGGCGGCCTTTCTTTGATGACTCTCCCAGAGCTCTGATAGGGGTGGGTCTGAGCCGGCCAGAAGATGTAGAGCGGAGGGGTATAGAGGGTGTGTAGTTAGAGTTCCCTTCGCGATGCCTCCAGTTTCTCTCCATCCCTGTAAAAACAGAATCTGTGGTGGAATGAGTGTTTTCTCTTTGCCTCTTTCTTCACTGCACAGGTGACTCTGGCATCGCTGCACTGTCTCCCCGCTACCTGGTGCCAGAGATCGGGTTTCAGCCTATAATGGACACAGCCAACCACTCCACCCCTAGGTTCAGGGGACGGCCCAGCCTGGTGAGCATGCAGAAGGGTACATGATGTAACTGGGATGTACAGTTTCTTTATTATGAATTCCTTTGTGTCGTCACTAGAGCCCGGCTGCTATTGGCCCATCGACGATATATGGGTGTGTATGTTACTGGTTGATTAGTGGTATCATATTGAAATAGATCTTGAGGAATCCATAGACACCAGCCATGCCATGCTAGGCAAAGGAGGTAAACATTGCTCCAGTCGAGCTACATTTTGGAGGGGGGGGGGGGCTTTGGGTGGTCATGACTATTTTCAAAGGGGTGACTTGACCTCAAGATATGTGAATGAAAATGGTGTCACTGGAACTACATGTGTCTCTTTTACAACCCTATTCATGCGGGTCCCATACAGATAACCCTAACCATGCAGTACAAATAGGTACTTTTTTTTTTTTTTATCCTTATTTTTCTATTTTTCTCCCATCCCAATTTCGTATTTCCAATTCTTCCCTCCCCTGTCTTGAACGTTGTTAGACTATGCCTCCCACTGGTCAGTTGTAGTGAGGACAGAAGCCTTTCATCACGTGTCCCCTCCGGTACACGAGGAGGCAGCCTGTTGCATCTTTTCACCGCAGCAGCTCGAACTCTCAGTGGCGAGGAGTAACGCGTGGGAGGCTCACGCTGCCCCCGATACTTCCTGTTTCCGCCGCACCGACCTGTAGGACCTGTAGGAGTCTCTGTCCACAACGTCCAATCCCCACCCACCGGCTTTCCCACCCTCTAACACTTGCCAATTGTGTTAGTATGACGGCCGGCCAAGCCGGTAGCAACGCCGAGAGCTGGGCTCGATACCAGCATCTCCTGCTTTAGTGGCGAGCGCCGTTCCCACTGCGCCACTCAGCCGCCTACAAATTGGTACTTCTTTAAGTAATATGTATACATTCTATAGCCTGCTTCTAAGTTCAGTGGCCTGATAATACATAATAATATATATATATTATTTTTTATGCAATCATCTGCCGGCGACCCCCACTTTGGGAACCCCTCAAGCAGGCCAGGCCAGTGTTTCTAGTTGCAGTGGCGCAATAGTTAGATAACCTAGGTGGGGAACAACGAGGAGGCAACTCACACAAGTTGGAGAACACTCTCTCTCTCTCTCTCTCTTGCTCACACACACAAAGGGAGCCGCATGTGATTGGTGGAGGCGGGACCCTTACAAAAAACAAAATCTAAATCAGTGTTGTTGCTATCATTGACACATGCTAGCCTGTAATAATCCCCCCCAGAAAAATCTACTTTGCATTTGATATATTGCAAATATATGCCATCACACACACTGGCATTTAAAGGGTTATGATCATGGCTGAAGTTGAATAAAAGATTGTATTTTCAATCTGACATTACAAAAAAACAGAATCCAGTTTTTTTAACAATAATTTGTGATGCCATCACAAACACTGGCATTTAAAGGGTACAAATAATTTCCTGCATCCTGGTGCAGGAATCTTTTTACATTTACATTTACATTTAGTCATTTAGCTGACGCTTTTATCCAAAGCGACTTACAAGTTCCAATGGGGGGTCCGGGAGGGGGGGGTACGAGCTAGAGCATATGTGTGTAGGGTACTAGATAACAGGTATTAGGGGTATATCCTGTATAAGACATTTAACTAAATGGTGATTTCATTGGATATGCACTGTTAATTAATGCTTGTATATCTTATCGTGTGTTGTCATGTTTGTTTATGTTTGTTTAAAAAAAATAAAAATAAAATACAAAGTTCTGTACGACAAGACAGCAAGAAGGGTACAACTCTATCAGCTGAGTAAAAATGTTCATCAAAGTGTTGCGTGTTACAGTGTAGGTTAGTTTATTAGGACAAGTGCATGACAGTAAGGTTAGTCAGTTTTTTTTTTTTTTTTTATCATTTCAGATAATGGTTGAAGAAGTGAGTCTTTAGTCGACGGCGAAAGATTGGACGGGATTCGGCTGTCCTAACTGGGATGGGTAGTTCATTCCACCATTGTGGGGCAAGGACTGAGAATAGGCGGCTTCTCTTTGATGACCCTCCGGGAGCTTGGATAGGAGTAGGTCTGAGGCGGCCAGAAGATGCAGAGCGTAGGGGTCTTGAGGGTGTGTAATTAGAGACCATTGACCGGAGGTAGGCGGGAGCGGTTCCCTTTGCCGCACGGTATGCTAGGTCGAGGGCCTTGAAGCGGATACGTGCAGCAATGGGGAGCCAGTGCAGGTCCCTAAGAAGTGGGGTGACATGGGCCGACTTCGGTAGGTTTGAGATCAGGCGGGCCGCTGCGTTTTGAATGAGTTGAAGAGGCTTGGTGGCAGTGGCCGGGAGGCCAGCTAGCAGTGCGTTGCAGTAGTCGAGGCGGGAGATGACTGTTGATTGGACGAGGAGTTGGGTGGCTTCTTTTGTCAGGAAGGGGTGTATCCTTCTGACGTTGCTCAGGAGGAATCTGCAGGTTCTGGTTGTCTCTGCAATGTGAGCAGAGAAGTTCAACTGGTCGTCGGGGACGCGGTCACAGCTGCATTCTCGACTGTGATGGAGAGGTCGGTCAGGGGGGAGGATTTGGCCGGCAGGTGGAGCAATTCTGTTTTGCTTAGGTTCAGTTTGAGGTGGTTGGTCGTCATCCAGGCGGAGATGTCGGACAGACGGGCCGAGATCCGCTCAGAGACGTGGATATCTGAGGGAGGGAAGGAGAGGAAGAGTTGAGTATCATCGGCATAACAATGATATGAGAAGCCATGAGATGTGATAATGTTACCCAGTGATTTAGTGTAAAGGGAGAAGAGAAGGGGTCCTAGGACCGAGCCCTGGGGGACACCCGTCCGCAAGGGGCGGGTGGCCGACAAGAGTCCCTCTCCATGACACTTGGTAGGAGCGGTCGTTGAGGTATGATGTCAGTCATGTCAGCGCAGATCCAGCCACTCCAGATCCAGCCAAAAATAAATCGAATTGGACATTTCTATCTCAACTGATCATTTGTTTGAAGGTTCTCCTCCCATAGACACCAATGTGTTCGCACTCTAAAAATACGATAATTTTTGAGCTTTTCCCCCCTTCTGTTCCGATCGCCACCAAGGCCACAATTGTCGACTGAATGCCACAATATCGCACACAACCCTTCACCTACTCCTTGAAGTGCTAATGTGCGCTTCACAACGCTTCATCTTTTATCGTTTGCTTTTAATCATCGTGACAATGCAGTCATGCGTCTGCCCTCATTGAAATGCATTGTATGGAAAGTGCAAGTCATTCGTGCCTAATTAGGTAACAGGTGTGTGGCTCATGGCCCATGGCTCTAATTAGGTAACAGGTGTGTGGCTCATGGCCCATGGCTACAGCTGACCTGCCAATGACCTCTCATGGACTTAACCCTTAATCGCCCCTCTGTGTAGCAGTACTGAATTGCTTAACAGCACCCTCTGTCTTGCGGGTTGTGTCATTGTACTCAGTAGGGATGTGCTCTTTCATTGGTCTATGTTGACCCATTGGACTCTGTAGGGATATCATTGGTCTATGTTGACCACTCCCCCTATCCTTAGACCACGCCCCCTTAGGCCACACCCGCTCAGTGTATCTCTTGAACGTTTGTCGTCGAGACTTGCGGGTTGTGCCATTGGACTCGGTAGGGATATCCTCTTTCATTGGTCGATGTTGACCACTCCCCAGATCCTTAGACCACACCCGCTCAGTGTATCTCTTGAACGTTTGTCGTAGAGACTTGCGGGTTGTGCCATTGGACTCAGTAGGGATATCCTCTTTCATTGGTTGATGTTGACCACTTCCCTGATCCTTAGATCACGCCCCCTTAGGCCACACCCCCTTAGTGTATCTCTTGAACCGTTTGTCGTAGAGACTTGCGGGTTGTGCCATTGTACTCAGTACACCAGTGTGTAATAGTGTGCTAGTGTAATAGTGTGTAATAGTATAGTGTGCTATGCGACTTGCGGGTTGTGTCATTGCACTCAGTAGGGATATCCTCTTTTATTGGTCTATGTTGACCACTCCCCCGATCCTTAGACCACACCCCCTTTTTGTATCTTTAACCGTTTGTCATAGAGACTCGCGAGAGACCCTCTCTCGTTAGCTGGCGGTGCACAGGTGTCACCCACACTTTCACAATTTCCCCCGCGCGGAATTGTCTAGTTGATCTTACAATTCATGCATAAATGTTATGATGAATTGAAAATGGGGGAAGAAGTCCTTCTCTGGTCTGCATCCCCTTAACAATTGTGTATTGCGCCATACTGTATTGTACCCATTCTGCAATCTGTTAAAGTATCAATCAATGTATTACCATAGTGTCTTTATACCTTCATCACTGTAGGCTACATATTAATACTACAACTCAAGAAGAATCAAGGTTTATTTGTCACATACATACAGTGAAATGCGGGTGCAAAATATAATAGAAATAGGCATAGAAAAAATAGGTAACACAAGATATGCATGATAAAAAGACATGCCAAGTTCCTGAAAAACTGGTTCCTATGTACACTACAATATACAATTGTAACAACTTGAAACTTGAAACTTAACTCTTAATGTATCTAAACTATACAATACCTCCCTTTTTAAAGTGACATTTTGTGCAAAATACAATAAAAATAGGCATAGAAAAAAAGGATGGGTAACAAGATATGCATGATAAAAAGACATGCCAAGTTCCTGAAACTGGTTCCCATGTACTTAAGCATTACATCACGTGCAGAAGTGGGTTGTGACAATTAGACCATGCCTAGGGGTGGTTGTTAGACCCCCCTAGGCATGGTCTAATTGTCACAACCCACGACTACAAGTCAGATGAGGTATATCTCGATAGGCTTAAGAGCGGGACGCTCAGCCAGTACTCATATAACTACCTATCGTTTTCATTCATTCATCATCTTACCTTTTGAGTTGGGTGGCTTCAGTTTTCCCAGCTGAGTACTTCTGAGCAGAGTCGGGGAACATCTGCTACGCTCCGGTTGAAATCGTCGCAGAAACTGAAGGCCACGTTGGCTTTTGCACAAAGCATGGACATTTTAACTTCAGCTTTGGTGACTTGATCAGCCTCTGTTTCTCGTCACGAACGTAGTAATACATTTCGCGCTAAACCCCTCCTTTATCCGGTCGCTCTTCTTCTTCGGGTCGCAACCGTCTTCCGGTCTGACTTCATGTGCTAACGTTCTAATCTACACTGCCACCTGTCGTCACAGAGGGGAATTGCAGCCATAATGGCTTATTAGTGTGTGCGTTTGAACATTTGCATGTTTCAACCATACATTTCCATTAAAAAGAATAAGTAATTCCCCCCTAATAGTGGGGGTCGCGGCTCTTGACACGTAAGCCATCACTTGTACAACGAGATACAGGCCCTCAAAGAAACCGGAGCCATTTCTCTTGCTTTATGCTACGGAGATATACACTTAACAACATTCTAAAGATATTAACCGTTTCGGGGCCAACCACGTGTATATATACGTTCGTGGGATCCGACCGTTGGAGGCCAACCAAGTATATATACACGTGTTAAACTCCTTTTTGCTTTTATTCCATTTTAATATCCTACTCAATGTCACGGAGCTGTAAGTTGGCTAGAAACTGCCTGTTGGGACTCGGAAAGTGCAGTACCGGCCAGATCCTGGTAGTGGCACTGTCTCGAGAATGCAGTAATCCTTGTTCCAGACGGGGTGTCACTTTTCTTTCATTCCGGGTAAACTTTTATGTTAGCCTGAAGCTATGGCTTCAACCGATCGCCTGGAATACTTATTGCGACGCCGAATTCAGGATGCAGTAAAGGAATATAGCATCAGCCAATGGACATAACAATCTACCAGATGGCGATCAATAACTGGGAAATTCTTTTTGGACTCCAACCGGCCACAGGTAAGAGCGATTTGACGTCAATTTTAGCTTGATCAGGTCTTGTTCTCATAGCCATCTCCCTGATCAGCGTATGTTGTTGTAATAACGAATGCCGTTATTGGTAATCAATAATCAGAAACTACTTCCCCCGCCCCCCCCCCCTTTCATGCATTCATGGTGGACCATGATACCGATCATATGCATTTAGATTTTTAACTCTAGCTTGTGTAGGGCCGCGATTTAACGTTATTAGCTTGGCGCCCTATAACTAGCTTTGCAGGAATTACCCTATAACATTGCGGTATATAGTTCATATTAATGACTATAAAAGGGGAACGTATTGATGAAAAAAATATTTCTTTATGGCATATTGAAGGGAAGGTTTATACTGTCAATTGACAATGGACACAGCAATAATATAAAATATAGATTTAGCTCTACAAACAACCTCACGCACAGTGAAACCTTGTAATGAAAAGCTGGCCTCATAGAGTGGGATTAGACAGGCCCCAATGGCCATGAATGTGTTAACCTCTTAAACCCTATTTTCTGAATTTGCCTAAATTTACATAAGTAAATGGAAGATTGCTCCACTTCTACTAGGGGTGTAACGGTACACAGAAGCCACGGTTCGGTACGTACCTCGGTATTGGGGTCACTGTTCGGTACGAGTTCGGTACAACAGAAAAAAAAAGTATAATTATTAACACATTAACTGCCACGCAGTTTGCCCTTCTCACACCACTCTCTGCCACCACTCTAAGCCTATGGAGACGTTCACCTTCTTTGCAGGACTATAACTTTTTAAATTGTATTGCTAAATTGACATTACTATGGCCCATTCAACATCGATTATCTATCGTTCAGGATGTAGGAACGTTATACTTTTTCATTCATAGATTCATACGAAAATACTGTCTAGAATATAAATATGTTTTTATTGTTTTCTGCAGTAATTCCTAGAACGTGAGTTATAGGCATAAATGCATATATAGATCAACTGCCGTTTGTTGCCGATACACGCTATATAAAGATTTCAACTGTACATGATCCTAAACGTTATGACTCATCATGCGCGGATGAACGGGGGGGGGGGGGGGGGGCGTAATTTATAATTCCGTGATCGTCAGTAAATGCTTTATGTAGTATGGGTGATATATTGATCAGAGCAGTTTGCATTAATAATAATAAACAATCACGCTGGAAGTAACGTTACTGTCTTACCGTTCGCCGATGAGACTGGAGGAAAAAGATCCCACTTATTTGACGTGGATCGACTAGATCCATTTCCGGTTTGTATGGCGAAATAAACGCCCAAATCATATCTATTATTGAGTTATGGCAGCGATCCATATACACGGATGTGTGTCTAGAGTCCCGCAACAATATGTGACTGCCGGACGCATTTCCCAGATGCACGCCGAGGAATGGCGGAATTCGCATGACCTTGAAACACGTCGTAAGCCGTTTCCGGCGGTGGATGTGTTAACACTTTAACTGCCGAAGGTTAAATTCATGATATACCATCCCTTGCCAGCTCTATTTGTCTATGGAGAAGTTCCCCTTCTTTGCAGGGCTATAACTTTTTAAATTCTATTGCTAGATTGCCATTATTAGGGCCCATTCAATGTCCTATATGTATTGTTCAGGGTGTATGAACGTTAAACTTTTTCATTCACATATTCATACTAAAATATGATCTAAAGTATGTTTTCATCTCTTTCTGCAGCTTTCACCAGAACGTGATTTATAGCCCCAAATGCATTATATTGATGATCAAATACAGTTTGGTAGCGATCGGTGCCAGATGAAAAATTTCAAATGGACGTGCTTCTAGAAGTTTCTACGTATCATCTGATGATGACCGGATGGGCGGGGGATCGTTTATAATTCCGTGGGCAACGTTATACCATTCATCTAATGTGGGTCAAATGTTCATCATAGCAGTTGGTGTCGAACACGGTAATACTACACGCTAAAACTCACCCCAGTCTCCGCGGGCCGTTGGGCGATCAGCGTGGGGTAGACAGTTTTCCATTATGGGATGTCGAAATACCCGGTCCATTTCCAGGTTGTATAATAGTATATACGTCCAAATAACGTTGTTTATTGAGTTGGGGCGAGCGATCTATTATCGAGTGTTTCAAGATGGAGTCGCGGGAGCTATAGAGAGTGGCCGGAAGTAATATGGGTGATCAGCACTTCATCCACATGACTTCCTGTTTGGCGCTTCTGCCGATCGGCCACCAGATGGCGCTCTTGAACCGTGGGTTGAGAGGAGGCCAGCACTGTGTCTCAGGGCTGCGGAGGAAAAATATGATTTCGATCACAGATTTTTGAAATATTGATATTAAAGAAGAGTTAGGGCGTCCTCGGCAACTTTAGCATGGCTAGGAAAGACGCCTAAACACGTTTTCGGCACTTAAAGTGTTAATATAGAACTTGTAAGTCGCTTTGGATAAAAGCGTCAGCTAAATGACTAAATGTAAATGTAAATGTAATATAATTTTTTTTATTCAATTGAATATTTATGATAATTATTATTATTAAATAAAATAATTTTCTATAGGCTTGCCGTGGTAATTAGTGATACTGGTGTCATTATGTGTTCAGGCATCCACTTACTTACTGCCCCTTTAACAACGTATCCTTGCTAAGTTTCAGTTTCACTTCCAGAGAGAACAGATGACATATTACAACAATGGCAGAGGATTATTTGGATTTAAACAGTGAAGCTCAGATGATCTGTCCGGAAAAGTAGGTTATTTTTATTTGATTGTGCCTGTGAGTCCGGCGGGGGAGAATGTTGATGTGTTTGTTGGCGCGTGTGTGTGTTGCCGTTTCTTTCCATTGGTTTCATTTGGTTAACGTTATTGGGCGCACAAGAAAACGAAAGAAAACTGTAATGACCCTGCAGCTGTTGCCTTTCTCCTCTGTGCACTTTCGCCGCTCTGAAGTCTGAGCTCGGTGTGCCCGGCCATGCGCGCTGTTCTCGCACGGACCTCGCGAGTGCCTGCATGTGGGTGTGTTTGCGCTGTGGGGCGTATTTGTCGCATGGGTGGGCGTACTGCACCGTGACGGCCGTACCGTAAATTCGCGGGACGAATACACGTACCGTTACACCCCTACAAAGTTAATTTGCATGTCCTTGGTATCTATTAGGCTTGGGCGGTATGACTTTTTTCATACAGTTATACCTTGATTGCCTAATACCGCGGTGCACGGTATATGACTATGACTTTCATTCATCAGCGGGGGGGGGGGGGGGGGGCGGCAACCCAACTTGAGTTACCAAGTAAACAAATCATCGTCAGCTCTCAGAATGGTAGTCCCGCACCGGTAGAAGCCTGCACCGTTTTAGCGTTGGCATCTAAATCAAATCAAATTTATTTATAGGGCCAGACAACACACGTTAATGTCCCCATGGGCCGTACAGGTCTTCTTTAAACAAGTCAAGAAGAAAACATAACAATGTCAAGAACAGAACAAGAACACCATAAGGTCCAAAAATGTTTAGATTAATGCAAATAAATGAAAGAATGCAAGCACTCCCAGACATACCCCACGCGAAGGTAAGGAAAAACTCACTAAAACCTATCAATAGGGAAAAAAGCTCCACAGGCAGTGTGGAGGAGAGAAACCTTAGAAGGGCCATTCAAGGGGGGATCTCCCTTCTTAGATGTTGGTGATAGTAGTGTTGCAGACGGACAGTTGGTAAGCATGCACTCATGTGTGTGGTGAAACACAGATGAGTGCATGCAATAGCAACTGTACATTTTGAAAGATTAAAGATAGAGCTAATAGCGATAGCAACTGAACATTTTGAAAGATTAAAGATAGAGTTGATAGCGTATCTATTTGAGGCACAGGGGCGGCGCAAAGAGGGTCACGTCCTCCCCATCTTAGTCACGGGACATTCAACACTCCGGTCGTTGCTCAGGGAGATAGGGGGTGGCGCAGAGAGGGTCGCGAACTCCCCGACATCATCGCGGGACATCCGGCACTCCATGTCTAGCCATGGCAGACTATTTGATTCCTTAAGGGCTAGAAATTGCCTGGGTTTTGGTATGCTCCTGTTTGGCTACTTCTATGTGCAGTGAAAACTACTCTAATGCTTTATAACCTAGTCATTGATTTAGTTCAGGGTAATTAGTTCAGGGTAATCTAAGATTAGCCGCAGAGCTAACGCTAGTTAACGTGAGCTAACGCTAGTTATTCAAGCTCAGTAGCTCACAGAGAGATAAACAGCTGACAGCGGATAGTACAGGATGGTACAAATACAATAAAAAGGCGGGTGGGGGCTGTTGTGTAAACCTTGTACTCTTTAGTTCACATATAATAAGAGACGGATTATTTGCTTGCTCCACCAGTGCACCACTCGACAACAACACACACCAACTCTCGTCGCAACGCTTTACGGTATTTTCACAGCACTGTCGCAACATTACCGTAAAACGTGAACACCGTTGTGACCCACTCGCTCCACTAGAGCGGTCTCGCCCTCTGCTGGCGCATGTGTGCACTACACTCAGTGTGTGCACTACACTCAAAACTCTGTTTCACTGTTATAGAAACTGAAGCGCATCTGTGATTTTGACGGTGACGGACGGTATTGAATCAATACCGTCGGTATCTCTAAATACCCCGGTATACCTTAATACCGTCATACCGCCCAAGCCTAGTATCTATGGATCTCAGGGAATGTATTACCAGTGTCAGAAATATTGTGTCCGTTACTAGGCTTGAGTAAATTGTGATGAACCAAAGGAGAATATCAATCTTTTTTACCCCCTCTTTTGACTGTGAATAACACCATGCAAAAAATGACCAGACATGAGCTCATTCAGCACCTTCTTGAGATCTAAGCAAAAGGGCAGATTATTAAACGGAAGGTTTTGTAGAGATGGTACTGAATTCTGCCATCCGGACACATGCAATTTAAAATATGATTATAGAATATCAGGCCTATAAATGACCTTATTATGGCCAAGTCACATCTATGGATCGGGCCAAATCTCCCCTTTCCAATGGCAGAGTTCAATCTATAAAAAAGTAACTGTACTTACAGTAACTAAATCCAATGTACATTTCTCCAGCATTTTTCATCAGATTGCAACGCCGTTTTTTGCTAGACGTTCACAGAAGGGTAGAGAAACTAACTGCGTTCTGTTTTATGGCAATAACATTCAGGTTTGTGGGGTATGATCCCGAAAAGGAAGAGAAATAAAAAAGTAAATCTAGAATAAATTGTCGGGCTGGTACGAGCTACGAAGTGTAGTTATTTTTTTTAATTTGAAGTCCTGGGTTTCCCCTCATATGACTACAAGCAAAAGGGCGTCATTTCCTCGTGTCAATATTCGCCTTTTTCTGACTAGATATTTCACTTACTTACTTATCCCCATTACGCCGGCATAGGGCAGCAACAAAGTTTCTCCACTTGCATCTGTCTTTGGCCATCTTCTCTATGGTCCCCCCAGCTCTGGTGGTGTTGCTGGAGCTCCTTCTCTTTAGTCCTACGTAGGGTTGACCTTCGAATTATTTTTTGGAATTCTAAGCTTCGGGGCCGAGATTCAATTTTAATTCAAAGCTTCAAAAAAATAAAATATAATCTTTTTAAAAGTGTATATATATTTTTTTAATGTTGTGGGACTTGTACAGCACTTTGTTCAACTTTGTCAGTGCTGTAAAGTTTAAACCTTTTTAAATCTTAGACAAACTAAACACTTTGCTTTCATGAAATATTGTAAGCAGTCATTTGAGGCTTTATAAAAGCAGCACAATGAACACATCGGTCAGTGCCGAGTCCGACCTCATCTTAAATAACAAACCAAACAAATTGATTTTGCACAATTTTTTTTTTTTAAAACATTTTATAATCGAATTTTATTTTCATATTCGAATCCCATGCCCATCGAACGAAGCTTTGAAGTATTTAAGACAGCCCTAGTCCTACGCCATGTCGTTTTAGGCCTCCCTTTCTTTTGCCTTCTGGGGTCCAGTGTAATGTGACTCTTGGGATTGCGTTGATGTCTATTCTGATGACATGGCCAATCCTTAATTATAGGAAGGATCCTGTACCCTCATTCTATTCCTTTTGTTAACCACTTAAGCATTGGACGTCACACACGCACGCACGTCATGGCACTTTGACAAAAGGCCATGAAAGGAATTTTCCACATATCCCTCCTCCAGTACATTATCTTTGTGTGCGAATATCGGCCAATATATCTTACCAGAATAAGCCCCAAAACTCTAAACTCTATCACCAGTTCTCTTGTCATTACAGGCCGTCAATGATTTGCCAATGAGTAATCTGGCAGGTCTTTTCGATGGAGTGAGTGATTCGCGGTGTGCCAGTCCAGACCCCTCGCTCGCCAGCAACAGGTTAGTGTCGCCCCCTCCCGGGCAGTTTTACACTCTTATCCGGCTCCGTCGAAGAAGTTAAACTTGTCTGGTGAATTGTATCTCCCTCCATTTTGTCAGCGAAATGTTGTCAGGGTAACTTGGCGCTCATGTTTTTCTGGTTCATGCAGCTCTGCGTCAGGTCGTCAGCTGTGCAGCGGCATCACAAAAATGAGGAAGCCTTGCAAGAAGAGAGCCTCGCCGGGGCAGGACTTCTGTCGAGTCCACGAAGGAGGCCAGACCTCATACGTCAATCTCTGACTGTCCCTGTGTCACCTGCTTTTATTTAATTTGCTCACCATGAAGTGCTTTTGATTTGACTATTTCACTTTGTGTTTTTAACTTTGCTTTGTGTTTTTAACTTTTTATTCATAATACAATTATTTCTTTTTAACTTTGCTTTGTGTTTTTAACTTTTTATTCATAATAAAATTATTTCTTAACCAACTTTGAGCCTATTTGTATATCATCATCTGCACTCTGCAATGTTAGAGAGAGCGGGTCCCTTTTCTAAGGTCTACTTAGGCTACATTCACACTGCAAGTCTTGGTGCTCAAATCTATCTATTGCTCGGATCAGTTTTCTTTTGTTTGGCTCAAACTAACAATAACGAAGATGGAAGTATAACATGGAGGACACTGAAGTCACAATTCATGGTTGCATTTATAAGTTGATGTGCAGTGGAGGCTAATTCATGAGCAGGTGAGGATGAGGTGAAAGAGCCATTTCTTCTTTGCTTCTAAACGCAGACCGGTTACCCCTCAGGTTTTGCTTGTACAGATACTAAAACGCCTCACTGTCCCTCCACTCACCACCTCCATCACAGCGGTCTTCCATGTTTCTTTTCACTGAGTGACTCCCGCCAGCGCAGAATTGTGATGAATGTTATCTAAAAGTCACATGAATTCCAATATCACTGTTAAGACTGAGGTTGCATTGCAAACAAATCAGACCTGTATCTGATTTAGGACAACATATGAAAGTGGCCCAATTTTAAAAAGATCAGATTGCATGTGATTTGTGCTTTCACACAACGGATCAGAGTCATGAGCAAAATAATTCTGCCACTTTTGCCTGCAGTCTGAACGTAGCCCTAGTCTTCATCATTCCTAAAGGAACACAGGTACCCAGTTTTCTCTTATCACTGTCTGCCCTGTTCTCCTGACTGTCCTATAAATGATGTCTTCAACTACATTCAAATAACATGGCTAGCTCATTAATGAATGGCCCCCTCTTAGCTTGTTGTCTTGTTCAAGTTCTTTATTTGTCAAATACACAACAATACAGGGGCATTGCAGGTAATGACATTTATTTGTTTTGAGCTCAGACTCAACAGTGCACAATTAACACATTCTGTGCCAAAAACGGAAAATTACGTGTTTGCTCGACAAGCGTTGAGTGCCAAAAACGATATTATGTTTTTGCATCACTGTGGCACATTCACATTCACTAGAACTGCAATGCTAATCGACTATCACAAGGTGGCAGTATCGTCCGTGTCTGAACTGCAATGGCTTGGGGTTGATACTCACTTCATTTCTCCTTGGTAGTGAGTGGCCCCTCCTCCTGCTGGAACAGAAATTCACATTGCTCGCCTTGAAATTCCGTTGCCTAAGCGTATTTGACCATCGAAACGTGTATAAACATATACACTGGTAATCGCGATGGCGATGCGATCACTTGGAATTATTCTTCTTGGAATACCTTCTGGCTAAGGTAAGGTACATTCTGTCTATTTTACCGAATCTGAAACGTGTTTTTCTAACTATCACAGTTCTGTGTTTCACCGGACGAAAAACATGCTCTGCAAACATGATCAGTTTTGAGTTAAAACACCCCCCCCCCCCCCCCCCCCTTGATGATTTTGTGAAGGTACATATATACATGCCATATACCTTTGATTTGGCGTTTCAGGGAATCAACCAGAACGGTTTGGGTTTATTGTGTTTTATCTCACGATCTATGAAAAAAGACTGGATTATCTTGGAACTGTGCGGTGTTTAGTTAAGCATTACATCACCCGCAGGAGTGATTTGTGAACAATAAACCATGCCTAGGGGTGGTCGTTAGACCCCCCTAGGCATGGTTTATTGTTCACAAATCACGACTGCAAGTGGTGTAATGCTTTCATACAACTGCCACATTCATCCAACCTTATTGCTATACAATAAACACACATTAATCGAAGATTTATTGAAAACCATCCGCCAGAAAAAGTAGTTCCCACAACAAAAAAGACAATTTGCCTCCATGTGGAAGCAAGGACGCGGGAAGGGGGGGTGCGGCAGGGGCTGCCGCACCCCCTGCTGGATGGGAGTGTAACTGCAACTGCAAGGTTGTTTTGGATTTTATTCCAAATTTGTAACCGAGGCTACTCATGTCACAGAGCGGAGAGGCACTGCAGATTTACCCTACTCTTGGAATTCATTCAGATCGTCATAGGGGCACTGTCTCGATAATGCAGTGTTATTAACAGCGTGTAGCCGACGCATGAACCGGTTGGGATTCGAATAGACGCGGCCTGGAAGAGTCAACGCGGAACTGGAAATCCGTTGGTAAAAAAAATAGACACAGCGGCTGCGCCCTGCCTGGGATAGTTTTGGGTTTTGGGACGCTGTTTTCGCAGTAAAGGAATATATGAATAAGCCAGCAGAACTATCCGAGCCCCCGGGAGGGTGGTCGAAGACCTTTTGCATGTCGGCGATCATGTATGCGGGGAACGAATTGCAGAGGGAGGGCGCAACAGCCAGGTGGGGTAAGCTGGGCTGTGATGTGTGCATCAGAACGGTTACATTGTTTGTCTCGCACGCTCAGAGCGCGGAGTTGGGCAGCGGTATCCTCTAGTGAACGAGAGTGTTGGTTATGACGTGACAGACAGTGGAGCTGTTTGCAGATAGCGAGCATTTTGACGTGTTGCGTGGTGGCGATGTCTTGCAGACAATACAACTACAAGTATAATTATACAATATATATATTTTATAAAAAAAAAAATTATATATAAAAAATAATCAAACAATCGATATCTCAGCACCCCCACTTCCCGCGGACTTCCCGCGTCCCTGTGTGGAAGCAGCTCAGAAGTGCATCCAACCAACTAACACATCCAACTGTGTGTTATTGGAATGATTGAGAGAAGTTGCCTCATGTGGAAGCAGCTCGGAAGTGCATCCAACCAACTAACACATCCAACTGTGTTATTGGAATGATTGAGAGAAGTTGCCTCATGTGGAAGCAGCTCGGAAGTGCATCCAACGGATCCAACAAACTAACACATCCAACTGTGTGTTATTGGAATGATTGATTGAACATTTTATTACCAGATGCAGAATGGGTACAATACAGTACGGCTCAATACACACAATTGTTAAGGGTATGCAGACCTACTTTCTATAGAACGGCCGTCCTTTATGCGGGTGTTACGGGTTAGCTAGTTGGCTCTACTCCTATTTTTAGGCAGGGGGGGCCGATTGGTTGATTTGGGGCGCTTGTTGGGCAGGTTGATTGCTCCTCTTCTCCTGCCAGTCCTGGAGCTCAATTTCTATTACATCCTGTATTCTACTCACCCTTTGAATGTTTTGTTGGGCCTTTCTCGCGGCGGCTGCCTGGCGGTGTCATCGCGGGGTAAGCATATTTGTTTGCCCTGCGGTGGCAGCGTCATGTGACTGCCGGGGAGTGGGCCTCTTATGATGGAGATTGAGACATATCCTCTTATCCTCTTATAATGAGACATATCCTCTTACAATGTGTACTTGTTCTGTTGTGTTTTTGTATGTCCTGTATTTATTTAATTTTTGTTGTATGTCATGTGTTACATTGCACAAAATGTGGGACCCTCTCGAAAACGAGATACTGTATCAAGTGGTTTTCCCAATAAAAGAATTTCAATATATATATGCTTCTATAGAAAGTAGGTAAAACAAATTAAAAAGTTTTCTTCGCCCTATTTTTTTATTTATTTTTTTAAACCTACGTTAGAGGGCCTAAACTTAACCAGTTGGAAACCAGGCGTACAGTAATAAAATTAGCAATCAACCAATCAATCAATTCAATAGACCATGCTCACTTAAAACAGCGCAGCACTCAGCTGCTTCTCTCTGTCTAACTCTCCCCCGCTGTTGCAGACGGGAGTGTGTGTGTGTGTTTGTGTGGGGGTGGGTGGGTACGCCAGCGTCGGACAGTGTGAGAGTGAGCGCTGCAGTCAGGGGGAAGGAAGAAGAAATTTAAAATAAATTTGCAAATAATCAATCAATCCGATTTTTCTTTTGTTCTAAAATGACTCATGACCCATCAATTACATCATCCAACATTGTTTAAAGGACTAAGACATTCCATTTGTTAAAGATTATTGTCCGCCATCTTGTTTTCTCCGAAGCGGAGTGATGTGATTCGGTTGTGGGCGGGTCCTGGGACCAGAAGCGTGGAATGGTCCCTATACATACGTGTAAATGGACTGTTTCAGCCAATCAGAATCGAGAAATTTGCATGCCGTTGTATAACATGTAATAAACCACAAACTACAGCATGTGGAAACAAACTATTATTCCCATGTTGCACTACAAGTAATGTCAAAATGAGCCACACCATGTCTCCACAGCAATTATTTTTTTTAAATATTTATTTGAGCACTTTTCTGTCTCTTTCTGGTCAGACATGACCGACAGAGGAGAGGGTGAACGGGAGAAGAGTGGGGAAGACATGCGACAAATTATCCCCCGGGAGCGGGAAGCGAACCCGGGACGGCCGTGTAGGTGTGCGAGGCACTATGGTATGCGCCCAGTCTCCACAGCTATAATACAGAACACACACAGCTTCGCAAACATAGTGAAACGACCGCGGAAACTACTATAAAGCTGGCATTCTAGCGGTAAAGATAAGCGATACGCGTGGCACAGTGTTAAAGCGCATGACGGCAGTAATAATGACATATTGCACATCTAACAATTTTATCATGTCTCGCTCATGGAACAGTGTCTATCAGTGGAGGCTGCTGACCAAATTTTTAGGTGAAGCACAAATTATTATATTATATTATATATTAAATTATATTTTTTAAACATCCCCAACGCTGCAACACCCCCATTCCTCCCAGGAGTCAGGCTCCTCATTCGCTTCCATTCATTTTGGGGACCATGTTTAAATATCATACTTCTGAAGTATAAACAAACTATACTGCTGTGACGATTTCAATAAAACAGACCGTTCTGAGTCAATGGTATGCAAAACTGTACATTGGAATATCTAACATGTATTTACCACCTTCCTCTGCACGAGGCCACAGATGGGTTTTATGTAACACAAGGACAATGAATGAATGAAAACTTTATTTAACAGATTGCAGAATGGGTACAATACAGTACGGCTCAATACACACAATTGTTAAGGGGATGCAGACCAGAGAGACTTTCATCTTGTTTACATCAATTCAGTGCCACATACACATACAGTCCTCATATCCCTCCTAGTTACACACAGTCATCATATCCCTCCCATACAATACGCACAACACAACAGACTAACTCGTCTTGCTCAATACTTGTTTATGAGTTTTAAGAGACAGCACTGTAATCTCTCTCAACCAAAGCTCTACTAGTTAACAAAGATCTCCACCTTGCTATCTGAAACACTGACACCATTATCAACCTAATAATATCAACCTGATAATATTGAAACATTATCAATATAACGTTAGCTACCAACTTTAGCTAACATTAATGTAGCAGGGCTCCTAATAACACAAGATACATTTCACTATGAATTGAAAATGGGGGACCCTGATGTAAACAAGACGAAAGTCTTTATCTGGTCTGCATCTCCTTAATAATTATGTGTATTGAGCCGTACTGTATATTGTACCCATTCTGCAATCTGTTAAATAACGTTTTCATTCATTCATGCCTTTTGAAAAGTGACATGGTCGATGTAAGAGTTATGATGCGGTTTCAATTCGGTTACAGTAACGTTACACAAACTGACGTTCTAATCCCTTGGAAAATGTAAACAATAGTGCATCGCGAGCCAGCTTTGATGTTTGGCTTTTGTCTCCCGAGTGAAGTTAGAACTACTACACTTCGGCTGGCTAACGTTAGCGTTAGCGTCCAGGCTAAGCACTGCAGGCTTTCGTTTTACAACTGAGATAAAAAAATATATATATATCATCAAACGATGCACAATAAGTTCATGAACAATAACAAAACACTCCACCCTGGGCCTGGTAGCTGCGGTGGTAGCCCTTTAGCTACGTTAGCTCCAACAAGTTAGCTTCTTAAACTGAGATAAAAATGATTTCGTAAACAAAGCTGCAGAGCAGCAGAGCCGCAGAAGAGAAACCATTCTCTGATTGGATCTCAAGGCTGCCAATCATTCAACCTCCGTCTAGCTGCAGAGCAGCAGAGATGCCACATTCTCTGATTGGATGTCAAGGCTGTCAATCATTCAACCTCCGTCTAGCTGCAGAGCAGCAGAGATGCCACATTCTCTGATTGGATGTCAAGGCTGTCAATCATTCAATCCCCCATTCAATGGCAAGAGTTTAAATGCACGGACCGTGCTTAGATGACATTAATAGCCTATTTTGATTGGCTATTATTTATTATTTATTTAATCCTGGGTCAACCTGTGCAGCCATCTGCATGAATATTTACTGCAGTCATTACTGCAGTGCAGGCCTGCTCAGAGCTGTCAATTTTGGCAATTTGAAGAAAAAAAAATTCACTGACTTTTTTTTACAGATAAACATTTCTAAAAATATATATATATATATATGTAAATTAATAATAATTATGAATTATGAGTGAATTTGTGTTTCACGTGTTGTCATATAGAGAAACCTCCACTGGTCTGTATCAATACTAGTCTATGAACGCTACACAAAGTGGGCGACATGTTGGCAAGATTTGGAAATGCTCAAACATGAACCGCTGTTTTTAACTTTTAGATAACGCTAGGCCAGTTTTCAA
Source organism: Notolepis coatsorum (assembly GCF_963971535.1). Classification (NCBI taxonomy): domain Eukaryota; kingdom Metazoa; phylum Chordata; class Actinopteri; order Aulopiformes; family Paralepididae; genus Notolepis; species Notolepis coatsorum. The sequence continues at coordinate 70,499,546 of NC_140167.1, read as the reverse complement.
TGCAACAGCGTTTTTGCGGTTATGCTCTCGTGTTCCACAGCTGACCAGTGTTGTCTTCATGCAACAACTCATGTTATTTTTTCACAAGTCTGGAATAAACTGTCCTGGAGTCTGCTGGTCCGGGCCTTGAGGCTTCTGTACCACTTGCTGGACGGCAGCAGCTGCAAGAGTTTGTGGTTGGGATGGCTGGGGTCATTAATACTCCTGCAGGCTTTACTGACACACTGTTGGTTGTCAGTAAAGTGGATGCGTGAATATTTTAGGCAACCAACTTGTGTTTAGCGTTTCTCTGATTGGCCACTACGCCCATGTGACCGCGGCAGCGCGAGAGAGCTGCAGCGCGGAAATAGGCTGTCTATTGCCATTCTCTAAGACAAACTCTAACCTTAACCAGCTCCTTAACAGCGCCTAAACTTAACCCTTCTAACCTTAACCAACTCCGAAACAATGCCTAACCTTAACCTTAACCAACTCCGAAACAATGCCTAACCTTAACCTTAACCAACTCCGAAAGAATATTGCCATTCTCTAAGACAAACTCTAACCTTAACCAGCTCCTTAACAGCGCCTAAACTTAACCCTTCTAACCTTAACCAACTCCGAAACAATGCCTAACCTTAACCTTAACCAACTCCGAAACAATGCTTAAAGTTAACATGCCTAAACTTAACCGGCGAAAGAATGCACGTTAAAAATAAATAAAAAATTAAGGGAATCGAACTTGTCACCAACAGACCGCAGGATCCACAGCAAGGCGGCGCTACCAGTTGAGCTAGTTGTCGATGTTAAAAGAGGGGGGATTACTGCTACATAATGCTGCCGCGACAGAGCTCCGCGGCTAGACGCAAGTTGGACGTGGCTAGACACAAGTTGGTTGCCTTTAGGCATCCTGGATGGAGGGGAGCTCTGACTGTTGGTTGTATATATCCTGGATGGAGGGGAGCTCTGACTGTTGGTTGTATATATCCTGGATGGAGGGGAGCTCTGACTGTTGGTTGTATATATCCTGGATGGAGGGGAGCTCTGACTGTTGGTTGTATATATCCTGGATGGAGGGGAGCTCTGACTGTTTGTTATATTATCCTGGATGGAGCTCTGACTGTTGGTTGTATATATCCTGGATGGAGGGGAGCTCTGACTGTTGGTTGTATATATCCTGGATGGAGGGGAGCTCTGACTGTTGGTTGTATATATCCTGGATGGAGGGGAGCTCTGACTGTTGGTTGTATATATCCTGGATGGAGGGGAGCTCTGACTGTTGGTTGTATATATCCTGGATGGAGGGGAGCTCCGACTGTTGGTTGTATATATCCTGGATGGAGGGGAGCTCTGACCGTTGGTTGTATATATCCTGGATGGAGGGGAGCTCCGACTGTTGGTTGTATATATCCTGGATGAAGGGGAGCTCTGACTATTGGTTGTATATATCCTGGATGGAGGGGAGCTCTGACTGTTGGTTGTATATCCTGGATGGAGGGGAGCGCACAACGTCTGGCCATTATGTAGCCTCGGTTCTCTGAAGGAAACTGAGTGAGACACAGCTCTCTATGGCTTTTTTATACATGCCCTGAAAGCGGAGAGCCCATCTGATCAAGTCTATAGCTCCTCCATCCCCTAGGCCCTAGGGCCTAGGCCCATCACCAGCAAGAGTACTTGCTGGTGATACCTGCACTCTGCAGCCCATAATGATCATTCTGAATAACGAAACAGATTAGACGGCTGGCTTTACAAAGTTGATAATCTGAAATGTCCCCCTCATTGAACCACAGCAAAATCCGTTTATCACTTAGGAGAAAGATCTCAAGACATGGATAGAAAACATATTTATTAATCTCAAACATTGAGCCCATTTGACAAGTTACAAAAATAACATTATTCCAAACCACCATGTCCAAAGAGAAAGGAAGCCTTCATTGTAATGTGTCCAAGCCTTATTCAATACAGTGGATCTAGGCAACATACATTTGAATTAAACCACATTACAGTAAAACCTTGCTGAAATGTGATGGTCGATGGTGCAAATACTGAACAAACCTAACTGAAATTACAAAAACAAAGTGGCCCCCAGTGCTGGTTTTGTACCTGCATTTAAAAAAAAAACGTATACAAGAATTCTGACAAATACAAATTGTCAACCTGTATCAGTATTGGCTTATATAGGATTTATAAAGGGGAGGTGCCAAGCTACCTTCACAATTACTTCCAATATGTAAAAAATAATCATAGCCATGAAACCAGAGGTAGAGACACAAACATACAGTAGTTCCTTTTAGATTTAAACTAATTTCGTATGGCCAGCAGACCTTCCTTTACTCAGCTGCAGTAAAACAGGCCCCCATGTTAACTGGCTTCAAAAAGTCTGTACGAACATGGCTATCAGCATAGGAAAGTGAGGGTAGCATATTTATTATTATTTTTTATTTTCAACTGTATATGCATATTGTATCTTAATGTATTATGATGTTTTATGTTGATGCATGTCCTGTTTTTTTAATACCAGGGACCATGATGGAAATAAGTGCTTGCATTTTATCATGTTTTTATCCCTTGGATGATGTCTTTAACACTTTCGATGCCGGCCGTGTTTTCCTTTTTACTCCCTTGAATGCCGCCACCCACTTCAATGTTAGCGTTAAAAACGCATAATCTATGTTTTAAATTATGGCTGTGTCTAATCTGCCCATCGCTTATCAATGACTTGTTTGCAGTCAACATTGTCGAAACAGATTTTTTTTTTTTTTTTTTTTTTTAATAATCGGTTCATATCCTTTTTATAGCATTTCGAAAAGCTATCGTTCTCTCAAATTTTCGGAAAATTGAAAGATTCCCCCATAAACAGCATTTATTGGAATATTCTCGAATACACTAGACACGTTATCATTTGTCGGCCTATTTATGAATCGTTTTCAAATAAACGCTAGATTATCGATAGTATATGTGTACTTATGCACGCTATAGAAGCGGGCTGAAAAATCTATTCTCTCATTTCCTCAACATCACACACACACGGCACATGCTGATATCTCAGTGAATACAGCTCTGATTATCCTAAAACTGGTAACAGACTCCTTACCTTAGATCAGATGTTCTCCAAAAAGATTATTCCAATTCCTGATCGCCATTCCAAATATCGATCGTGTTTATTGATTGATTATTGGCTGCTGTAAATATATATTCCACGCTGCTTTCCAACTCGCGATCACTTCCCTCATCAGATCCCTCGCCAGCATAATGGAGCCAGTTGGCTCCCCCCACAGGGATCCAGCAGTATAATCGAATGGCCTGCTGTTACACAGGGATAGACGATAGGGGGCGGTATTTTCCCATCTGAGCTCCTAGAGGGTCTGCTGTACCAACGGGAGACTCGGTTGATGAAATAAGAATTCAGATCGCTAATAAAAAAGATTAACGACAATACACGTCGTCGGCATTCAAAGTGTTAATCCACAATAAAATCAATCAATATATGGGTGGAAGATCTATAATTGGCCTGAAAAATTCATAAATAAATAAATGGGTACATCCCTGTGCATGGAGTTCTAGTGCAGACACAGAAAAGCGGCAGACAAAGTCGCTTTGGTCCCTCCTAACATGGTCTGAAGGTGTTCAAACACTTAAGGTGCTCCCATGGTCGAGCGGACTGTACGCGGACTGGACTCTGCGGAGGTCCGCTGGACTCTTTGAGCTTTCATAGTCGAGCGTACCTCAGCGGACCTCCGTGGACCAATTTCCTACATGTCTCGCGCCAGTTTACAAAATTGTTCCCACGCTGTTCAACTTCTGTCATGTCGTCGTCATCCGATGTCAATAAAGAGTATCTTATCTCCGTTTCCAATATTTCGATAATAAAACGGGCAGTTTTACACACTTGAATAACAGGTATATAGGCAGCGAGGTGCAATGTACCGTATAGGCTTGCTCAATGAGGTGGACAGCGTGTGGTGCTGAAATGGAAAACACGCATTGCATGAAATAAAAACCCGTTTTATTTCGAAATATTGGAAACGGTGATAACATAGACTATCTCCGTTTCCAATATTTCGATAATAAAACTGGCAGTTTTACACACTTCATTTAGAAAAGCCATTCTCTTTTGCAAGTGAAAAAACGAGTGGTCAGAGTAAAATGCAGATCGGCGTCACATTAAATGCAGGTCGATGTCAACGCCGATCAGCGTTTTGTGTGACACCAGCGGCGCGGACGTCCGCGCATTAGAAAATTGGACCTTCGCACTTGGGAGTCCGCTTTGGGTCTGCTTTGGGTCCGCTCCGTGTACGGTCCGCTCGACTATGGGAGCACCTTTAGACATTAGCGACAGGATGACACTGTTGGACTTCACGGACTGTATAGAAACGCATTCTAACCATGCTGGTTGACCCATCGTCAGCGGTTAGTGCACCCGTCTACATCTATGACACCACCACCACCTCTGGCCCCTCCTCCTCCGAGGATCGGCTGATTCGTTGCTGGGCTGCCTGGGCACTCTTCACTTGCGAGCCGATTGGTAGTTGGCGACAAACCAATCGCAGGTCTCCTTCAGAGCTGAGTATGCAGAAGGGAAATCCAAGGAATGACTTACAGGGAAAAAAGAGCTGGTGCTACAGTACAGTACATTCTGCTGTTCTTGTGGCATATTTTGGTTAACATACTGTATACCCATTCAAATGAAAATTCTGTTGAATTGCAACCCCGTAGGCCTACTGTGCATTCAATATGCAGTGCACTCCTCCATCACATGTACAGGTGATGTCTAGCTCAAACCCTCTGCATGGAGCACTTCCATCAACTGTACAGATCACTCTTCCATCACATGTACAGATCACTCTTCCATCACATGTACAGATCACTCTTCCATCAACTGTACAGATCACTCTTCCATCACCTGTACAGATCACTCTTCCATCAACTGTACAGATCACTCTTCCATCACATGTACAGATCACTCTTCCATCAACTGTACAGATCACTCTTCCATCAACTGTACAGATCACTCTTCCATCACATGTACAGATCACTCTTCCATCAACTGTACAGATCACTCTTCCATCACATGTACAGTGCAGATCACTCTTCCATCACTGTACAGTACAGATCTACAGTACAGAGAAATGACACATCGTCACTTTAAAGTGCATTGCGGGGTAAGAACAGCTGCCTCTGGATGTGGGTGTGACCGATGAACTCTAACCTTGGTTGAAGGGGGTGAAGGTGAAGTCAGGGAGGTGTTGGAGCAGCTTGGCATTGCTGGCAGTCTTCTTGAACTGGCCGTCTGCTTTACTGGTGTCATACTGGAGTTCAAAAGGTCAAGGGAAAAAAGAAACAGGAAACGGCAGTACCAAGACATTTGTTATTGGTTTATTATCGGTATTGGGAGGAATGCTGGTTGACCGCTGAATCTGTGGACTTTACCAAACTGTCAAAGAACAACTTTGACTACAGTTAAGCTTGTTATTTCAAAAAAACGTTTTTATCATCAGCTCACGCCAGAACACATTAACTAACTACAAGGAGGCTCCCAAGTTCCTGGATCTAATGACACAGACCTCATCCCTGGTAATATGGCTAGAATTCTATATAGCCGGGATGCAATCCAGTCACAATGCTGTGTCTATACTGTATGAGAAATGTGAAGACGTGTAGAGGAAGAGTGAGATAAAACATAGTGTAGACACAGCTGTATTGATGAGCTTTGTATGCTTTACATAATACAAGGCTGTATAAGCAACCATCATGGATTCTGAGGGTTAAGTCAAAACTCGTCCACAAGCCACAAGACTCCTGAACAAGGACAAGAACAGGAGATAGCCCTATTAAAAAACTCTAGAACACACACAAGACACATGCACCTTAAGATGCACATACACTTTTATGCAAGACACTTTCTGTAAAGATTTACTATTTTATTTTATCTGACCTCATTTTGATCATTTATTTAATTATCGTACTACTACTACTTATTGTTATTGGACACACACACCCTGCACTGCACCTTAACATGCACATACACTACACGCAAGACACTTTCTGTAAATAAGTGACTATTTTATCTGACCTAATTTTATATTTTATTTGATGTTATTACTACAACATCAATGCCCTCCAGTTGACAAAGGCTTGGTGCTGCCACCACTGGTCACCAATAAGATCAGCACCTTGACCTGGCAGCTTAACGGTAATAGTAATGTTTTTTTGGCGACCAGTGGGTGGCACTGAGCATTCGTCGAGCTTCCCCAGAAAAACCACAGAAGAACATCTGGCTGGAGGATTTGAAAGGAGACTTGGGAGAGAAAAGGGACGTTTTATTCTGTATTTCAGCAGTGGCTTGTGTTTTCATCACACAGGACTTTGTCTAGACTCTAGACTCTTCCAGCTTTCTGATCCCTTAGAAAACACAAGGTGAACTTACAATTATTAGTTAGACAAATTTTTACTTAACCCTTTCACTACCACACTACAGAATGGTTAACCCTTTCACTGCGACTCTACAGAAGGTTAACCCTTGCACTACCACACTATAGAAGGTTAACCCTTTCACTACCACACTACAGAAGGCCCTATGGGATCGCGGATGATTTCACGGAATTTAGATATTAACACGGAATTCTGAATGATCGTGGAATGGTCATGGAATTTGCTTAAATTATACATAAAACGGTTTTCATATAAATCAATCTTAACTACGACTTTAAAACGGTGACGCAGTACAGTCTACGGAGATGCAGAAATGACAGCTACTAAATCCATTCCGAGACAACGGAACACAGACTGACTCGCGGCACATGTAACAAGAGTCTCTCTCTCTCAAGTAGCCAAACGTTACACTTTAAAAACGAACTGGATAGTTGATTTTACTTAATTTCATAGCTGAAATATTCTAAAATCATGAAGTCTGCTATAAGCCATTCTCGCTTTCTCTCTGCGTGTGTGTGTGTGCATGCGCCCGTCCCATCTCTGGTCTTTTGAAAGGATGAAAGGAGGATGGCCAGATAATGTTGATATTTAAACTTAAAAAATTATTATACAGAGAGAAGCTCCAGCAACTACAAAACTCTGCTGACCGACAAAAGAGAATCCCTCACTGAAGAAAACACAAAGGCCTAACCATCATGTATCACAATGGTGATGTCAGCCAGATATGGGGAGAAGCATGAACTTTTAAAGGACATCTCTTTGAAAGAAATTATATTTGACAGTATTTTTTTCTGATTTCAGAAAATAAAACGAATAATAATTTTGTATTATTTAACCATTTAATTATTATTTAGTTATTGCACTGCACTGGCAGTTGAACTGCATTGAAAAAAGTCCTTTGTACAAAACTCATCAATAGAGCTAGTGTAGATGTATAATTAACTGTAGACATAATTGACAAGCCTTTGAAACGTTTCTATAATAGGACCTGTTACACACATATCTCTGAAGACTGTATGAAATTGTCCGATAACTCGTCCGTGAAAAAGTATTATGTTTGGTGCATTACTAGGCTAGTGTGGAGACTTGGCTATTGGGTGCATATGGGCTGGTGAAATGAGAACTAGATGTTGGACAACAACACCTCACAAATGCCTCACAAACCTCACAAACAACACCTCACAACCAACTAGGCTGCAGCAAAAAAACTAAAAACCAGATTTATAAACATAAAGACAGAAAACACTCATTACAAACAAACTGGATGTGGCCAAATATCTAAACATATTCTTTACAAACATAGCCACAACATTGGTTAATAAACTACCCTCCCACTCAGGGCATTATGGGGTAGAACACATAGTAGCATACTACAAAAACCTAGGGGTCCGCAAAGATGACTTCAAACTGGAAATGGTAACAACAGATGAGATACTCCAAAAAAAATCGAATCTACGAATTCCAATCTGGCTTCAGAACATCCCACTCCACTGACACATGCCTTCTCTATTTAAACGACCACATCAAACAAGAGGTGGACGCGGGCAAATACTGCGGCATGATCATGCTGGACCTACAAAAAGGCCTTCGACACTGTCAATCACTCCATTCTGATTGACAAGCTAAAAGCAATTGGTTTTGATAGTCTCAGTGAGCGTGGATGCAATCCTACCTGGAGGGGAGAGAACAGATGGTGGAGGTAAACGGTACTCTATCCCCCCCCCCCCTCACAGTGAGCTGTGGTGTTCCACAAGGAAGCATACTAGGACCGCTACTGTTCCTAATTTATGCAAATGACATATTGTCAGCTTGTGACTGCAACTTGTTCTTGTTCGCGGACGACTCAGCCCTGCTGGTCTCGGACAAGAACAAGTTACAGGTTGTCAGCTCAGAACTCGGCAGAATCTGCACCTGGCTCGCTGATAACAAACTATCATTACACCTGGGTAAAACAGAGTCCATTCTCTCAGCAAGACCGACGGCTTCTCAGTTACAGTGGGTGACATTATTGTCACAAGGAAAGATGATATTACATACCTGGGTTCCATCCTCAAAGGCGCTAAAAACAAGATTACAAACATCACAAAACAAACTGGTCAGACTACTACTTGACCTTACTCCTAGAACCCACCTCACCCCTGCCCACTTTGATTACCTAGGATGGCTTAGAGTAGACGACAGAGTACAGCAACTTGCAATGGGCCTGGTCTACAAGATACACTACACCACACAGATACCCATGTACATGTCGAAATACTTCCCAAAAGGTCAGTGAATACCATGCCCACAACACCAGAGGGAGTTCCACAAATCATGTGCAACCCAGATTCGGCACAAACAAGGGACTAAACACATTTCGCAATTATGCCACAACAATGTGGAACGCCCTACCCACAGCCGTAAAAAGATGTGAATCCCTACCCACATTCAAAACCGCTCTTAACTCATTCTGCGCCATCGCTTAATGCGTTAGAGGGCGCTATTACGCCAGCGCTGTAAGTCAATGGGGCGATTTGTTCACTTGCGAGTGCTTAAAATATATCTTATATTAAAGCTATGGGTCTAATACACCCGTCGATCGTCAGTGAGTTGTTCCAGTCAACATCCACAAAACAGATTGTTTTTTCATCTGTACATTTCCGTTTTATACCGTTTTGAATATGAATATAGTTTGGGTGCTTCAGAGTAATTCCAGGAAATTACTTTTTGCCTGATTATCGAATCTTCCTGAAATCAACGCTAGATTCATCATTATTAGCCTTCCTCATGCAAGAATGAAAAGAGCCCTGGACCGTGGGGCTCCCCCGCCACCTCCTCCCACCCAACGGCACACAGCCACACACACACACAGAGACAGCGTCGATCGAGGTAAAAGAAATATCAGATCAACACAAGATTTTATATATAGTGTTCTTACCTGGTATCTGATGTAATGCAAAAGAAATAATCCAATTATATGATCGCCATTCCAAATACTGCTCATGGAGGTCCGTCCCACATTACCGAGCATTACACAGGAACGGGCGGGCGGGGTTACTGTTCCATGCCATCGTTGTAAAGCCCTGCCTCGTCTGAGTATTTAAACCCTGTCCGCACGGCTCAGATCGGCCCTGAAAAGAAACTACACCATTTCTAATAGAGTGCAATTCCTGCTGGAAGGCATAGGCGGCGGTATTTGCCCTTTTGCGAGCTCAGACCCATTCCCAGTGATAACATCAGGCTGGATGGATGAAAATGAATGGATATAGCTAATAAAAGAAATAACGATTAAAACCCGACTTTTCTCGTGATTGGCGCTGAACGGTTGGCGAGTTAACCCAACTTTTTTTGTGATTGGCGCAGAATGAGTGTGACGGATACGTCTGTGCACCGCACCCGCACATGTTAACCGTATTGTTTGTTTAGTTAGTTAATGTTTGTACACGTTTACATTCATGATACACATACACAATTTCTATTTCACATAATGATACACGACACATAGACTTGCGTACTGATATCATATCCATTCTTTATTATTTGACTAACATGGTTAAGTGCATGCATGTTGTTCATTGTTTGTTTTCTCCAACTCTGCAGCCAGCCATCCCCACTCTGGGCAAACAGAGCAGCTGCGACTGATCGGTCCTAAATGGCCGGATGGGGGTGGTGGACCAAACCATGTCGCGGGAGATGTCGGGGGGGTTTATTGTATTGTAATTTAGTTTCCTTATATGCATTTCCTTATTAATTAAGATTATTAGTTGTGCAGTTTGGTAGTTGTGTGTTGTGTGTTTATTGTTTATTAGATTAATTAGAAGTGTAAGATATTATTTCGTAAAATATTAATTATCAATTAGCCCACTTAGATTAATGTATCTGGCCAGGGCCTATATATAGTTTTGAGTTCTTAGTTGTCATGGTCTTCCGTTCTGTTCAGGTCTGTTTTTGTCCCGCTATATTATTTGGACCATTTATGTTATATTTAAATTATGTTTTTTGAAATGGGTAAAATAAAACCCTTATTTTTTGCCAAAACCACTGTGTCCTCCTTGTCTGGCTGATTGGTCCCTTACAATGAGTAAAGAGCACCTACGGGAGGCTGCAATTCAAAACTGGCCACCGTAAAGGTCCAAACCCCCCCCCCAAATAGACAGTCTCCTCCTAACCGTATGTATATATTTTCTCCCCACCGTATGTATATTTTTTCTCCCACCCACCCACCCCCTCCTAATGTACAGTCTCCTCCCCATCATATGTATGGTTAGGATCTATGGGTAACAGTACTGTATATTTGCATATCGTATATGTCACAAATGTAACAGTACTATATACCTGTATGTCATGTATGTCCCTATGCCATAAATGTCATGATGTCATGTATGTTGTGTATGTAATAAACAACGATTCCAAGAAAGGTACTACGCTGTCCAGTGTCGAATTCAGAACCCACACAAGTACATGTCGTCAGCTTGTGACTGCAACTTGTTCCTGTTTGCGGACGACTCAGCCCTGCTGGTCTCTGACAAGAACAAGTTACAGGTTGAAAAAACCCTCAGCTCAGAACTAGGCAAAATCTGCATATGGCTCGCTGATAACAAACTATCATTACACATGGGCAAAACAGAGTCCATTCTCTTCGGTTCAAATAACAAACTCAGCAAGACCGACGGCTTCTCAGTTACAGTGGGTGACAATATTGTCACAAGGAAAGAAGATATTACCTACCTGGGTTCCATCCTAGAGGCAAATCTTTCCTGTGACAAAATGGCATCCAATGTAATAAAAAAAGTCAACCAACGAACTCGATTCTTGTACCGGATCTCCTCACTGGTAAACAAGAATACCCTGAAGACTCTAGCAGGAGCACTCATTCAAGGGTACTACGACTATGCTTGCACCTCATGGTACCAAAGCACCTCAAAGGCGCTAAAAACAAAATTACAAACATCTCAAAACAAACTGGTCAGACTACTGCTTGACCTTACTCCTAGAACCCACCTCACCCCTGCCCACTTTGCCAACCTAGGATGGCTTAGAGTAGACGACAGAGTACAGCAACTTGCAATGGGCCTGGTCTACAAGATACACTACACGACCAAGGTACCCATGTACATGACAAAATACTTCCCAAAGGTCAGTGAATACCACGATCACAACACCAGAGGGAGCTCCACAAATCATGTTAAACCCAGATTCGGCTCAAACAAGGGACTAAACACGTTTCGCAATTATGCCACATCAATGTGGAACGCCCTACCCAAAGCTGTAAAGGAATGTGAATCACTATCAAAAACACTCTCAAAAAACACCTAAGGGAGACTGCAACTCGAAACTGGCCCCTGTAAATGTCCGAACACAACCCCCTCCAATGTACAGTAAATTACCAAGTATGGTCTTGTCAATAATCCAATGTACAGTTTTGTTTGTACAGTTGTACAGTGTCCCCCACCCACCCCTCCTACCCAACCCCCCCCCCCACCTCCAATGTACAGTCCCCCCCCACCCCCACCTACCCAATCCAATGTACAGTTTCTACGTCAAATGTATATACTCTTTTTTTTTCTGGACTCTTTTTGTATCACAAACAGTACTGTAATTGCAAATCTGGTATGTCATAAATGTATAGATGTAGCAGTACTGTCTATCTGTATGTCATGTATGTCATATATGTTACGATGAATTGAAAATGGGGGACCCTGATGTAAACAAGACGAAAGTCTTTCTCTGGTCTGCATCCCCTTAACAATTGTATGTATTGAGCTGTACTGTACTGTACCCATTCTGCAATCTGTTAATAAAGTTTTCAATCAATCAATCAATCAGTCAACAGATGAAGAGGTGATACTGTACTGGCTGATTGATCCAAATCTTAACAGTCATTAATGTCACTATGAATTGAAAATGGGGGACCCTGATGTAAACAAGACAAACGTCTTTCTCTGGTCTGCATCCCCTTAACAATTGTGTGTATTGAGCCGTACTGTATTGTACCCATTCTGCAATCTGTTAAATAAAGTTTTCATTAATTAATTCATTCATTCATGCAATACCAGGCTTAGCAAACAGATCAGTAGAACAGCAACTATTTGCAGTGCTGGGATTTGAATAGTCGGTTACTAACAGTAGCTAGTGTTAACTCGCTGCGCTGCCTATCTGCACACGCAGGACTGGAAGGATACCACCACCTCGCCCTTGAAGCCCAGAGCTTGGACAACGGACTCCGCTGCCTCTTTGATGGACACCTCGTCTTCTTCACCAACTGGAGACAACAAGATGACATGTTTTATCTGGCAATGCTGCCGACTGTGATGCCCCAACCTCCCGAGGGGATTCATTAAGTATCTACCTATCTGTTGAAAAAGGTTAATCTAGTCTTAAGTTGTGATTAATTAAGTATCTACCTATCTGTTGAAAAAGGGTAATTTAGTCTTAACTTCTGGAGTTTTAAACTAGGCTAGTGGTCCATATCCACTTCCATTAATTTGTGCTAAGCTAGGCTACAGTAGCTTGCAGCCGAATAGCTTTCTACTGAACACACAGAGAGGAAATTGATATCCATCGTCTTGTCTGACATTGGGGAAGACGGTAAGTGCATTATTTCCTTTAAATATGGATTATAAAAAAAAAACACTTATGAGCAAATTAACCATTGCGACTTCCGAATGAAACAGAACTTGCCACAATCAAGTTGCTGACAATATTTAGTATGTTCAGGGTGTTTGGGAGCTCACCAGACAGTATGATAGGATCCACTTGGTTATAGTCCCTCAGGACCCACAGGAAGAGGCGGGCCAGGTCCAGAGAGTATATGAACTGTCTCCTCGGAGTGCCGGAGCCCCACACCACCAATGGCATCGCCTCCTCTAATAAACACACACAGAATAGTTGGCTTAAAAAAGAATCAATCTCTACTCTAGTCACTACTGCCTTTAGTTTTGATACTAGAGGTGCAATGATACAAACATTTTCAGACTGGATACTAGAGCTGTCACCAGTGTTGCGATGCTCATATCAACACAGGCTGCACGCACGCTAATGACGCCACATGCATGCACGCTCCCAGGCGCGTGCACACGCTCCCGCGCATGCGCATAAATGTTCCCTCGCATAAGGACAGACTAAAAACAAAGCCTAATTGCCTCTACGAATGGAATGTAACACCTGACGACCGGCGCTATTGATATGCAAAGTAGCCAGGTGTGTACTGCGAGTTGGCGCATCAGTCGAGTGCAGCTCATTCCGGTGTGCACGCGCTTCTGCTCACAAAACTTAGGTTGCCCGGAGTGCAATCTCGTCCCATGAGCAACGCATCGCTGGCTGTCACTAACGACAATTTTGTTATCGATTAATCAGTTGATTATTTGATCAATTAATCTAAACCATTAATTTACCAGAAACAATTGATTATATTTGTAATTGAATACTTCAAAATTTTTAATGAGTATCCTCAGCCTTTTTAGCTTTAGATAAAAAATAAAAATAAAAAAACTACCAACTTCTGAGAGATTTAGCTTTTAGTATATTTCCATGAATTATTATTATTATGTATTGTGTGTTATCTCTCCACTCTACGCTAAGGTAGTGCTTGTGCCAGCACAGGAGATATGATTCAAATACATTCTTTATATATAGGCTATATACTAGGGGTGGAACGGTACGTATTCGAACCGTACACCGTTCGGCACAACCTCCCTGGTTCGGGGCGTGTGTGTATTGTTCGGTTCACGGGATGAGCACGGAGCTGGGAGAGGTGACACGCTGGCTGCTCAGCTGGCAGCAACAGCAGGTGCTAGTGTGGAAATTGCAAGCGCAATATATTATAAATCAATTTTCATTACGACTTTAAAAACATAGCCATTAACATTACATAGGCCTACACACATCTTGCCATAACGTTAGCACTTAGCACGGTTTGTACAACGCACTTTAACTATGGTAGCCCGCCAGCCCTAATACAGCTGAATGAAATGTTACCGTAGCTAGATACTAGCTAGCAGATGAGAAAATGGGAGTCTGAGAGGCGGGGTGTTGAAAGACAATGATAGGCGTTTATTCAACATCCAAGAAGGCTAACATACAACTGTGTTTACTAACTCCAACCGGGACTATTGCCGCTTTTCCACTGCATGTTATCAACATGATTCAACTCAGGCGGTAATGTTAGAGTCGAGAAGGTCCGTGACGCTAAAATGTCCGTGCTGTCCCCCAACCTATAGATAGTTCCAACTCACCGAATTACGTTAATCCACCACAGTTGCACTCAATATTTATTTTAAATAACAGTGACACGTTTCCTTTTGATAAGAAATCCAGCCATATTCCTTTCATTGTATTTCAAATACTGCACTTTAATTTCAAGCGGAAAACTAATCTTTCCATTATGAACTGACAATCAGGGAATTTAAACATTGTTGACATTGTTTTTTTGTGTTTATTTTAAAGAAAGGAAAGTGTAGTGCTGGCTGAGCATATTGTTTGTTTGCACTAAGTTAATACTTTGACAAATGTAGCCTATATTTTTCAGTTGGGTCTTTGTGTGCCAAACATTATTTAAGGCAAACCACTGTAAACCTTTTTCTTTACCTTTTACATTTTTGGAGTGTTACATTTTTTTATATAAAAAACAACGTATATCGAACCGAACCGAAAACCGTTAGCCCAAAACCGTGATACGAACCGAACCGTTGATTTTGTTAACCGTTCCACCCCTACTATATACATATTTAAATCAATATCTTCCTTTTGAATAAAATAGGCTCAGGAATCAGGATTGTTAAAGCTAATTAACCTAATCCATGTCAAAAAGAGTAGCCTATAGTAAATGTATGCACACACACACAAGGGATAATAGCTTATAGCAGACATAACACTTTCAGCGTCAATCACAACTATAGTCGGGTTATCTCGACTAAACCCAAAGTATAGTCGGGTTTTCGATCGTTTATAATTTTTTCTTTTATTCGATTTTTTTTATTCTATACAGTCTCACGGACGTCTGTGTATCATTGGGACTCATTCTGAGACCCCGAGATTGCAATGCCGGTCGAATTCCTGCTAGGTGGCAGTATCGCCTACCCTTTGAAACGTTATTTCACACTGTGTGTTACATTTTATATGGTCTGGGTGGAGAAATGGTACCCGGGCAAGTGAAAGGCTTCATTCGAGCCACTTGGAACGTGTCCAGCACACTTGATAGTTTGTCCCATTTCATGTCAGGGACCCGATGGACATCAATACTGGAAATCGCGATCAGACAATTGGAATATTCATTTTGGAATACCTCCTATAGAAGGTAAGGACTATATGACATCAACCCTACTTTTATCCTACAATGATTTCACATCGATCGCAACGATCATGTGTTACGTACTCCAAAACATATGCCGTTGCTGACGATCAGAGCATCACAAAACGACGATTGCAAAATGCACATAGCGCTCCATAACTCAGCTTCCAGGAATTAGCCCGGATCACTCTGAAACGATACAATATTCACCACGGGATAACATGCGAATGTATACATGAAAAAATTTACTATTTTTTACATGTTGGACGAGTGATAGTGACTGTCAAATGAGCCATAGTATTGTCTCCATAGCTATAATATAGATATAGCTCTGCAAACATCGTGACGCACGTGAAAATGCCTATCTTTTAGCGTGGCGCCGTGAGAACGGGATGTGGATAATGGCTGGCGCTGAAAGTGTTAAAGACCATCTATAATCTCCGCAAAATGTAATTGAAAAGCTCTGCATTGAGAAAATGAATTGCCTGCATCACAGCTTTTCTTCAATATAGTTGCTACCAATCAATAAAAGAACACTCGGCGCAGGTCGGCTCGGGACATCGCTAGAACCGTCAATACGGTTTGAAATTCCGAAATATTGGACGTACAATTTTTCAAAATGTTAAAAACCGTATTGAGATCACTATGCCCCTATTCATTACTGCATCTGGTATTGGTTGAGGATCTAGGAGAAGGGGTCTTACTCTGAGCAATGTAAGCTTTGTGTATGAGGCCTGGCAACACGTGGCCGTCTTCGATGTTGAAGTTGTCGTGGGGACCGAACACGTTGGTAGGAATCACAGCCGTGTAGCAGCGCCCGTGCTGCTCGAAGTACGCCCTACAAAACACACACAAGCGCACACACACACATGTTTTAGAACAGAAGACTGAATGAAGACAAGCTGGCTACTTGCCAAATTGGCCTGTAGAGCTAACAGTGGGCGACAGTGGTTCAGGAGGTAGAGCGGTCGTCTGGTCTGCATCCCCTTAACAATTGTATGTATTGAGCTGTACTGCACTGTACCCATTCTGCAATCTGTTAATAAAGTTTTCATTCATTCATTCATTCATTCATTCATGGTAATCAGAAGGTTCCTGGTTCAATTCTGGCTCCTCCCGGCAGCATGTGTCAAAGTTGTCCTTGAGCAAGACACTTAACCCCTAATATACCTGCTCCCGATGAGCAGGTTGCCTCTGCCATCCCGTCGGTGTGTGAATGAATGGGTGAACGAGAGGCCTACATTGGATAAAAGCGGCTATATAACTGTATATAAATGCAGTCCATGTTATCATTTAAGCAGCCACAGCCAACAAGTTCAAGTTCTTTATTTGTAAGATACATACAGGGGCATTGCAGGTAATGACATTTTTGTGTTTCGAGCTCAGACTCAACAGTGCACAATTAAGAAACAACAATGAATACAAGAATAGTAACAATAAAGTAGTAAGATCAAATAAAATATCAAATGAGGTAAGATAAAATAGTAAATTATTTACAGAAAGTGTCTTACTTATAGTGTATGTGCATGTATAGTGCAACACTTAACCAGCTGGTGACTGGAGGTAATAAACAAAGCCCTGATTACTGTGCATAACCCAACAGTTGAGTGGACCTACATACCTGTTGTGAACATCGATCATTCTCTTTGCGTAAGCATAGCCAAAGTTAGATTTATGAGGTGGTCCGTTATGGATCTGGATAGAAAGACAGAGAGGATGGTAAATGGTGCATTTATATTTACATTTACATTTTGTCATTTAGCTGACGCTTTTATCCAAAGCGACTTACAAGTTCTGTACAACAAGTCATCAGGAAGGACACAACTCTATCAGCTGAGTAACAATGTTCATCAAAGTGTTGAGTGCTACAGTGTAGGTTAGTTTATTAGGACGTGTGACCCGTCTTGTCCGTCTCCGCTCTGTTAACACAGCTGGCCTTGCGCCCTTTCCCTTTCGCCCTTTTGGTACATAGGGATGGGTACCGAATCCGGTACGTTTAAGGGTATCGACCGAATCACGTGTAAGGTTAGTTAGGGTTAGATATTTATTTTTATTTTTTAATTCTTTTTGCGCGTTTATCCAAACCGCTTTACAATTTTTGTTCCTCACGTTCACCCATTCACACACTGACGGCGGAGGTGACCATGCAAGGTGTGGACCTGCTTATCGCGAGCAGTTAGGGGTTAAGTGTCTTGCTCAAGGACACTTCGACACGCTGCCTGGGAGGAACGGGAATCAAACCGGGAACCTCAGTTGTGAATTTTTTTTCCAAACTTCTAATTATTTATTATCATTTTTATTTATTTAGAACAATTTGTTAATATATATATAAATATATACACACACACACACATATCTTTAAATAAAAGTATAAAACGATTAAACAAACCACTCTAGCAGCAATGGATGCTGACGTGAACGTGCAGCACACTTCATAGGTTTCGTTTTGCGGTAAACTAAACACTGACGTCATCAGACTTAAAAAAATTAAATTATAATAATTATTATATATATATTTTTTCATTACCGAAATGTGGTACCGACGTGATTCGGTCGATACCCTTAAACGTACCGGATTCGGTACCCATCCCTATGTACCAAAAGGGCGAAAGGGAAAGGGCGCAAGGCCAGCTGTGTTAACAGAGCGGAGACGGACAAGACGGGTCACACGTGGGGGAGTCTTACCATGGTCTCGTCAATGGGGTAGGTGGTCTTATCAGGAAAGATGCAGGTGGAGAGGCAGGACACCACCTTGAGAACAGCAACATCATGTGCTGCCTTCAGCACGTTGTCATTGATATAGACATTGTTCCTCTGATGGAGACAGACAGATCAGCTGTTAGTGACATCAGCAGACATCGTACTGTCAGGAATCACTCACTTTATTAGTTTAAGCCATTTCTTGTAATAGCACAGTAAATGGCAATGCAGTTAAGCTGTCTTTACACAATGAAACATTCACGCAGCTTTAGTTGCTTGAAAACTTAGATGAAAAGCCGCAACAGTTGCAAAACATTTCAACTTTGTGAAACCACCGTAGTTTCATGCAAGAGCCAATCAAGATGCCCAAACACTGTCACGTGACTGTCGATATCTTTTCAACCGATTAACTCTTGAGTAGCCAGTCTTTCACCCACAGATTGACAGACATTATTTTAATTAACCTCTAATCCCCTGTTCCTCCCTGCTGTCAAGAGGTGGCTCAACGAGATTCATTAAAAGGTCCACTATCTTATAAATGGCATTTTCCAGTGGTTTGCATTGTTTTCTAGCAATGTGGGGTTGTACCATCACTGACTAGATGTGACATCTCTAGCCAGTCATGTTTCTTCAGTTCATCTCAGACAAGAACCTCCCCCACTGAACCAAGCCATTCAGAATTGACTCGCTATCCTACGTAGCAAGGTGCTGCTGATCTGCATATCTCAGCCTCCTCTGTGGTTGTAGCCACCGCCCACAATCAACTGTTATACGTTTATATGAGCAGCGAGTGGAAATAATGTGGAAGTGGTTTCGACAGCAGAGACCTTCAGCTGTTCACACACAGAACTAGATAAAACGGGTGGGAGGGAATGGGACTGGGGGGGAGCTCTCTCTCTCGTATCAGCACTCACTGTATCACTGCCAACCTGCACGCTCCCCCACAGAACTCTCTCTCTCTCTCTCTCTCTCTCTCTCTCTCTCTAAACGCGTTGTGCAATAAAATTTTTAAATTAAAATAAAAAGCAAAAACCAGTCCTGAGGAGTGTGCGGCCCCTTCTTTCTTCTGAAGGTATTCTTCTTTTAGCTTTATATATCTCTCTTGCGCTGACCTGCACCTCCAGTCTTGATTGATTGATTGAAAACGTTATTAACAGATTGCAGAATGGGTACAATACAGTACAGCTCAATACACACAATTGTTAAGGGGATGCAGACCAGAGAAAGACTTTCGTGTTGTTTACATCAGGGTCCCCCATTTTCGGGGTCCAACTAGATGTGCACAAGTCTTATTTAGTTATATATAATCAACTGTTTTATCGAATCATTTTCAGTCTGTTCATCTCATTCCAATAATTTTTACATAGTACATTGTCAGCCAGAGTGGCTCCAAAGCTCCCTTACCCAGAAATCAAGGTTGCCTCTCATGTTCTTGAAAAGACCGCCCACCATAGCTGCCAGGTGGATGACATGGGTGGGCCTGTGCTTCTCAAACACCGCCGGGTTTCCGCCATGTCCCTGGGGAGGGAGAACACACACAAGGCTTATATTATTCTAATGATTTGTTTTATTAGGAGATCGCAGATCAGTCAGCTTTCCGTGCCTCATATCGCCCCTTGGCACATGGCATGGGTAGAGCTCCAGACTCATAATCAATCAAGGATGGAAAGTACGGTAGTGTTGTTGTCCAGCGGGGAGCACTGTCCTTGGCAGTAACAATTCCCCTGTTACGGTGATAGGGACACCGTACAGCTGAGTGCCGTCTTTCAGATGAGACGGTAAACCGAGCTGAATTCAGAACCCAGAGCGCCTTGCATTTTCTTTACCTCATTGTCTGCATTTTAACGTCATTGTACTTTAGGTTTGACTTTAGTTTGTATATTGTATATTTGTATAGTGTTGGGACTGTATTCCTCTTTTACTTGTTTACTGTATGAAGCACATCATACAGAACCAAGCATTTCACTGTAATGTACATGTACCGGTACTTTATACGGGACAAATAAAACAAAATCAGTCGAGTGGGTTCTCACATGAGGTTAGCATCCTT